>NW_024581131.1:6466180-6757324 GCF_017639235.1 Corvus kubaryi
TCTCAACTGTGTCCTCAACATGGCTCAGCTCCTCACAGCCTGGTAAGAGTCCTTCCCAGCCATCCTTCTTCTCCTGCTTGCTCTTTCCAGCTCTTCTTTTTTCTGTCTCTCTACCCATCCATCCCCCTCTCCATCATTCTGTTCAAAAACCACATTCCAATTCTGCATTTGCTTGGCTGCTTACCCCTCCGTTCCTGCTGTCTTTGGCCAGCCTGGTTCCCTTGTGCAGTCCTGGGCCTGTGCACTGGCTCTGCTTGGGATGGAGGTAATTATTGCTCCCAGCAGGTTTCCTGATACTGGTTTAGATGTGGGTCCCAGCCAGTGTTGATGGCACACAGGTGCTTTGGTGATTGCTCAGGAGTGCCAGCACAGCATCTGGCCCTCCTCTGTTTGTGCTTCTGCCAGCCAGGGAGCAGGCACAGCGTGGTCACGAGGCCCATCAGGGACACAGCTGGCATAGCTGGCCCAGAGCCAGTGGCCAAGGAGACACTGCATACCACAGAACATCATGACAGGCCTTACAGTGGGAGAGTAGGGCAGTTACTCCCAAGTAGCCATTGCTTGGAGACTGGCTGGATATTGGTGAGTGGTGGTATGTGATGAGTGACTGCCTTTGCATCTCCTAGGTCTATCTTCAATTGTTTGTTTCTTCACTTCTGAAAGCTATCTCTCTCTGGATATGTGTGCGTGTTCTTGCTTTAGCTTTTCTGATTTTCTCCCCATGTCTGAATAAGGGGAGTGAGGAAGTGGCCAGGTGGGCATCCTCAATTTTATCTCTGCCTTCCTCCTGGCAGCCTTCACCCATGGAAAGTCAACTGTGCCACACGTTGCACCACCTCTGACCACACACAAGACCAGGGTCACCACCTTCATCAGCAGCACCTCCAAGACCTCTGTCTCCACAGGGAGCAGCCCACCAAGCAGCACAGAAGTGCCTCTGGAGACAGCATCTCCACACCCCAGCTCTCCACCTGCCCCCAGCGGCCCCCTCAGCACCCGGCTGCCATCAGCTGCCCCGTCTCCATTCTCTTCTGCTTTGGCCCCAACTGTCAGCACTATGTCTGTGCCTACACCCCTCCCTACTTCCGCATTTAGGTCTGCTGAGAGCACTACACATTCTTACTTCCAAAACACCACATCGACTCCATATGGCAAAACATCTTCATTAGGTGTCCCTACCAGTATCTCTGCCCAGTCCAGTCCAGCGTTGATCCCAACTGTTTTATCTACAACCATTACCTTTGCTCCCCACGTTATTACTACGGCTTCTACAGAGTCGGTTGAAAGGAGTTCCCTGCAAACAACAACACTGACCACTGCCCGTACGACATCATCTCCTCCTCTCACCTCTGGACTTGCAACATCCCTGTCCTCTGTTGTGCCATCAACGGTGCCACACGGTAATGTATCTCTATATTATTTCCTTTATCATGGCTTTGCTTTTAATGCCTTTTTTTTTTGATGAGTGTATGAGTGTTTTCTTTACATATCCTTTGGATAAGACCCTGTTTGTTCTCATTGGCCCCACCTTTTCTTTTTGCCCTATCTGCAGTTATTTTTTGTAAAGTTGTTGTCTGATTTCTTAGATTTCATACCTCCAGGTTCCCTGCTATTCAATATTTTAAATATTAAGGAGCGTGAGTTAAAGCATCTGACAGGATGTGCTTCAGGAGAGCCACAGAACCTTTATTCTGTCATCTTAAAAAGCAGTGTAAGAAACCTCTTATTGGGACAGGCTATCCCCTCATTACCCTGCAGCCTTCCTGTTAGCTCTGCACAATTGAGCATTTTTGGTATCTCTTCTGCAAGATACTGTGTTCAGAGTTGTCAGGGTACAGAGATGTGTTCTGGCTCCTGTGCACAATTAATCACCTAATATGATTTGGCTGAAGGAATACCACATTCTGTAATTTCCACACTACCTCATGTAAAGGAAGGCACACAAAGCAGCGTCTTTCTATTGGTTTTAAATGGCACTGTTGTACTTGAGGATCTACACTAGAGGATGCAGGCACCTGTAGCTGAGCCTTTCATGTCATTTTCACTGTTAACTTTGTGAGCAGAGTCCAGCTTGACCAGGTCAGGCAGCTTGGCCACCAGGCCTGGCAGAATTACCTCCCTGCAGAGCAAACAACTGAATGCAGAGTCTCTGTCCTTTGTCCTGCTGTCACACAGGTGCTGCACTGCCAAAGAGGCTGGTTTCAGTTTTAGCAGGAAGGAGCCTCAAACTGGCTATATGAGCATTGGGAAATAACAGTTTAACCCAAGGAGGCAGGATTCTTTCTGACACACTTCCTTTGACCCTGCTTTCCCTTCATCCTCATAATTTCCACATCACAGAATGGGGATCCAAGTAGGAACTCTCAAAAGCAGAAGGATTTTCCCCAGTATAGTTATGTTTTGGGGATCTGCTTTGGATTTTGTTCCCATTTTTTTCCTAAGAGAAGTGCTTCAGGACATCACCTTCCCAACCACAGCATTACCAGGTTCGTTCCTTGCAGTTAAAAGGCAACTATTTATTTCAGCAGTTCAGAAAGCTGTGGACAAATTCTTCTCCTTTCTCGGCATTTTTCAGCCCTGAACTAAGCAATTCTGATACTTTTTCAGCCTGGCACAATATTAACAATATATTTCAACCCAGGAAAATAAAAGAAGTTAAATACTTTTACTTAAGCATAGCTCCTAGTGCTGCATTCACGAGATACAGATACAGCATCTTAATTCACTGCCCAGTTAGCAGTTGTCTTATTTTCCAGTAAGAAAATCCCAAAGTCCTACTACAGCATTAACTGAGCTTCCCCTGCAATAATATTCAATAATCTATAACCTTTCTCTCAGCAGGGAACCTGACTGTGCTTAAAAGATCATTGTGAAGGATCAGGTGTGAGCAGTGCAAGAATTGCCTTCATAGTTTTCAACATTGTTCTCCTTAATATAAACTTCAAACACTATCTTTCAACTCCTTGGAAAACCTGTGTTTTAACTCAGCTTTCTGCTTCATAAAGTGCTTAGTGTGGTGCACCAAGACAGGAGAAAACATAGCACTGACACATATAATTGCTACCTAACACGTAGCATTACACATTCTCCCTAGTAAGGCAAGTTGTAAACTTCTGGCTGCCCATAAATAAATATATCCTTAAAATGAGTGAATTAAGCAATTTTCAAATAAGTAAAGTGAACCAGAAATAATTCTACCAGAATGAGCCAGCTGGTTGTCCTCTTTGCATCTCTGTGTTCTCAGCAGAGGATTAGTTTTTCCATGCTGGACTGAATGCGTACTATATTCTTAACAGGATTTTTTTGCTCATTTGTAATTCTAGCAACTTCTATTTTCTTAAAAAAGAACTTTGTTCTTTTCTTTTGTTGTCCTCCAAGGTAAGCCTCTCCTGCAACTTCAGTGCCCAGTTTAAGACCTTCTCTTGCTGTGTTACTCACTTGTGACTTGTTAATTATCTCATGCAGTAAGAATGGTTTTCCATGAAACCAAATACGGAGGCTTTTGGCATCTAAGGAAGGTCAATCAAGAAGATCAAGATGAATTATAGCAGAATTTTTTTCTTTTTACATTTGACAGAGCGTTGTAGAGAAGTTGAATATGAAGAAGAAATAACTTACAAAGGCTGTTCCACAAATGTCACTTTGAGCCGATGTGAAGGATCATGTCCATCTTCAACAAAGTAAGGATAACTGAGACTATACAGTACTAAAGTTGTTTTCCTTATTTGGGCATCTGTAAGTAGGGAAATTTATGAACTATTGCTCCTTTATAATTCAGGGAGGAAAATGTGGTTAGAATCCACCCAGCAATATACAATGTTGCTGTATACACCAGTTAATAGAAACAATAAGGTCATTTATTACCCAGGGATTTACAGCTAATCAAGGAAGGTCATCTCACTTCCTTAAGTTTTTGTTGTGTTTTAGAAAAGCCAGACATCAATGCTGCCAGTTTGGAGGGGTTTTTTTGTTGTCTTGATGGTTGGGATTTTGGTTTTGTTTGCTTTTTAAAGATTGAAAAGGTGGTTTAGACTACAAATACCTATTTTCAAATAGCTAAGATGGTAAAATAAGAAATTTCACCTAAGGTAAGTAATGTCACTTCAGTTGTCTCATTCTCCGAATAGTGTAATTCAGGTATATTTTATAATTACAAGGGTGCTGGCTGAGCCTGTGCAGTTCTGCTGCCCATTAGGAGAATTTGACAGGAAATCAAGGCTTCAATACAAGTAAACAGTGCAGCAGTATTAGAGTTCAGTTACTGGAGAAGAAAAATAGCTACATTCCCAACAACCCAAGCCAATACAATATTCAAGAATGGAAAGCAATGGAGGGTTTTGCTTTTGCAGGAACTAATTTAAATTAATCCTGATGCTAAAAGCTGTCCCCTTCAAAGCACATTCAAGTGTCCCCCAGCATTTTGAAAACTGAGTGACTGACCTTGTATCCTGAGAGCTGACAAAAGGGCCGTGAAACCAGGAGGAAGACTTTTAGAGTTAAGGTTTGTCTCAATTGCTAGGAAAGTTGTGGTTAAAACCACTGAGATTTTGCCAAGAAATATTTATTCCTGAACTCTCATTTTCCCATACCTGAGTTCTGGCCTGTTATCGATACAGCTTCCCACTGACAAAGGCAGAACCAAGTCCAGCAGGAGGCTGAGTATGTCAGGAATGAAAAGCCTAAGAACTGCAGTACTATAAGGACAGTCTCAAATCCTTACCTGCCTTTTCAAGCTCTCACTTCACCTACCTGTGCTCTGTTACTGTGAATTCAACAATTATGTGCAAGTCTTCTACCTTGTTAGCTGACCTCACACCCAGAACTGGCATCATGCAGCCACCACCTTAGATTCCAGCACTAACTGTTCAGAGGGAGTAAAGGTTTTCCTTCCTCTGTGAACTGCAAAAGGAACACACACAATTTAGCATCTGCAAAAGAGACCTTTTGTAAACTGTAAGTAGTCCAGTGCACAACTTTAACAAATTTAATCCCTAGTTACTTCACAAATATTCAGAAGGGCAAAAAGAGACCAGGGGAATAAAATTCTATCAATTTTCCAGTGAGGTCTGAGGCCTAATAGATGATGAGATCATAGAATCACAGACTGTCCTGAGTTGGAAAGGAGCCACAAGGATCATCAAGTCCATCCTGTTCTAAAAACGAAGGCAGCAGCTCAGTACACCTGAGTTTCTGCATCATGAGAACTTAAAATGGAGTAAATTCCTGCACTGTTTGTAGTCCTGCAGATGACAGAACCATTCAATGGAGGGCTGTGCTCTATCCTCTAAACCTCCTACCACAGAAAAAAAAAGTTCCTATACTTGAAAAGCTGTGAGCCTACAATGCTTTAAACAAATGCCAACTGCTTCTCCCTCTCTTCCACACAGGCTGGATGTTGAGAAGATGATGGTTACCACAGCATGCGGCTGCTGTAGGCCACGTGAACTTCTTAAGAAGGAATTCCAACTACCATGCCAAGACCCAGATAACCCTGGAAAAAGGCTCACCACAGAAATTATTGCATTTAGTGGCTGTGTTTGTAACTTTGACAGCTGCACACACTAGTCAGACCCAATATACCATTTTTTGTAATTAAACAGTGATCACAATCCTTCCACAGCTCATTGCTGGGTTCTCTTGTACCGATTACACAGGACAGCCTTGCCGTCAGCAAGCCTGAGCAGCTGCCCAGACTGCCCATGGAGCCACCACAAATGATTCCTGATCAGAAGCAGGGTGGGGTGCAGAGGAGGAAATGAAGAACAGGCACAGAAATACAGAACAGGCACAGGGTGGGGATCAGGAGGAAAGACAAGAGATTGTTTGGCCTCAGGGTGATTTATTTAACCAGAGGCTAAAACCTGGCCCACGCACTGGGCAGTAAGAGAAATTCAATGTTCAAATAAAGTAGAAGGAACTGAATTTGCTAACTTCTTTCTCATTATTTGACCAGCTGTTTTAACTGAAAAATAGTCTGTTAGGTTCACTACAGTCAAACTTGGACCTGTGGAAGACCCCACTACTTCAGTGGGAGAAGGGAACTGACCTGTTCCCTTTCCTCTGAAGGTGGACACAGACTTGTGCTCATCCACAGATGACAGGGTTGGAAAGTAAGGTGCTCCATGACCCATGATGAAGTGAATTGTGAGGTTTCCACAAGCACCCTTAGTGTGGTGGGATATTTCTAGAAGCATAACTAACACACACATGTAGCACCTTTGGGATAAAGCAGGAAGTTGAGGGCATTTCTCTGCAAGAAATCAAAGCCCACATACTCTAACAGGACACAAGTGGTTCACTCACAAGCAATTTCTACTTGCTGCCACTCTAGAAAATCTTAGTTTGCAAGTCATTTAAGAAAAGCTGTATGATTGCACAAAAGCTCAGTGCCCTTTTTCCCCTTTTAGCAAGTGTAAGAGAAGAATCTGAAGCATACATTTAAAGCTTAAATGAGGTTACTTAGCAGTTCAGATACTCTTCTTCTACAGTGACACCACCCTTGCATGCAATACAGGTGTGCTGCTTAGCCTCAACTCTACCCCACTGTTTGCTAGAGCAGTTTACTGCAGCAGGTACTGCTCATGTACTTACTGCTGTTAAACACTCTAGGGAGAAAGATTTTACATCTGGGGCTTTTTAAAAATAGAATATTTATAACTTATGACCAAACAAGAACAAAATCAAACTCACTTGCTGGGGGAGCAGAGATCTGTAGACCAGCAAAGACTCCAGTGAACAAAACCCACCAGTACTTCTCATTAAAGAATCACAGCAATTGTTTTCCACAACAACCATTCCATGAGAATATTTTTTACACCTTCATGCCCCCAGACAAAAAAAGGACAGTTTGATCACTGTTCTAATCATTTATTTAATCTTAATACGTTCTTCTGATGAATATAGTCTAATATATAGTCTTCTATATGAAAATTCTCCACTTAATTTGACAGAACTTTGTTTTATACAAATAAGACAATCACCATAAATGTTACATACTGGAGTGTAGGTCAAGAATGAACATATGCTACCTGTTTTGCTATTCAGTTATTTTCACATGTCAATGCCTGAAAATACTGCACTTAAAAACAATAACACTGTTTACTGCAGAAATTACTTTGTCTGCTTGACAGGATACATCACTGGTAAGTTAACCATCATTCACAAAAAAAAATAAAATCAAGTATTTGTCTTTAATTTGTTCACTTTTCTGCTCATGGCTTCATTGAGCTGACATTTAATACAAAGAGTGAACAGTCATAAGCTTAACACAGTCACCACTGAAAAGACACTTTCCCTTACCCCCCCCTCCTTCCCACATTTTAATGCACATTTTAGCACAGCTTGAACCAAAGCAAAGTGAAATAAAGTAGTGCAGTGTCTCAAGGTGTCCTTTAATGAGGGCACAGAACATTTTTCAGGGGGACAGATATACAACAGGATTTGGAAAATATGAAAGAGAAGCTCCTCCTCTGTCTTTGCTAAGACTCCCTTTAGTTCAGCACATCAGATTTTAACAGAGCAGCCAAGAGCATGGTTAACATAACAGGACTAATAATGAGACACAGAGCATCAGAGGCCAAAACAAAAGGTATTCCATCAGTATCTGCCAACTGCCCAACCTGACTGCAGGAACTGCTCACCAAGATTTTCAGTGACAATATTTATGATTAAAGAGTCTTAAGTAAGAAGAATCTGAAAGCCCCTAAAAGGTCCAGTTGGTCGAGAGAACTTTTGCAGAAAGACCAGGCCTTTAGCCCAATTTTCAGCCTTAATATCCATAGTTACCAACCATTTCTGGAAAAACAAAACATATCCCCCAAAATCCACACATCACAGCCAAACCTTTGTTCCTCATTTTTCACTTTTACTCAAGTATGATCAGGAGCCTTCACCCAAACCAAGTGATAATCTCCCAGTTCCACCATTTAAGCTCAAAGCACTGAAGACAAAAAGCAAGGCACACTCAATCATGAACAATCCTGTCCCCTGCTGAGCACTGGGCAGCATGACAGCAGCCTCATTTAAATGTATTTTCAGTGTCACCACCACGACTCAACACCTTCATTTCCTGGGCACACTTGTCTGTATGTGTTGTGACACACCAGTCCCAGGCTTTCTGTCAATGATCTTGAGGAAATCTTGACCTGAGGTTCCCTTCTCCTGTCAGCAGGAGCTGATTTTGTTCACCATGATCTGTAGCTTTTGCTGACACCAGCCCAGGGTTCCTACCTGGGCCACCTCACCTGCTTTGGTTTAGCAGTCTCTGTTGCACCTCAAGGCTTGAGGAGCGTGAGCCAAAATTTCTGTCCACTGACTTCTGCACAGAGGCTGCAAAGAGTTTGATGTGAAACAAGATACAAAGACTTTGGCTGTAAAAACCACTAGAAAAGCTGAACATTTTTGGGTCTTCTACTTTCTGTTTCAACAGAAGTTTTCTACACCATTTTGGATGTTTTTACCATTGACAGGAAGGAAACTGCTTAGGTATCCAGTTATTCAGCCTCTTGAGTCTGAACATTAATGTACACCGGGGAAAAGATACTGATTAAAATTACATTTTCACCTAAGAGTGCATGCCTTACAGCCCTTCAAGGGCCCATTTCTTCCCACTTCTTTTTACACAATACTAGACTCTGCAGTTAATTGTATTACATCATTAGGACTATTACTTGTGAAGTCTGATGGCAAACAGAAAAAACATAAACCAGAATATTTAACTTCACTGAGTAACAACGAACAAGTATATACTCATTCACCCCCTACCAGAGAAGCTCACCTCATTAATGGAGGTAAGCAGAAGGATTAAGAATAGCTTTTGTGTTCAATCCAAAGATCAGAAAACATTAAGATGTCAAATGATACAAGATTAATACTTTAAAGACTCTGGTCCTGTGGCATTTTCCAAATACAAAGATTGGCGACACAACATAAATGTTCATTTTAATCAGATTCAAA
The DNA here is from genome assembly GCF_017639235.1 of Corvus kubaryi. NCBI lineage: Eukaryota > Metazoa > Chordata > Aves > Passeriformes > Corvidae > Corvus > Corvus kubaryi. Next base: position 6,475,136 of record NW_024581131.1, read on the forward strand.
CACATCTTCAAATCTGCCCCTCCATCCAGTAGACAACTTGTGGCAATGTTCAACTTTACAAAGGTTTGACTCTACATTAACATGGGAATTAACCTTCCTGAGCAGCAGTACATTGGTTTCTTTCAGCTCAGAGCAGAGGAAGCATCTCTTAAAGGTACTGAAGCAGAAGGTTTCTGAGCTATTTCCAGGTGAAATCCTTGATTGCCACAACTAAAACAATTTCCCTTCAACAAGTTTAAAAGCCTGACCTCTGCAAAAAAAGGAGCAAAAGACAGCCCTCCCACCCTTTTGTGTAACACACTAAAAGCCATTTTAATGGAAAAAGTCATTTCCCTGTACTGTACATTTTATAGTCCTAATTTCAAACAAGGGTCAAGTCCTATTAAGGCAGGGAGCTGGTATTGGTTAACATTGCAGTACTCAGACAGTGATGTACAAGACATTTATTTGCAGTTTGATGACAGTGATACAAGTGGAAAAACCAAAACTGACATGGTTAATATTAAAACTGTTCTGACAGCAATTCACATAATCTCTGAGATACAGCTTCTTTACTTGTTCGTAGTGTGAGCCTATACATCTGAAAAAGAACATAAAATAGTACTTTTTAAACACAGTTTGGCATTAAATGAATGCACAGTCAATAGTGAAAACTAACAGTTACCTCTTACTTGCTTTGTAAGCTTTGGTAGGAAAAAGACCTCAAATTAAAGCATTCAGAGGCAGCCAGCCACTGAGTAACACAGCTTTTTCAAACTGTGTTTGAAAACTTTTTTCACACTGGCTGAACCAACCCTATCTTCAAACCTTTGTTGAGAATTACTGTTACTCAAGTATTTTTTGGCTTTAACAGAAAGGTGTTGTACAGAATTATTTTTAAAGAGAAGCAAGTCCTGTGGAAAAGTCTAAAGACCCTGTACAAACACTTCTTAAGGAAACTGAAGATGCAACCACCGAAACCTCATTTTCAATCCTCAGCTAACTTGGACAACACCTCTATCAAAAAAGCTTTAGTAAAAATATTCTTAACATTGTACTCACTTGCTTACGCTTTCTCTTTTAGCCAACTACTCGTTTACTAATTTAAAACAACAAAAGGAAGCATGCTTAATCTGGTCCAAAGCACCCTAGACAGTCTGGAATATTACAATGATCTCTTCTGAGAGGAAAGAGAATTGCTCTGAAGAAGCAGCTTACCCCGCTTGGCCAGGACCAGCTGCTATAATTTAATTTCTTGTTGGAGTCTGCAGTCATCAGCAGCTATTGCAATAGTGACTTTTAAGTATCTTAAGGGGTTTCAGATACACAGAGATATTTAGTTCAAACGAGAACTTGTATCTAAGCTGGAGATAGTTACACAGATACCTGTGCCTGGAGGTTGGGTTCAAGGCGCAGCAAGCATCCAATCTGAGTAGTTTTTGTGTGTATGATACCAGCACCAACAAAGTTAGCAGGATTGGGATCCACCTCCTCAAGTAGGGCTGATCCGAAGCCAATTATCTATTAAAGACACCCAGGAGATTTAGATGTGGGGAGAGAAGGACACAAATACCAAGTATACCCACACAGTCACCACCAAATAGCAAAACAAGGAGGAAACTAATTTTTAAGTGTTCAAGACAAATTCATTACCACAAATTTTTGAAGGCTGACCCTGATAAATGAGCTGTTCCTGTAAATAAGGCTCTTCTCAAAAGCAACTGAGAAGCAAGTTAAGATTCAACATCAGTCTCCCCTCATTTTGATGCAGCCATTCCTGTCTTACACAGTCGCTTCTGTTTTGCCTAAGGCAGCCAATTCTACAAAAAGTCACTTTCCTTTTCCAACTAGTACCTCGAGTATAAATTAAGGCTTGAACTATCTTCCAATTCAGTTTTAAGCAGTGAACTGGTGCTTTCTAAAACAGCTTCAAGTCTCCAGCTGCAGACTGTACCTAATTCAAACCACAGCTAGAAACTGTCCATTCAACTCAGCACTGCCACGGATCTATCACACAGCATGGACTCACGCTTTCACTGGATGATCCAACTGCATATAAACAAAAATGCATGAAGTTTGTTTATACCACGTGCTGGTTTTGGCTGGGATAGAGGTAATTTTCTTATTAGTAGCTGGTATGGGGCTGTGTTTTGGATTTCTGCTGAAAACAGCTGATAACACAGCGATGTTTCAGTTACCACTGTGCAGGGGTTACACAGAGCCAAGGTCTTCTCTGCTCCTCACCCCATCAGTGAGGAGGCCAGGGGTGCACAAGGAGCTGGGACAGGACACAGCCAGGACCCCTGAACAATGGAATATTCTATACTATATGATGTCCTGGCTCAGCATATAAAGCTGGGAAAAGAGGGAATGGGAGGATGTTCACAGTGATGATGTTTTGTCTTCCCAAGTAACTGTTACACTTGATGGAGCCCTGCTGCCCTGGGGATGGCCAAATACCTCCAAGTCAGTGGGAAGCACTGAATTAATTCTTCACTTTACTTGCATGCATGGCTTTTCCTTTACCTACTGAACTCTCTTTACTTCAACTCACACATTTTCTCACTTTTACCCTTCTTGGGTTCTCTGTCCCACCCCACTGGGGGAGAGTGAGCAGCGGCTGTGTGGTGCTTAATTGCCAGCTGGGGTTAAAACATGACCTGCCACTGCCCCGTACACTATGAATTAAAAATACCACACCACCACCCACCTTTGCTTTTGTGATCTCTGCATCCATCGGGTGCTTTGCTTTAAAGATATTCTGTACTTCTTGTTTTGGACTGCAAGACAAAGCAGATAAATACCTGTATTATAAACAGCATTTTCAATACCAATTAATTCTACTGGAAGAGCTCATGGCTTACAGGATTGAGTAAGGGATGAAGCACTGCACCAGCTACATTCACAATATACCTTTCTCTTCTCTTGCCCACTACAAGAGCCCCAAGCCCAAGTACAAAGTCTTACTTGCTCAGCTGCTTCCAACGCTGAAAAAAGTCTTGAGAAGACATCTCTGTTGGCTGGAAAAATTTATTCAGTGTGATGGGTAATTTTACTGAAAGATTCTGAAATGTTCCGCCATACCTGCAGATGGAATAGAAAAACCACAGTGCACGTGGCAGCCTCAGCAGTGTCTCAGCAGAAATCAACCAAGCTATTGAGAAACTGTTTATGATCAAAATCCATCAACTGCACATGACATTTCTAACACACAGTTTCAATCCACTGTTAAATAAATTTATTTTCTCTGTTTAGACAGCAAATGAACTGGCAGAACTGCTAATAAGGTTCTCTCAGTTTTAGCATAGGTTTATCCTTCTAGATAGCACCCAAAGGGGCAAAAATATATCCCTGTGAAAACATACCAATAAAAACCAGTTTAGACTAAAATAACAGCATGCAGCCCAGGACTCGGGATTTTGTAAAGCTGAGCTGATATTGAGTGGACAGAAAAAGATTCTACTTCTGGTTGCATACACTTCCAGGCCAAGTTATTTGCAGAAATGTTCTTGGTTTCCAGAAGGGAGAAGTTACTGCGTATATTCCTGTCAAGATTTCTTAAGCAAACAGGAAGACTGCTGTTTTATATAGATAGCAGAGACAGAAGTCATGGAGACATTTTATCAGTAGCTGCTTCTTGATTGTTTGGTTTGGTTGGGTTTTTTAACCACATTGTTCCAAGTGGATTCTCCCTAGCAGCTTAAAGCTTAGTTAGATCAATTTTTCAAGTTGTCTACCCGAGAGAGCTTTGTGTGTCCATATTCTACATTTCAGTCACAAGACCATGCCAAATTTAACATCTTTCATCTAATTAATTCACTAACATTTGAATCCTTTGTTTTACCTGAACTGAATGTTCAGGATTGGAGCTTCCATGAAGTCTGAAACACATTCAATGTTCACAACCTGCTGAACCTGTGCACCTCCATCCACTGTGGGGTCAACAGGTTTTGTCTGAAGATTCAGGCATAAAAAAAGTAGTTAAGGAAACAGATCAATGAACTGATAACTTAAACAAAATGCAAATCTTCCAATAAGCTATGAGGAATTAGCATCACATTTTCACTCATTCTCTAGGTGCTAGTGAACATTTAAAGCTCAATTTTTGTACAAGGAAAGAGTTTGTGGGGATTCATTTTTTTAATTGGTTGTTGGGTTTTTTCATACTGACATCTACAAGCAGTAACTCCAAAAAATTCTCAGTTACTTAGATATTCTTAAAGAAAGATGCCCTTAAAAAAGTGTGAAGGCAGAGAGACTTCACAATAAAAACCACAAGACTATTTTGAACGTTACAGAGATGCCTTGAGTCAAACAACTCTGATTACTTAATCTCCCAGAAATCCTAAATTTGCAATACCAAGCATTAAGGACCAGCCATGAATTAAGACCTTATTTTAAAGTACCATCATCTTGGCATACATGTATTTCATCTCTATGTCAAGTTTTAGGTTATCTGCTAATGCAGTACTTGAAGGACACATCTCTACCTCTGCTACTTACTTCGTGTCAGTGGAGAAAGTTACAGCTCCATTGCATATTTATTCAGCTTAATTTCTCCTTATTTCAGGAGTAACATTTGTGTTTATAACCAGAGCTTTAAGGAGAGAATCTTCCATCTCTGCTCAAGACTTTGTTCTTTCTACAAGAACTTTAAAGAGCTATCAGCAAGTTTCTCATTTCTTCATGTTCAAGGAGACCATGCCTTGATCCAACAGATTTATTATTATTTTGTGCAGCATAAACCACAAAAACCTAATAAGAACAGACACATTCTACTGCATTTAAGGATATTTGACTGAAGGTCATCTGAGCAGATTACTGTTGGAGTAAAATTCAAGAACTGTGTTGATGTCTTATTACCATAGAATATGAACATACGTCCTAGAAAGAGAAGAATGAGACATCAGAATTTTTAGGTGCATGTAATCATATTGAACTACTCATGCTTCAATTCCCTAACACACTGTCTTTCTACCTTTCCTTAAAACCACTTTTAAGAACAAAACATAGTTTACATGGTTTATCTCACCAAGACATCTGCAGTTCAAAATGCAGTGATTTAACCAAGCCATTAGATCTCTCCTACAGTAGCTGTCACACAGACTGCCACTGGTGATTTAACTGCCTTTCAGTTGCTGGAGAATTTTACTTTTTATGTTAAGATGCTACTATGCCACCAAGAGTTTTACAGAAGGGAGAAGCAAGCAATTCTATTGCTGGTCTGTGTTTAAGTCCCATCTCTTGCCTAGATATTTCCAGTATCTCGTGCATTAAATCTGATCTGAAATGTATTGTGTCTCATATCATTACAATAAGCTATAATGCAAGATATAAATTCCGAGAACAATGGTCCTTTATAAACCTGGCTGCACGTGCCGGAGTGCTGGAGTGTAACACTATTTCATCTCAGCTACCAAAACAATCAAAAAAATTTAAGGAAACAAGAGCTCACACAAAAGCCAGGGATGCACAACAGTGGGAGCTGTAAAAGAGCTTAGGCCTATAACGCTATTTCCCTCTTCAGTAGCTGAAATATCATGCTGGCATTGTGATTGATAATGCAGACAGCCAACCACAGCACAAAAGATCTTACCCAGGTTCTGTCGAAATTCAGACTTCAAGCCAATTTGTAGCAACTGATTTTCAAATAAGACTCCATTATTTTTACACACAAACCTAGGGGAAGAGAGGGAAAACATGTTTTAAATTGAGCCGCATTAAACAGTATTTAGAACCACAAAATTCAGGGTTTACACAGAGGATGAAGACTGTGGTTAACCTAGAATGCATCAATCTGTGAGAGAGGCCTTTGCAGAAAACTGCAGTTAGAAAAGACAATTTTACAACCAGAACCACCACTTGTAGGACACTAAAAGAACTGACATTTTTATTTGATAGAATGTCTGAGAAACTATGAAGGAAACCACATATGCTATATACACACACACTGTCTAATAAAGGACCAGGCAACAGACTAGGATTTTTCTTATTAGTCTTGAGAACTTCTGAAACTCATTAGGTTGGTGCAGAATTGAAAAGTTTGAAGCTTTGACTGTTTAAACCTGAAAGAAAAAAACCTTCCTTGTTTTATCATTTCTGTATCACCTAAGCCAACCGAGAGATGCACTTTTTCCATTTTGAGAGAGGAAGCCCATTCTCCAGTGATCTCAGTCCTTTCTATCACCTCTCACTTAAAAGTAGAAGAGGTGGTCAGCAAACATCTGCCTTTTGCAGACAAGGCACTTAAAACACACTCCCAAGTACCAGTACTTTTGACAAGTACTCTGTTTTTTCTTTATTTCCAAATAGTTGCAAAACCTTAATATACAACTGGCATTGCCTCATTTTAGAGCAGTGTGTGATAGCACTGACTTGTAAAGGCAACTCTAACCTGTCTATTCATGAGCCTGTCACAAAAGCCACAGCATCCATAGAGGTATTCTAGTCACAAGTCTGACAGTACATGTTTCTCTAGTTTTGCTGGTATTAAGTTAATGAACAATATAGTTTTGCTTTATAACTATATTCTGGAAATTGCCCAGCCTTGCAAGGTTTTAGTATTGCTTACTTGTGAAAAAGCTCATCAGCATCATGCACAGTATCAGCTGGTTCCTCAGAAACTACCTCAGATGAAGCCAGGTCAGGGCTAGTTCAGGCAGCACAAAGGAAGAAAGGCAGTAGCGACAGAGACAGCAGGAGTTAGTAAAGACAGCTTAGAGCTTAGTTACTTCTTTTACCTCCTTCCTCAAAAATGGCACTGCTGAGCTTAATGCACGAGAAATTGATTAGCTGCCCTAGCTCAGTACCCTAAAAAGGTTTTAGGCATTAGGCAATGTTTTCCCCCACTTCTCTCCCCCATCCCACCCCAACTGTTAGAAAACAGCAATCCTTCACGAAGACAGGAGACAGCTGAAGGTGTTCAGTAAATGTAAACCTCTTACAGAACCAAGTCCTTTTAGGTGTTTAACTGTGACAGCAAGAGTGTTTAAGTTCAAAATCAAAAAGGTAGCTGCATATTAACTACTACAAAGGTGTGCTTAAAAGCAGAGGCCTCATCAACCTTAGGGACCCCAGGTGCACAATCAGTTCCTAAAAACACACAAGTATTAAGCATAGGCAAGAGTACACGGGCACACAGAGAATGACTTACCCAAGCAACAGATTTAGAAACAAAAGTGACAACAGCACTAAAAAGAGGCAGGAAACTGTAAAAAGCAACTTCTCAGTATCATTAGAGAAGCATTTCATCATCTACAGACAGACCAAGGAGTTGGGCATTGCTATACTTTCTTCTGCAGAAAGAGAAAACTCTTTTTAGGTAACATTTGCTTATGAAGCTACTCATATTGGTTCCTTTTTTTACCTTCTTTAAAAAAAAAAAAAAGCATGAACAAGCTTGTATAGCTTCCTAAAGTCCTGGTTTTGTGTTTTATCATCAAGCATCACTTCTGACCTTCCAAGAGAAACACAGGATCAAGTATTAGTCACTGCACACCTGCAACAATTACCTGCACTGCATTACCTGTACAAAATTTTGATGAAAGTGCCAATGATCCAGGCAGATCAGTTTCCCTAATTACGTCTTTTATATTAAAATGCATTGAAAATCTGTTGTGCCAACATTCAAAATTTGGTCCTTGACAACAGTAATACGTTCTTGTCCAATAAGACAACTGATTTTAAAGACATTCCGTGATTTTATGCTGTTTATTCCCAAAATTTTACCCAAATAACATTTGAGAGCAGCCACAGTAGCTTTTAATGCTAATGGGGTTAATAACACATTTTACCTACACTACACTTGCTAATGTAATTGTAGTATCAAATCCCCTTTAAAAGAAAAAGAAAACCACTTGTTCTTTATCCCCCTTTTCACATCCCTTTGTCAGACAGTAGCAGAACAACTGAAGTGTATCTTTCAATTCTGGGAAGCAGTATCTGCATACAATCCATCTCACTGTTTCAGTAGCAGCTTGCCATAAGTGGAGAGACACAAGAATACTTTATGAAAATAAAAGAAGAATAAATGTATTCATATCAGGACAGATAACCCCCACTTCAAGATGTATGGAGATGCACAAGCAGCTTAATTTAACAAAGAAGCAAAACCAGCATGAAAACCAGACACTACTGTGTGGCAAATATCCTCAAGCTGAGTACTACAGACTCGGTTTTTTCCATGAGAAGAGATATTCAACAACAACAGCACATCCAGCAGAGTGTCCAAGAACACCTCTCTTGCTGCAAAATTGCCACTCGGGAATGCATTCGATATGCTGGAACAAAACCGAAGTTATGCATGTTTTTCCTTCAATCTTGTTTTAACAGACAAATTCTCCTTCAAATTCCTTTCAGGGTGACTTAATTACCTCGCAAAGTTGTCATCAGAACCAGGAGCAAGAGGTGCAACTGCAGAAGCTGAATCTGAAAATACATCCACGAGCAGGCTACCACTAGAGGAAGGTGGGGGAGCTGAATTGGTGACAGGGGCTGCACCCAGACCCAGCAGATCCGCCGATGGAGAAGGAGTAGACTAAGGAAGACAAGACACTTTGGTGTTACACTGCAACAAAACTACAACAAAGCTGTCTCGTTTGCACAGACAACTAAGCTATGGCAAAGTGCCTCTCCCCACCCCAAATCAAGGTTTGAATGGATGTAAAAGGGTTCACAAATGCAGCAGTTAGCATGCTGAATTTCAACTTATGGTCATTTATAGAGGTGGTTTTCTTTTTTCCCTTTGAAGAGAGTTATGTCCATCTAACAGTTAAATAAAAACAAAACTGAAATTCATCTGTCTAGAATCTGGTTCTGCAGAAGAAAGATGACAAAGATAACAGTTTCCCCCCCACACACACTTTTCCTGTCAGTTTCAAGAGAAAATAAGTACTGTAGGGAATAAAATTCACGTGTTGCTTTTCTTTCATGAGGAATCCATCACGAAAGGAAGTGGCTTTTACACAAACCTAAATCAAAGGTCATCACAGCATCTTTAAAATTGACTATCAGTTTAATCCTGGGTTTTTGAAGCCTAGCAAATCGTAGAAAGAATATAAACCCAACCAGCAAAAAAAGCAGAGCCTGTAGCCAGTTCAAGCTGCAAACACTAGAGGAAGAGACAAAGATGTTTAAACTTATTTTCCTCAAACAGAACAAATCAAGTAGCCAGGACATGGAATCATGCAACAGAGGCTGCATATATGTGCCCAAGTCACATGCAAGAACAAAGCATAGACTGTTAATCAAAATGGTCATGTATTAGACATCAGCAGCTTCCAATATGCCAGATAATCTGAGGATGAGTCATGAAATGCATTTGGAGGAATCTGAAATCTTGTTTTTGTCAGCCAACTTAAAGTTACAATATATTCCATACAATATAATGAAAAAATCCCTGGCAAAAGATTTAAGAAGCCAATCATTAGGAACTACTAAAAACAAACAAAGGTTGGACCTCAAAATTCTAACATTTTTGGTATCTAAACCACATAAAGCCACTGGTGAAGGTAACACTGCAGTTTGTTACATGGCTGCAGGCCAAAAAGTGAAGCTTGTAAAGCATAATGCAGTATTAACAACCAATCACCTCAATATGGCATGCAAAGAAAACTTGGCAAATTTCTGCTAGAAAGAGATTTCTGTCCAGTCAAAACTGTTGCACGTGGATCTTACACACTGCAGTGACTAAGTAGTAAAGTATTATGCTTTAACAAACTGGGCAGGGAGCATGTTACAGTATTTCCTGCTCTAGGTAATCTTGTAATTACATTTAAGATGTAGTAGAAGTTATTCTAGGCATTAAAACCAGAAGGCAGTATTACATTATGGGAAAAACTGATCCTACCAGCATTAATTGACAATAAAATGAGAATTTCAGCTCAGAAGAAAAAAAACCTGTGGCCTTGTCTAGCATAACTAAACTCAAATAGTACTGTCAAATAAAAAGTAACATTATATTTATTTAAGGATGTCCCTGTGAAGTCAAGTGTTGTCCACTTCTATTAAAAACAATAATCCAAATCAAGATGCAAAATAATATGTAAGACAAAGCAGAAAAACAGCTGATACTCTGAAATTCAAATTAACTCCTTTTAAATATGTTAATTTTATAATCTCACCCTCAGTGCAATTTCACCAACAAGGAAATTCACATTTCTAACGTGTACAGCAGTATTTTTCAAACAACAATGTAAAAGGGATTTTTTTAGGCTGCAGACAGTTTGTCCCCATTTACATAAGACTTCCAATTGCATCCAAGCACGCAGCGAGGGGAAAGCAGCTGTACATCCTCCTGCTTTATAGCAAAGACTCATAGCCTTAAGTTTCAGATGAGAGGTTTTAAATCCCCAAAAAGCCACTTTAGGAAGCCGTTCTTTTCTCACTTGCACACCATCTAAAATTAATGAAATAACAGCTTTTAAACTCACAACAGCACTGGCATTGACAGAGGCAGGTTCAGCACTTCCATTCATATCAGAGCTCCTCTCCTTTTTGATCTCTTCCAGGTCAGTAACTGTGCCTGGGCCTTTCTTCTTCTTCAGTTTAGCCAAAATAGAAGATTCCCTCTCTGGAAAGGGAGGCATTTCTTCCAACACTGTAGCCTTACCACGGGAAAAAAAAGTGTTAACTTCAGAGAAAAAAATCAAACCAGCTTCTGAGTCTTTGAAGAGACACACCCTTATAGATTGCATAAAGCAAAAGCAGAAGTAGTTACCCACACAGAAAATGATTATGCAGTTTATTGTAGTGAGGGATTGATCGCTTTTTTAAAATAAAAAATTCTCTAAAACTTTCTGAAGTCCGTCCAAAGCACTTGGTTAAGAGAACAGGTGCTCATCAATTCTGTGAAACAGTGATATTAAATAAAAAAAAGAAAATTTAAATAATTAGATCATAGCAGACCTAAGGGTCCTTACCTCAGGCAGACCAAGACTTAAACCACAGAGAATACTCAAGTATTCAGACCCGAGCATTTCTTAGATGTCAAAACTAAATGTGCAATGCTCCGCTCAGACCTGAGAGCACCAGGTTAAATCACCGAGCTTCAAGAGAAAAAATTACATTTTTCCTGCCCACCATCAAGTAAGTCCTCAAAAGAAAGCATCAGCCTTTTGATATCCAAATCCCCTAGGACCCTGTTATTATGCCAGCTTTCCCTGGCTTCTCAGGTCCAGATTAACATGTCTTAATGGTCATTTGTCCCATTACAGCAACAACAACTCGGAATTTAGCTCTAAACTGAAGATGACTACAGCACAACTAGGGAGACTAAAAGAACCCGCACCCACATTGTAATCCTTACTCCTACACTGAGATTTCTGAGCAATCAGGTTAAGTTTAGTGGAGTTTAACTTGTTGACAGCAGAGTACTGCATAATAAAGAAAATAAACCTTTATACTTACCAATATATCAGTACTAGCAATAGTACTGAGCCTCAAATACTCAACAGCTCTCTGCTGCAGCTCAACATCAGCATTCTTTAGCTGACTGTCACTGCGCAGCACATCTTGAATTGTAGTTTTGATTTCTGGAAACAGGTTCACAAACTTGATGTAAGTAGACAGAAGCAGAGCTCGGGTAGGAACACTACACAGATGAAACTTGGAATGTAGCAAGTTGAACTGGATGAGGGGACTTAAAAGATGGAAGAAAAATAATTTGTTCAGTTTTTGTAGACATGATAATCCTTATTAATGCATTATTAACAAGAGCTGAATCATTTGTTAACTAGCCTTTAGGAATGTGAGGAATTAAATTCTTTACAGAAAGCACTACTACTTCAACTCAGTATTTTAGAAGATGTTTTACCTTGATCTTGGATCACCTGCTATCAGATTTCCAAATTCTCCCAAGATGTAGCCACCTACTTTTACAAGATTCTCGTGGCATGCTGGAGCTTGAAGGGCCTGTAACACATTAACAATCATTGATATGCAACGTATGAAAAAGGATGTTTTCTGTCACTTCCATTCCCAGTTTTCTCATCTACTTTCCTGCAAGTGCAGACCATGGGTCTAGGGACTACAAAGCACTTATAAGAAAAACATGATGGGTAGTATGATTTCACAGAAGACTCTAATATGAGTATTACTTGATTAAGAGCACTCTTAGGCCCATCTAGCAGCACTGTGGACTTTTGAGGACAGATAGAGCTCCTTAAGTTTCCCCTGTTACATCATGTGGTGCTTCCTTAATTCTTAGCTCATTTTGAAAGGGAACTGAAAACAGTTATTCTCACCTCAAAAACAGTCTTTGCTGCATATCCTTGCACATCATCCCTGTTGATGACGATCTGAATAACTCGATACCACACTTCTTCACTGACATAGTCACCAGCAATGCGAATCAGATTCAGGATTGTATCCACATACCAGGTGTAATCCACTGCATACTTCTCAGCTAGAATTGCAACCTTCAGAACCTGAGCACACAAAAGAGAACACAGAAGGTTGGCTGGCTCTGACTACGAGCTGTAAACACCTGGTGATGCCCCACGCTGGCCCAGAAGCCTCAGTTTCAGATGCATGAGCTTGTTCACTTGTTCCCACAGCTAAGATGAAAGGTGAACATTGAAATGCTGTGCCAGAATACAGCTGTTGCCAGGCACAAATTGCTTTCCCCATAACACATTCAAATATGTTTTATCTGTGTGGCTTTTCAGTTGTGTACCTAAGTGATCGAGAGCAATTTATAGAACATTTTTTGTTTGCTATAAAAACACCATCTAAACTACCACTGAGACAGGATCAAATAGGAAATTGGAAACCTCTCAAAAAAGGTAAAAGGTGGAAACAAGATAGCAGAGGCAAAGAAGAGTCACCAAAGCATAGCTGACTTTTTCAGGTCACACTCAGATTCCTGTGTCCTGCATCAGCTTCAGCGGAGACCCCACACAATTTATTAGCAGTTGCATTTACTACTGTTAAAAGAACAGGTCGGTATAAGGGAACAGAATGAAATTCTCATTATCTGCCAAGTCAGGGGACACTATCAAAAGCAACCAGACAGTACAAGAGGTTAATCAACTAACACTGTATTCCACATTCACTTCTCCAACCAAGAAACTTTAGCACCTAACTAAGCTAAATAACTACTGTAAGTACAAGTTTTGTTTACTATCCTAAAAAGGTTTAAGTCGAGTATATCAACTTTTATCCTAGTGGTAGGAAGGAGATAGGTATCAGGCCTCCTAACTGATTATAAAGTATTGTTTTTGGGAACCCTTAGACTGAACATTCTCAGAGCATACAGCATATAAAATTCTACTGACAAATAAGCATTTACCACACTAATTTTTGAAGCTATTGGACAATTGACTAGAGTAGGACCTAACCTTCAGAATGTGGAGAATGTGTTGGCTCAAGCACTGATAGAATTCACTTCGCTTTCTATATGCACTGTCCCGAGACAAAGAACAGCTTTAAAAATTCTTAAGTTTCCAAGGTTCCCCCCTGCCCCCTGGATTACTTTAACCTCAATTCTTTCCTATCAGACTACAAATTTATGGATTTGTTTGTTTTAGTAGTTTTGTCTGGGTTTTTTGTTAAAACACCATGAAAAGCAATCTCTATCACAGCCTATGCAGCATCCCAATCAATAAATGATATGTATGGTACCAAATCCAGCTATGAAACAAATAAGAAAAACACCAATAGCTTACAATTTCTTCTCTAATGGAATAATCGGCAGTCTCCAGGTAATTGAGCATTTCAGCCACAATCTGCTGGGCATTGCTTCGGTCACACATTGCATACAGGAGATCTACAGCTCTTTGTCGTACACTTACATCTCTTTCAGTCTGCAAAAAGACACAGAGTCAAAGGTCAAGATGATTTCATGTTTGTTTGGAAAGTACATGCAACTTAAGAGAAGAAACTGAGTATAATCCACAGTCAAATCAAAAACAAATGCATTTGCATAATTTTTCAGATGCAGAATGAACTCAGATATACCCTTTATATAAGCTATGAGTTTCTTATGCTATTTCTCACTTTCAGTCACCTAGGAAGAGGTCAGTGGAGACTCAAGACAGCTTCCTGCTCTTAAATAATATCACAAAAATTCAAATCACCAGGTTTTGTTTCGGTAGCATACTTATTCAAAGCTGTGCAGGTGCTGAAAGAATGTTGGAGTTTGTACAGAACACTTCGGTACTAACCCAAAGTACCGTGAGTGAATCTGTGATCCACTATGCACTAAGTAACTGGTACCAGTGGCCAGAAATGCACCAGTAACTGGCTGAAATTGTTAAATTGTTACCAGGCCAATGAGCATTTAGCTGCCTGCAGGTTTAGTGTTGGGCATGCCTTGTAACAACTGAAGTCCAGCTAGAACAGATACATACTTTGAACTTAGACAAATGTATAAATATGCTACAGCAGGAGCTTGGAAGAAAACAAAAGCATTTCAACATCCAAGTTTGCAAGTAAATTTACATGCAAATCAGTCTTACTCTTTTGACTTCTGTTTTGTCACAAACACGGCCTGGAAATGTGTCTTTCTGGTTTCTGCTCTTTATAATTCTGCAGTAGAAGCTGATCTGCTCTACCACTCCCCGTAAGCTACTACAGTGAAGGAACAGTGCCCAATACCAGCAAGACAGTAATAAAACTGTCTTCCCAGCATTCTCAATTTTGAAATTCCGTATTTTTAAACAATTATTCACCTTCAGTCTACACTTGAGCAGATACCAGTGTTACAAGGGACACAGCTACAGGTACCAGTTTTACCAGCAAGGTGCAGAAATCAACAAAATCTGGCCTCTGTAATTGCCAGCAGAGCAAGATTTTGATGGATTGAGGTAAAAAACTAAAGCAGACTTCAAAGAGTAACTCATTTGGTCCCTAAGTATTATTAGCTTAATTGGGGTTGGGGAGCCTGGGGCAGTGGGGGAGAGGGCATTGAGGCAGGGGAGAAGACAACACTCAAAACCAGACCACGCACTTCAATATTTACCTTCAATGCATTGATAACTGTTTCTATGTGTGTTTTCACAGCCTCATGTGAGAATTCAGAGCTGGCAAGCGTGCACATGCTTTCCAGTGCTAGGTAACGCAAATTAGTTTCTCGGTGCTGCAAGAACTGACCTAGCTGGTTACAGGCACGGACTAGTAGGTTTGGCTCACTGCACAGAACAGGAGAGAAAGTGAAAGGGTTAAAAGCAACAGGTTTGAGAACACTCAATACAGAATACTATTTCTGCAGTGGAAATTTCTTAAAATGCCTCAAAGTGTCTGCTAGAATGCTTTGCTAGTGAAATGCAAATTTAGATACTGTGAGCAAATAATCTCTGTTGGATTAGAGCAGTGGGGTCAATATAAAACACCAAATAAAGAAGCAGCAAAAACCAAAGCAACACAGTTCATTAACACTGCTCAATTACATTGCTGTGGTTGTGTTCCAATCTAGCAAGCAACTTCATATTTTTTCCCCTCTACTCCCTCCCCATTAAAATCTGATTAACTGTTCAAGACAAAACTCCAGCTTTTCACTTTAAAAAACCCCTCTGATAACAGAAGTGTTGTCCCAGCTCACCTGTCATGGTGTATAATTAAGCTTATTGCCTCAAACAGGACAGCATTCTTCGCATTCGAGTGTTGCACTTTCTTTGACTTTGGTGGCTCCTGTGCTTTGTTGAGGATGGTTTCCAGGCATTCTGTCAGACGGCCACGTACCGCAGGGTCTTCTAGAGAAGAACAAGCCGTTGGACAACTTCGCTTTGCTCCAAAGCCTAAACCCTACCTTAGGTTTTCCCCTGGCTAAATCTAAATAAACTGAGGTACTCTGATACACTAAAAACATTTACACTCCCCAACATATATGTGGGAAAAGAATTCCAAGCCACAGTCCTATTTGGGTGAGAACAAAAGCCAAACACAATCTGCACTACAACGTACTTTGAGAGTTTAATATAGTTGATAATATTAATGGATATTTAAAATGGCAGCTGCCAATAAACTGTAAGATGCACACTGGTTAGACATTTTGTTAAACACAACATCATTCAAAAGGCCAAATATCTTCGAGCTACCAGAAACACTCAAGAGTACAAACTTCAGTATCTTTGCCTTAAGACAATGTGCTTGCACTCCAAGCTATGGTAACAGTGCATTGCAGTAGCTCTTTGGAGTCAGTGTACTGCAAAAGAGGGAGAAACACTGCTGTGATTTGTGCATTACCTGGAGGTGGATAGCACTGTAACAGCCTCAGAAGTTTCACAGATAGCCAGGGAGCAGGAACAAAGTAGTATGTATAGTCCTGAAGGTCTGTTGATGCAGAAGTTACAATCTGTAAAACAAACAGCCAGCATGTCAGCTACTGAAGTTAATTGATTCACAATCATGAAAAGGATCCAAAGAACACTGTAGGTCACCTCTGACAGAAGCTTAAAAAACTGTGTCACTACCAATGTCTAGTTCAGTAGATTAATTAGGTGCAAGCTACCATACTCTGAGTACACCACAGTAAATGCTAGTATTAGAATTTCAGTTTTGCAGATACAGTAGTCTAGGCAGTCTCTTCCTAAAAGCCTAGTTGGTTTTTTAAAGAATGAAGACAACCATCTTGTAACATCAAAATGTTTAACCAGAAACTTGACTTTCTTTGTTCCAGCAATTCACAGATTCAGCCAACAGTCTGGCGGCTGCTGATAGGTGAGCCTGGAATTCAAGTACAATATGCTATGATAGACAGACCTAAAGCAGAAGGACCAACTAACACCTTCAGTAATATCCATACAGCAAAGCAAAAAAGAGATAGCATAGCATTCACAGAAGATGTTTATAAGCATAATGAAATCTGTAAGGATTAGATTAGGTTATCCCTCTTCATTGATTTCTTTTACCTCTTTTATTCTAGGGTTAACCATGAGTTTGGCACTAGCTTTGCTTAAAATATTCTACCTAATTCTTGCTACTCCATTACAGAACAGCCTTTCATTTCCCTTAGCACTCCCTTGCTTTTAAGTATTAGAAAAAATCTTCATATTTGAAAAGAAACTAAATTTCTGTGAACTACAAGTAATTTGGGTCTAAGACTGCATAAAACTGGCTCTAAAATACATTTGTGAAGTAGCAGCCTCCCTTGTCTTGCACACCTTCCAAAAGGATGGGGGGGGGGGGGTGGGAATCAAATGAAACAGTGACATCAGTTTTCCAGCACAGAAATGTTAACTTACAGACATGTCCCTCCACTCCTCCCTGCACCCCCTGCCCCTGCTTAACCCCCTACATCCATTTACAGAATATCAAATGCTTGCGGTTTATTAACTTAGCAGCAGCTCAAAAGAAGGAAGAGAAAGGCAATTCATCTTGTAAGAAGATTAGATAAAGCTACAGTCTGTATTTTTGAGGTGTTTGTGTGAAGTCTGTAGAATCAGTCTTTGATCCAACTATTCTTTGGCATTACAGTTACAAAGTGAGGATTACTACTTGGAGCACAGCAGGGATTAAACCAAGAAAGTTTGGGCAAGCCAATACAGCTTTCTGTCCTGGTAAGCAACAAGCATTAAAAGAGGTTACCTGAAGCACCTACATGAAGTGACACTGAATCATCTTCACATTTAATGATACAGTAAACTAATCTGACCCTAGAAAGCTGAACAGGAAGCTAACCTGGTCTAGAAAGCTCAGTAAATTAATCAACAGTGAAGTATTATCAGGGTCATCATTGGACTCACTCTGCTTAATCTAGACACTGCCAAGGAGACGGAAGTCTTAAACTCTTCCGGGTTCTTCTGTGCCAAAGTGGTGATCAGACTTGTAGCTGCAGTAACCACACCCTAGAAAAAAACAAAACACAAAAAACCTCACATTCAGTTTTGTATCAGTTTACTATGCTGCCCAGTAACACCTTTCAATTCAACTGTTTTTTAATATACAAAAAAGATATGTTTATCCCCATTACAAAGCCCTACATTAAAAAGCCTTTTATTTGGCTAGCAACTAGACTAATTACACACCTGCAGAATCCAACCGAATTTTCAACAACATGATATTGCCATGTTTGCAGAGCATTTAATGCTATTTTTTGTATTATCTTTATCTCATGTTTGGATAGTACCTCTAAAATAAGAGAGCTGTATTAAAATTAAGCCTTATTAATAATTATTAATAAGACAAATTGTCTTATTACACAAGAGAAGCATGAGCAGAAGAAATTCAATGCAGCAGATCACCCAGGAAAGAATTCTTACAACCCAACACGAGGAGAGGGCTTTGTATAACACAAGCACTGGATATTACTACTGCAGACTAAAGCACTCTTATTACTGTTGAAGCACAAGTCTTAACAGCATTATTTTCATAAAGTAACTGGACTGGGGGAAAAAAACAGGGTCTCCTTTCTAAAGCAGTAGGGTTTTTTAACCATCAAGGTAAGAATGACATGGACACTACAGGACAAGGAAGCCTAAGCAATGACAAATCAAGTCTTGAATTTTAGTGCAGATCTAATCTTAAAAGGCCTAGGAAAATTAGTATTGCACCTGTGCAATATGACAGTGTAACAAGGCACAAGATTAATTCATTTACAGCCAGAGGAAAAGAGGAACTTGTACATACCATTCTTCTATCTACAGTGAAAAGGTAAACAAAGCGTTATAAAAAATGAATATATACAGCAACTAAAGAAGGACAACTCCTTCCATTTTCTTTCCAAAGCCTGAAGACAACAGCAACCCACTTGCTTGAAAGATTCAAGAAGAACTAAATTGTGTACTTAACAGCAGAAGTCACATCATTCCCTATACACCCTAGGCCCAAGAAGCATAATGAAGCTCATTTACCAAGTGCTGGTCATTGAGGAGATGCACCACTCTAGATGTCCAGTCTCCCATGGGAACAAGGTCAGGAGAAGTTCTGTATAAACGCAGCAAGCATAAAGCAGCACTTTGCTTCACACTATCCATAGTGTCCCTGCAAGACATACATCCAGATTTAAAATACAGTGGTTAAGGCACAGCAATACCTGCAGGATGGCTTTATGCCAGATTTCACACTGACTCAGCATCCCTGGCCAGGCTGCATCTTTTCCACAGAACTTCACTGAAGTCTTCCTATGTTAAAGTATTTCTTCTTCATTTTTCCATTAAGTTTAATTAGTCAAGTTTTCAACTATTACATATGCCTAGTAGCCTCTATGATGATTCTTTACAACTTAGAGTGACATTTCTCATCTTTTCATGAGAATTGAAAGTTCATCTCATCTAATCACAAGAACAAGCTTCTTCCAGGCCGACTGAAATCAAACAGTTCAGACACACTACCTTATGAATGTGACCAAAGCTGGATCTCCTGACAGGCCCTGCGTGTCAGATAGCAATCATGAACTACTCAACAGCTTCAGCACCTACAGCTAGCATGCCAGTTGGCTGCCACCAAGTACACAACCCACAAATCTATTCACCTTGCCATCCCTGCTGCTGGCACAGAAATGGTCTATTTTAAGAGTGGCATGCAACTATTCTAGTTCAGTGAACTCCTTTTCACAAAGTAGTTGATTAAGCATTTTGTGGGATGCACAGACAATCGCTATGAAACATACAGAGCACTACCAGTAGAAGTTTTAAGAGGCAGCTTATAATGTGCAATCTTGGTTAAATGTTCAGAAACTTCTGTATCCCGAGCAGAAGTTCGGTCCAGCTATTCTTCATGAATTTATCAGTTTTCCATGAGATCAAGTTGTACCTCAGTTAAAAAACACAAAACAAAACCATGAACCTATTCCTCCCCTGTCTCTAATTATATTCAAGCCAAGAGAGCTACACTAAAGTTGCAAATGTAACTGACAATGCTCATTCTGCCCAGGTCACTTGGACAGGATGGGTACACAAACATATTTTATATGTATTATCTTAGAAATGCAGAAAGAATGAGACGCTGAAGAGTGATCTCAGAACATAAACACAGCTCCAAGTTTAAACAAGTCTGAACTGAAGGTGCTGTGCTCTGTCTGCGATTAGTGACCCCAAGTGAAATTTTTGGAACTTTTTAAGGTTATCTTATTAAAACCCATGACTCATCACTGCTGTGTTGTCTCCACTATGCTCCATGGAGAACAGCACCTGGCAAGGGCAGTGGCCTGACATTTAAGGTATTAATATAGTTCTTATACCACATGTCACTTTTTGTAATAATATAAGACATTTATTTGTTATGAAAAGATCCATGTATATTGTAAAACATTTCATATCCATAAGAGTTTAAATGCACTGTTTGCACTTGGACGTTTTAAGTTCCAAAACAAATTAGTCCTACAATCACAGCTCCAACTTTACATTGACTTAACTATAGTTTCAGACATTTGCCAGGTCTATTCAGAAACTTTCAGCTAGACAAAAGTAAGAAAGCTGGTGGTGACTATTTGCCATTTACATTAATTGCTGTTTACATGGCTGAGAGAGGAAGCAACAAAGCTCACAAATCAATATTATCATGTTCCTTATGAAGTCAGCACATTTACATAAGAACTTCAGTTTATAACGAAATTTGTAGTATAAAAATATCTATTTAGGTTCATGTGTTTCTTTTTTTTCATCAGGAGAGGCCAGAAAAGTAAAACATACACATTTAAGGGGTGTTCACTACCACACATTTATCCAGAACAAAAATCAGATCACGACAAGGCTGTAAAAGCCTATTCAAGACACCAAAAGTCTTAATTTCCATGTAGTTTTACACTCCTGCAAGCAACTCCACACTCAGGCACGGCAAAGCACCTGCAGCTACTGGAACTGTCACTATTTATTACTGCAAGGCCAGGGCTGTAGAGCCCAAGCATGGATTAATCTGCTGCAATGGAACCAAGTTACTGAAAAGTTTATTGGTGTTGTATTTGAAAGAGGCATGTCATACCTACCCAGCCACAAGAATTTTGGGAATTTCTCCAGCAAACGCTTCCGCCATCTCCCGGCTGCCCACATTGGCAATGCAGTGCAGAGCAAGGCCCATGAAGGTGGGGTTCCGGCTGGCCAGGTCGTTCTTGATGGCGTTGTTTATCAGGCGAATGAGCTCGCTGTTAGAGTTCACCAGCACGGAGATGAACAGATAGCCCTGTGAATCACAGCATGGAAAATCTATTTTAGCTGACTTCATTTACTGTGGCATTAACAGGAAACATGATTTCTTTGACACATACACTTCTCTCCAATACCATATGGGCAGAAATGGGTACTTAGATAGAGCAAAGGCTAGAATGATTAAGTGAATTAAACAAAAATGATTAAGCTCAGTGTTACCCTAATTATCTGGTTTTAAGTGTTTTTTCTGTCTATTTTGGCATATACTCAAAAGATTATTTTAGATGAATGGGGGCAAATCAAGATTTTGGCTTATTAGTCCAATACTAATAAGTTACATGCACCTGATAAACACAACCTTACCTAGGAAGATGGAAAGAGATATTCTGAAAATTAAAAGGTTACTTACCTTTTAGTGCAAGACTAGAGGCAGTTTCTTAACAATAGTAATAATTTTATGCAGAGTTCATGTTTTAGCTTTTGCCATTAGTTCAAGACTCTCTGTGCACAGAGGTGTTAAGATTTCAGAATCACTCCTGGAGCCAAAGTAAGGCTTTAAGCCAGGGCAGGGGGAATGAAGCAAAATTCTTTACAGTCTCCACACCTGACGCAGGATATTAGACAGACCAGATTATCTTTTATAAAGCCCAAGTTACTCACAATTTGTTTCTCTGTATATCTATTGGAACTGAGCAGGTTTACAGCCTCCATGTGACCAAAGTCAATGTCATGCCCCAGCAGAAAGATGAAGAGCAGTTTGCAGACGTATTTTTTCTTACTGTAACCATCCAGAGCCTTGTCACCTGAAAAGCAAGGAAACAAACAATTAAGTCTATGTTGAGCTTAATATCTGGTTACGTAGTGATAATTCCATCTACCATTATCTATATCCTAAAGGACGATCATGAAAGGATGGTCATGAAATAATGCTGTCATCTAGTCCTTGAAGTACTCTGCAGTGTCTTTAGAGTATATTCTTACGAAGAGGCAGTGCGTCCATGTTTGCTCCATTTTGATTTTCCCACTTCTGTGGAGAGCCTTTGTCTTCCATACACGTTCTTCTCTTAAACCAATTATCAAACCTTTATCTCAATAAAAGTGTTAACACGCTTTTCCAAGTGCACCACTGTAGAGAACTCAGTAGCAACAAAAAATACCCAGCAAGTTGTTTTAGAAAGATCAGGTGACAATGGTATATCCCAAAGACTTGAAAAAACACATGAAATGAGATTACCATGAGAACTTTAAAGTTTTTCTAAAATGAAAGTATTCACAAGTGTTCCAGTTCTAGAAGAAAAATGCACCCTAAATAGGTTGGCCGTATGTTGCAGTATTGCTGATTTTAGAAGCTTGCAAAAGTGACATGGAGCAGCGCAGCTTCCAGTTCATCAGGGACCATTGCTTTTCCTGAAGGGAAGAGCTACATATTAACGTAAAACTTTCTGTGTTTCACTCCCTCCCTACCTCAAATCAGGAAATAAAGGGGTATCCAGTAAATCAGGCAAAACTGAATGCTGGGTAGTTCAGTCAGGGTAGCAAAATACTGATATATCCTGCTGTCTAAAAGGCTACATAAGCTCCTTTGCCTCAGCATTCTGGGCCTGGAATAACTGATCTGTCACATCAAGTGTGTATTCCTTAGTGACAGGCAAGACAGCACTGCATATACTAAAGCTTCAATAAGATATCCCTTACTCACTGCCCTTGCCAATAAAAGCTGTAAGTTGCCTTTTTATTTTATATATAGCTGCCTATTACATAAATCTGAAGTTACAAAAGAATCTTAATAGTACAGAAGTTGCTCCTTTTTCCTTCTCATGAACTGATACAGAGGCATGTTAAATTTCCCACACCATATGAATCTACAGCTCCCCTGGATTTCACACTACATTCACAGACTGGAAACCAAGGAAACCTTACCACTCCTAAACTTACAGTTACAGAAGGAATGAAGACTACCATCTACGTGTGAAGCCATGTAACAGTGAACCAACAGAAAGCATACTGGCCCATGGAAGTACTAAAATGCTAAAAGTTTATGTCTACAGGCTGCAACTATGCATTCTGCTCTCTATTTTGACCCTAAAAACTTCTTTTATTTGATCTTATTTCAACTGGGATAAATTTAAGCAAACCACTGCTATTTTAATGCAGACAATGATACCCTTCTAATTTGGGTTTTTAGGCACCCGTTGATTTTTTGTAACTAGCACAGACAGTGCATCAGCTGCCAACAAAAAGCTTCACCTTAAAGCTTTGTTTACGTTGTGCAAAGAGGAGTTGTCTTCAGGTCTGTACTACAGAAGCCAATCTGTGTGATACTTTACTTCAATACAGGAAGCAGCACTACTGAAGATACCCATGACAGTGAAGTCCTGCTATACTGGATCCTGTCAACATCCTCTGACAACAGCCAGCTCTGCAGAAAGCTGCCCAAAGACATGTTTTCTTCAAGCCACTTTTATAGTTTGCTGCCATAAGTTTATTATCCTGCTAAGTCAGCAAACAAATGTAGAGAATTTTGCTTTCCTAGACATGGGAATTACTGTTAGAAGAACCAGAGTGAAACATCCAGTGGGAAATTTTTTTTTTGTCCTTCTTTGGAAGCAATATGGCCAGAGGAACAAGAAGATATTCAACATCTGCCCATCTGCTGTGACCTTCAAACTACGGCTTAAGCAGCCAACAGAGTATTCCGCATAAATACTTCCTGTTATACTATTTTCCCGATAAAATGGCACTCAAGAGCAGAAGCTTCTTCCTATCCCCACCATGGCAGGGAGATGCAGATCAAAGATACCTTTCCTTAGAAGAAGCAAGGAAAAAACCCAAAAAACAAAACACAGGAAAAGGCAGAGTGACAGCTTTAGTTTTCTAATATTTTTTCAGCTGCTTAGGAAGAGTTTCTATGAACTCTTCAGATTTGATTTTAATTGGTCATCTACATGAAATTAAGAAGGAAAACAAATAATCAGTGAATAAACCAGTGGGCCTTTACATTACCTAGCAATAAAAACCATTCCAACTCCTGACAAACCACCTATTCCTAGGTGACCGATGAATAGGTGACGCTCAATACCATTAACAGATACTATTATGATTCAAGAAAGGGGCACTAAATAGGCTGAATACATTTTAGTCAGTCATACTCTAGTGGCCAAGCTCTACATAATTGAGGACTTACTAAGGTATTGGACAGCATTAATATCGTTAGTTGCTTCTCTGAGATTCAGATACATCAAAAAACATCAGAAAGTAGCTTTCACATGAACTTTACCAGAAGTGAAGACACCCCAACCAGTCTCCAAGACCGAATTCCCAGCAGGCCGAGAAGCTGAACTGCAGCTGTCTGCTAGTATACAATCCACCAGCAAAATACAAAAATTAGAACTATTAAATCTAATCTCTTATATTGTCAAATGACTGCTGATACCAGAAGGGAAGAGAGAGTACAGAATGCTGCAACCCAACTGCTTAATGAAGAACATAAGCAAATGAAAATATTTATACTTTGAACCACATCAACTTTCACAACAAACTATTTGTCATGGTTTGGCAATTCCTTTTTTAGGGTTAGGACTCAGCTATTTAAAACATTTTATCCTTCCAAGGTACCAGTATTTTAAGAGCTCAGATTAGCAAGGTCCCTGGATCTCAGGGTATTTGAAGAATGTTTGATAGAAGTTATGCCATTCAATCAAGCACTAAACATATCACCATCTTACTAACAAGCAGCTTCCTTCTCCACCATGCAGTATCAAAGAAAAATATTGTAAAATCAGTACCCGAAACACCTTTTCTGAAGACAAAAAAATGCTACACTGACTGTTTTCAAAACCTCCTGTTCCTTGTATACAGAATTGAAGGCAGTGTGACAGTTCTCAGGCAAGCTTATAAACTAGGCCTATAACTAGGTTAGAGTTACTATAGCTCTTCTTCAAAGTCTTATTAGTGCCCAGCAATAACAGAATACTGGCGGGTTTTTTTAATTTTATTATTTAATTACCTGAGCAATTTGAAAAAAGAGCACTTCAGTCAAAGGTCTCACAGTAGTTGTCTAACTCCAGCTGTGTTTTGAAGAAGTCTGTGACTCAGATTCTTACTGAAATTTTACCTATTCCTCTCCCTTCCATGTTGCATTTACGAAGAGTTCTGAAGGTTCTATTTTAAACATTAATAACAAGTCTCATTGCTTAAATATGTGCTAAAATAGTACAGCTTCCCCCAGTCCCAAGCAAACATCCGAACAAGAGCAGAAGGAAATGTCACATGTTCTGTTATCTTTATTGCAATACACAATTATTTCTTTTAACTCAGCTCATTTTCAAATGCTTTCGGGAACATTTGCAAGTGCTGCAAATCAAGTCAGCAGAAACAGGAAGGATTCACAATAGATGTCAGCAGGTTTTGAGCACAGTGAGCATTTCAAAGGCTACTTGCTTTCCCTGAAAAACTTATTAGTTATTTTGCTAAGAAAGAAATTATTAACAGCTGATCAACAATGAGTACTATTAAGAAATAATTACTACCACATTTCTTTGTATCACCTCCCTAGCATTTCAACACAAGTTTTGGTTTCCATTGCTCATACGTACCCTTCACACAGCCCTCTGAAAAGGAAGAAATAAGGCAAGAAAGTATTGTAAGACCCTTTGCTTCTCAGGCAGCAGCTTCCAGCTCTAGTTTAGAACACTAGTTCAAAAACAGCACCTGCTTTTCAATCTAACTCAGTGTACTTAAAAGCCAGTGTGCTGCACTGTTACTGAGCCTGCTACCAGCCAGAGGGGTCAGGAAAGCAGTTTAGTCTTGGGATATTCACTGGGGGTAGATAAGGAAGCCTGACAAATCTAATCTCACTAGCTTTCACATGGCTGATTGCTACCTTAAAATCTTAGCTCTTAAAACCACAGTAATAGCTTTTGCAATGGACAACACTGTTTCTTTGCTTCCTTCCTAGGCTGACACTGACCTCTGTTCATGTACCTGGCAGCAGTCCAGGGATATACTGTATCAGAAGGCCACTACTAGCCTGGAAGCTAAGAAAAGTGAATTTGATTTTTATGAACATAGCTACACTACAGACAAGATCTGTATTTCCATAGGAAATAGTCCAAGCCTTCTACATCAAACACTGAATATTTGTGCCAAACAACCCATACGAATCCATAAACCAGTATTTAGTTACCATACTACTAGGATCAGAACAAAGCATTACAAGATCAGCCCTACAACTCAGGTCTTTGAAGCCTGATTTTACTTCCAACAGTTCAGTCTGTCAGTGAAGACACTTTATGATTTTACTGTCTGATTGCCTTCACACATGATCAGAAGACAGTGTGACTAAGCAGGCCCATCTTAAATATAAAGCCTGTGCTTTCACAGCCTGCCAGGAAAGCAATTTACTGATTTACTGAACTTACTGTTACACAGTTTCAGTTTAAAACAGGTATTTAGAGCCTTATCTTAACTCCCTCCAAAGGGTTCCTGTGTATTTTCGGACAATAGAGAAGATCTGCTTGAAGATGGAAAACCAAGACAGCTTAAGAAAAAACAAGTGGAAAAAAAAAGCAGCAATTAACAACTGACATTGGGGTACTTCTGCATGAGCCAAAAAGAAGATATACAAATATGTCTGAAATCTAGCAGTCACTCTTGTAACATAAATCCTACTACGTAATCAGAACAAAACTAAATTCTAATGCCAGAGCAGGAAAAAAAAAAGAACAAGTCTGAATCAAGCAGAGAACCAATCTATAAGCTGGAAACAACTTATAGATTTGTGGGCAGCTTCATTAATACACAAATTCTGGTCTGAGAGACCAAAGTGATACAACAACTTAATAAACCAGATATTTTTTCACTCCCAAAGCAGTTACTGCTCTGACAGTGAGCCTTTCAGTTTGGTTCAAGCATGGGAGCAAAATCAGTTTACAGTCTGAACATGTAAAACAAAAGTAACAGCATGTCTCCACACTTAACTCCTACAACTTCTCCTTTATCACACTGGTGTAGTTTCTCTCTACTACATTCTTCTTATCTCAGTTAATGCAGAAGCACTTAAAGCAACCGTCAAGGACACAGTGACCTCAGCAATGGAGCTTCCTCATGCTCCATGAGGAAGGAACAAGAGACAGGGTCACCTTAAGTACAGAGATCCTAAATTCCTGCTGAGCTTGGTGCACAAAAGCTGGATCAGAACCCAAAGCCATAGCACAAGTTCCATCAGTTCAAGGAAAGTATTGCTTATCCAGAGATGTGAAACCTTATCCCAGGCTGTTAAATACAACGGTATTATTTTTAACTGGAGGTTACCCAAAAATAAGGCAGGTAACAGGCTTGACAGCTACTTGTACGATAGAACAAAAGCAGAAATACCGAGATTCTGTAACGGTATAAGAATACACCTTGCAAGTTACATGGGATGGGGGTCTGTGTGCATACAAAGGCCCGGAAGTAGACCAGACTCCTACACTGGTGTCAAGCAAGAACTTCTCTGTTAAGAGGTCTTGTTTCTTAGTCAGACCTTTCCCTGGTTACAGACATGCAGCCAGTCCAAAAGCTGCATCTTTGGCCAGGTAGGGCCAGTAACTCAGGGTACCAGAATTCACCATAGTTATTTAGAAAGGGACTTCATCTTAAGTTCACAATCACATATTTGTCTTAATCCAAACTATTTAAAAACATTTTAAGGTCAGAGCTATAGGAAAAGAAACTGGGCTAAACTGAGTAATCTCCACTTAAACCAAGAATAAAATGCATATGAAGGTCTCTTAATTTTTACACAGCCCTTCTGCAAGGAAGAACCACACAGCATGAAGTCTACGTGAGACTCCTGCAGCAGAAAGATAACACAGATATCAGCTCCTCACACTCTCAAGGCCTCAAGCAGTCACACAACAAGTTGTCTAAACTCAACTCTTTCCAAATTGTGACATTCATGTTTTTGCTCAAGCTTCATCAAGTTATTGTCTTCAGGTAATTAAAATTTTCCACCCAAAATCCAAACAGATTTAGTAATAAAGTAACCATAATGAAGATCAGCTACAAGAAGGTTTAGTCGCCTTCCACTCAAGATACTGAATGAGCATATACTGACCCTTATTCAAGACTATTTAAATAGTGCTTAAAGGATGCTACACAGCATATGGAAGCTACACTTATGACACTACTTTGCTCAAATGACCTCTATTCTCTGATCATTGCCTGATTTATGGTTCTACACAGCCAGAGATTCTTATAATTTCTCCCCTGCTTCACCAGTAAGCAGAGAAGAATTAACTGTTCATGTACTTTTACCTATTTTTCTAAGAGAAAAATGTAAACACAGACGCATGTGATGGCTTCTAATTCAGAAGAATTTCTTGAGTGTCTTGCACTGTGGTTAACTTTTCCCTTCTAAGCTGTTGATGCACTCAGGTTTTTAAAGGCCTTCATACACCTTTAAAAGACATACCACTTAAAATGTAGCAACAGATCGCAAAGTTCAGGAAAATTATTTGTTAATGCATTGAGTATTCCAAACAGATATGCTAGTCTAAGACAGGATAGCCAGCTAAGGTAAATTAATTTACTACAAATCCACCAGATTCTGAAGGCAGATAAACGACCTCCACATTGCAATGCCTTATCTAACTACACACACAGCCCATAACTACTTAAATAGAACTTGCCACAGCCACTACTGTTACAACTCCATTTAAAAACATCCCATCTACCTCTCAGAATCTTTAAAATTTGACACCACATGCACAACCTCAATACAGCTAACAGCATGAATTTTACCTTGTGTTGTTTAGAAGTTAATCACTACCTCCTGGAATTACTTACTGCATATCCTTTGTATGTATGAAAAACTTGTACTGCTGTTGCTTGTGGTCAAGATGTATAGCTCTTGATGTATACATATAAAGATGTACACCTTTTAATCTTTATTCTGCAAGAAAACAGCCTAATTCATTACTTCCATAAAGGGCTCAGGGCTGAAGAGGTGGGAAGGAAGAAAATTTTAAACAGACTCTGTTTTACTGGAAATAACCATGTCCATGTTTCTTCAAACTATTCACAGCCTCACAGCCTTCTCGAAGCAAACAAGCTGAGCAGTCACGTGGTTAGGAGGCAAAGTATTAGAAACCGTTTGTAGCCCAATTCTTTGATAGAGGAGAGAGTTTGCTTCTGTTATGGCCAAGAATCACAGGACTGTCAGAAGGTTCCGTAGCTAAGAGAACATTTTCAACAGTTATTCTAACAGACTGCTCTAGCATTTTGCTTGAGTCAGCAGTTGACAAAAGAAGTCCAAACACATAAAAACAAAACGCCATAACAGAATGTCATATGGAAATATATATAGTGTAATATGATCAAGTTACTTACCTTTAAATTTTGACCGAATGTTTGCTAGTTCTTTATTTATCCTCTTTATCTCCGCTTCTTTACTCTTGCCTGAAATAAAAAGCAAATGTATCAGGGGACAGTTCTTTGGACATCCCTCTGCCACCTTAAGCATCTTTTCACTCCAACAGAAACATACATTTGTGAACAAACACACATCAGGAGGAGTTATTACTCTCCATTTCCAGCATTGGAACGAAAGGCAAACAGAGGTAACTTAAGCATCGCTTTATAGGGGAATTTGAGAAGCTCTAAGGACCTCCCTGTTTCAAGAAGCTTTGCAGACTTTAGACAGTGTCACTTGCATATAACCTAAGATGCCACTGCTAGTGACTTTCACAAACACTTAAGTTTCTCTGTTCATGAAACCGCCCAGAGAAAAGTGGATTTTACTTCCTATCTGATTATGATTACCAAGTTGACAGTGCTTTAAAGGAGTGAGTCTCCTAAGCACAATCTTATAAAGAAGCAGCTCATATTATTCCTCACCTTAAGGGCAAGCCAATTTATTGTTTCTCTGTTGAACAGTCATTCAGTTCAACAGCTTTAAAAACTTTCTTAATAGACTGAAGAGGAAAACCAGTAAACTCGCAAGGTAAACAACAGTGAACTCATAAGATACAAGTTCAGATTTTCAATGTACCTCATGAAAATAATTTGAAAACCAGAAATATTTAAAATTCACCCCTTATTAGATTAGACTTTGCAACCTTATACTTCTCAGCACCATCAGTATTTCATATCAACTTTTGATTCCAAGAATAGATATTGGGATTCCTAGCACCAATTCAAGTTACATAGGGAAATAGCTGCAGTTTAAATTCTGATAATGCAAACTTATTCGAGTAATATTTGCATTGTCCAAACCAAAGCAGCTTATTACCCTTTAGCATTTTAGTTTTTGGTGACTGAGATTCTACAGAGGTCGGAGTCCATTGTCTCCTATATGAGTAGGAGTATGGAAGGGTAAAACAGCCAGCTCAGGCATTGTGATCAGCTGCCTGTCATTTGAGGGAAGCAAGTGAAGTGCACTTCAGCAATGCAGAACTGGTTATTTAGTTCTGTTGTTAATTCAGATATGCACCTACTCAAACTTTCAGGAAGTCTAAAACTTTTGTTCACTTTCCAAAAGTTTCAAGCAGTTCCAAGTGTTCCAAAATATCAACTAACAGCAGAATAGGACAGCTTCTTTCCCTCTTCATGACATATACTTGGTTACAAGGTTACGAGTAAAAGTCTCCTAGCCCTGGGTCAAAATGGTCCAACCTTCTGAGTAGCGGGGATCACATGCCCTGCATTCACACCACACATTTCCCCACACCACTGGGATCACAGCTACAGCCATGAATGTGCAAGCAGGGGATAGACAAGGCTTGAAGAGCAGATCATGACCAGTATTCCAAAGCACCTCCAATCTCACTCCTTTCTCCAACAGAAACATCTCAGGCATTTAAATATCCCACTATATTTGCATGTCCAAAAGCCTGTGTGACCCTATGACTGTTAATCCTCCCTTTACGATTCCAAAGGAGATCTTACAGCAGACCCTATGAAAGGTGATTAAGTAACTCAAGGAAACAAGTGCCTCAGGATAGCTTAAGAGCAAAGTATAAAGGAATCCCTTGCCAAATACAAATGAATCCAGATTTTGTAATTTCTTGACTTAGACTCAAAAAACCAAACTGAAATTACGCACTTCTGAAACCAACTCTTGCATAAGATGCAGAGAATGGGTTTGTATTAATCTGCCTCTAACAATGGCCACAAGAGAACAGACATGGAGCAGCCACAGCACACTGTACAAACAGAAATGTTAGGCCCAAAATAGAAGCAACTACTTCAGTTTGCCTTGTCATTTTAACAAAATACCTGCAGACCCCACGTATTTGCTTAAAATGGATTGCTTCCATTCTACAACAGTGTTTTGTAAGGGCCACTGCTCAAAAGACTGAAGTGCAGGGTGCCTTGGCAGGCACTCCACAGGGCAAAAAAACAACCCACAATTTCAATAATTTACGATACCTGTTCTGAAACATAAATTGTAGTTGCTATCTGTATGTACCTTGATTTCCAGATAAAGCTGAAGATAATGTCCACAGTTTTAATTTGACCTAGAAATTCCAGTTAACTTCTAGAATGACAAAGCTAGACAACACGGTATAATTCCCTCAGTTTATAAAGATGCATCTGTTGGAATCACAAAGTTTAACCAGTTTTCACTAATATGTCACTAATAATGCAACATATAATGAGTTTTGTTCTAATTTAACTTGTCAACCTAAAGAAAGCTGGTTTTTAAGTAGTAACACTATTTATTGTGTAAATGAGCAGCAAGTCAGACCATCTAAGACCTGAAGTGCCTTCCTTTATAGATTTTAGATTCGTCTTAATTGGATTATTTGTCCTGTGCACACAACAGAGATACTCAAGTGTTTGCTTCTAGGGCACTTGCCAGCATTAGGAGATCATTACTAGACTGAAGCAAGTCACTTGCTCTGGGGTCCATCCTCTGAGAACAGGGGGCCACAGTAACATACACCAAAAGGGTGCAACTGCTTATGTAAATAAACATTTCAATTTTGTAAGCTATTTCTTTTTAAAGACCTCAGAGCACTTCCTTTATTTTCAGCCACTCATCTGCTCCCAATGAAAATTTTAATTTCCTAAAGCTTTTAATTTATTTTCCCTTTCACCATGGGAAGGGCACATCTCATTAAGACATAACCACTGAGTCTGGAGATTTTGTACTTCATTTACATTAACAGGGCAGAGAATATAGACCTCAGTCTGGGACACTGCTAGCCTGAGTAGGATATTTAGTTATATAAATTTAGAAACTAGGTCTTTGCTCTGTATCATATAACTTATGTTTGTAAGGAAAGTGAATTGCAATATTTGCTTTGAATTATTAGCAATTGTTTCTCTAACCTCAGCAAGTGTGGTAATAATCACAATTTTAAAATGTTAAAAATGGGGCGAGGAAAGGGAAACAGTAATACATATCAGTCAGCTTTTCTTATCCCAAGATGAAATCAAGGCCATCTTTTACTTTTTTAAAATCAACAAAACCTCTTGGCCAATCTTCCAAGCAGCATTATTTACCTGCTATACTCACAGATTACCAGTTACTGCTAGAAATCGGGTTCTTTGTGTCCTAAGCAAGCAACAGAGCATTAAGCAAAGCCTGACTGAAATACTTCAGGAATTTGTGAAGTCAGCACCTTTAGTAGAAATAGTCTGCAGGCTCAGCAACACAAACATGGAAATCCCACCCCCATGCACACAGCTGTAGCAGCGAGATGACAGGAACACCCATAGTCACATCTGAAGGTTTATTCTCTCAAATTTTAAATCTTGCTTAGCATATGAACAAAAGCCTATTTTGAATAATGCCTTCAGGCCGTTCTATTTTGAAGGCAGCATATGATCTCACCCAGACTGAGCCCAAACATAAACAGCATAGCAATTAGCTGGTGATAAAAGTTTAACTTCTTATATTGGAAATCACATTGAAACATTAAGTTTTCACCTTATTACTAGTTACAGTCTATGCAAGCCTGCAACTGCAGTTTTAAAGAACAGCACCAGCACAGCAAGTGTTAAATGTCACTGAGGACAATCTCATAACAATGCTGAGGACAACTCACGAGTTAAAACCAGGCTGAAGTATCTAACCCCAAATTTCCTCAACTCCAGCAGTTGCATTGTATGGTAACCTTCTTCAAACATGATTAACTGCTTATATTAGAGGATGACAAAGCAAAACAATATCTCACTGTGGAAGGCAGCTTCCACTGTAAAGGACAAAATAAAATAGAAGTATCATAAACCAAGGACCAACTACTAGCCAGATCTTCTATCCCACTAACTGTGAAAGGGAGGGCACTGTTAAAATGTGTTTGATTAACAGAGAAGTTTTCATCACGTTACTCTGGCTTGCCAACACTCACTGAATAATTTCTACATGCATATTTTATTTTTACCATCACTAGAAACACTCAAGTAGCCTTTAAGACAGTAAAAAGGAAGATGATGATAGCTGAAGGAGTGCTACGCTACAGGAATAGAGGCTTACGTTTCAGAGCTAACAAAGGCAACTGCTCTGCCACACTTTCAGGCTGTTACCCAGCGCCCACTCTCATGAAATTATCAGAGCTGTATACCAACAAAATGTTCTGTAACCTTATTCACGCCATTTAACTTGGAGAGGCTTTAAAAAGGTCATGTCATGTATACAGACTGATGGGTAGGACAGTAGTTAAGCCAGAACACAAGAAGATTATGTTCCATTTGAGTTCAGGCCACATCCTTCTCACTTTGACTTATTCAGACTTCTACCATTTTAACAGACTGATTAAATATCCATAATAAGTTATTAAGAGAGGTGACTGCAAGTCAGTAAGCTTTGGGTTGCTGTTTTGCTGAAAAGACATGTAGTGTTTATAGCCTTACAGCCCTAGTGTACGAGTACTGCTCATCTTCTCCAAGACGAGTACCAAGCACAGAGGTACCCAGCCACAACACAGTCCAAGGCGCTTATGGGTGATTACTTCACATTTGGCAGTTTGTCAGGCTTCAGACTCCATCATGCTGCCTACTGCCTTCATTAGGCAAGGTAAATTTAGTCTGCAGAGCAGTATTATCTTTAATTACCATCTTGTTTAACAAAGATAGAGTGGGGAACATCGTAAGTCACACAGCTCATCAAAGAACCAACTACTATTCTTGTATTTCCCGGTTATCCAGGCTAGAGTCAGCACTTCAGTACTACATAAATCCTCCATACCTCTGGAGCTCTGCATTACAATCTAAAGAATGAGAAAACGTACAGGAAAGGGGTTTGTTGAGTCCATTAATTTGAAAAGAACACCTGACATATCCTAATAGTAACTTGGCAGCAGGGTTGCAAGATTAAGCAAATGATTCAAGGTTAGAATTAGTGAGTTGCTTGTGGCTCACTCAGACAGTGACCTGCTCCATCAGGATTAACTTGTTGCTATACTAACTGCAGACTGCTTATGACAAGTTTGAGGCACACAACCCACTTGTGCTAACTAGAACTGCTACTAGTTCTTCAATTTCATACAAATCACTTGATAAACTTCTGACCAAGCCTACACATTTATTTCCCAAAGGAACAGAGAAGTGTTTTTTCTATCAGCAGCTACACAAATACTGAGCCGAGCAGATTTCTGCAGGCAAGGCCTTGAGACACAGCCATATTGTCAACAATTTAAAGCAATAAATAAATAGATAAATCACAGAAGTTTAGATGTTCCCAGTACTCATCTGGCTCCAATATGCTTATCAGCAGTCAGTGCAATTGAGCCCAGCAAATAACGCATTTGTTTTGAATGTATGTACAAGTGAGAACTGCTACACTATGTTACCTCTTAGCCTTACCTGCCCTATGGCCATCTGACAATTTATGATTACAGATGTACCACTGCTGGCATGAATTATAAAGCAGAGGGTAGCACACTCTGTTAGCACAAGAAAAAGCCTGCCACAATTCTGTCATGCTTCTTGAAGGCCAGTAGTAGTGTAAGTGACTATTTGTGGCACAACAGTAAGTCTAACATAGCATGAACTCTGTTCACATTCAATTATCAAACAGGCCTTGAAGAGACAGGACAAGTCTACTTTTCTGTTTAGGAGAGAGAATACAAATACTACCAAGGTTAAGAGCAGGAACTTCTCTGAATTCCTCAATGGCTAGGAACGCTTAATCGCAAAGAACACAGCTCTTACACAAAAGATAAATTCTCAGTTTTAGAGGTGATGTTAGACATCTTCCCTGAGAGCTGTGAGTCATTGTTTTCCAAACACAGGAATTTTTCTGTTTGGTTATGTTTTCTTTAGCCTCTACATTAGGAGCATCCAAGCTGATTGGCCACTTTGGTAGGAGATACAGCACAGCCAAACTGCTACCCAGCTTCCCTTCAGCAAAATATTGATAGCTTCAAAGTCAGTTTGATTCAAGGCTATGCTTCTTAAGAGACAGTTACAGACAGTTCCTAAACACTGCTCTCATCCTGGCATACACATTCCTGCTATTACCTTGCATTGCTGCAGGTCAGTTAGGGAGCCAAACAGTCAAAAGCAAGATGGGTTTATCCAAAGGCTAAGTCACACCAGCTTCACTACAAGTGATAGTGCCAGAAGACATGACCAGGTAGAGAGCAAGTTCACCCATTCACTGTCTAAACACACTTTAGTTGGCATAAAGCAATCAAATGACCCACCTGCCTTTCCTATTGCTAAAACAGCCTGCAAGCATGATGTAAAGACTACACTATATTCTTGAACTCTGCTGTCAGGGAGCAGAGAAAGAAACTGGTTGAAAAACAGGGAAAATCAAAACAAATACTAGTGTCTCTACTGCAAAAATGGTAGAAATAGAGGAAAATATGCATGTAAAGGTAATCAGTACCTCCATTCTTGCCTTTGTGAAAGAGCTTTTATAGTACTTTTAACACTTAGTCATATCAGTAAGTTGAACCACTACTTTTACCTGCCAGCAGGACAGGTACTAATGTTACAGCTCTAGAGGATAGACTAGCCATTTGCTATGCAGATCATGGTCTTCATGAAGTAAAACACCAAATCCATCCTCCAACTCTCCCTAATCTCTCAACTGGCTCTTTAGCACAGCACAGAAGAGGGCAAAAGAAATGCAAACAGGTTGCACAGCAATACATTAGAGTGGTCTGTTTGCCCATCCTCACATTATCAGTCTGTCTACGTAGATCCCTTCATTTGGTTAAACTATCTAAAGCGCTGCAATAGAGGTTCAAGCTCCAGCTCCACCTGAGTATGTCTGAGGAAGCATGTTAGTGCTACTGTTTACAAACTCACTGCACAACTAATCCAAAGAGACTGCAATAAAATACTGCACACTTTTACAAAATGTTAGTATGGCTTCACTTTTGTTCACAAATCGACCTGTTCAAGGCTGCAGAGCAAGAAGCTTTTTGTTTACTGACATGCTAACATCCTGTTATGAATGAAAACAGGAGCACATGCGGTCCTTCCACAAGATCTATTTGATCAGAAGAAAGAAGTGCCTGTCTGTCATGTTGAAGATCATGAATGGCACAAAGGCAGCTGGAGATTGTTGTGTCTTGGGACATCCTGCAGTGATTAGATATCTGAAGACAGAGAGCAGTGACCTGCTGATCATACTTAAGAACTTTGTAGAGTACATTTTTTAATATTCTGCACAGTAAGTGAACTACTATCCAGAGAACTCACTTCTTCCTCCACTATGCCACTAGAAATTTGCCCCTGTAACAACACTTCTCAGGAAACAGCAGGGAGTCACAGGCTTTACTGTAATCCACTAATCCATTAACTCCTTGTCCTCATAAGAGAAGAGAAATAAGAGCACAAAAGCAGCTTTCCAATCCAGATGTATTAAACTGCAACAATTTAATACAAATTTAATGATTTTAGATGCTTACCATGGCTTGTTTTTTCCAACTAAGCACCACAAGTTAAGAAAAATTTGAGAAGTAACCAGGCAACAGGGTCTACCTTAAGACCAGATTTCTCCCCAAAACAACTGAAAGCTTACTGGAAGTTCATATCCAAGTGACTTTGTGACATACAGAACATCTATCTGGGAGTTTAGCTGGCAAAACAACACTGACTCCTATCAAAAGAGAAGCTTTAAGTCAAGAAGATAAGCGAACAGTAAGTGCAGGGTTAGGTTTCTACGTAAGGCAGCTCTTCCTCCTTCCTTGACTGAGCAGCATCCAAGTAGTCATCTCCTCGACCAGTCTTTTCACACTGTACAGTTATACCCCCTTCAACAAGGCAAGCCTGTATTTGCACTGATTTACCACAAGTCACTGTGGACTCTCTTCTACCTTAGTTCATGTTCAAAGAGCAGAACAGTTTGAGGCCTATTCTAGTTTAGCTATCACTTCTGAACTACTGTTTCAGGGGCCTTAAAAATCCTTTTGAGCTCATCAACTAATTCAGATATGTAACTGTCTCTGCAACAGTCCCTTAATATCCTCTTATCAGTCCTGATGGGCAATCTTTATCCAAAGGATTTCAAATTAAGCAGGTATCATATTTTCCAGTGTATCTAATGGAGAGCTCGGATGTCACATGAAAGATTCTAGCTCTTTACTACCTCTCATCCATTACTCTCCCCTAAGCCAGCCATGCACAAATTAAACAAGCATAAAAAAAACTAAACAAAGGGGGAAAAAAAAAATCCCATCCCCTCAGAGCTCTATGAAATGACCAGAAGCAAGCCAAGACAGAGAAGCCATGAGAATAACAGCAGTTTTGTTTTAGAGATCCTCCTCAGACTAATCTCATGCTAATTGTGTTTTCCTTAAATCACTCTCCTGCAAATAGTAGCAAGTGATGCAAGACTTAGTGCTTATTATAGCTCTAAGCAGCACATTCTTAGGACTGTTTTTTCAGGCCAGAAACTGACCATATTAGATGGGCTGCCATAGCCTTGCAAAAGCAACAGGAGAGCAAACCAAGATGACTTGCTTTCCAATTTCTTCAAAAAGGTAAGTAATCTAAGAATACATGTAAAGAAAAGTCACTGACTGTCTAAAGAAGTATTTCAAGTCCTACTTTAACACTGCACGCACTGCAAACAAAAACCCACACCTCAGAGGAGCAATGCAGTAGCTTTAGCCTACACACTTAGCTTATTACTGACATATAATAATTACTGACAGGTAACTAAACCAAGCTGTGTGTGCTCAACTCACTCTATGTAAAGTTTGTTTCACTGGGTGGCTGTTCTTACAGTGAACAAATAACTCTATCCATACCTAAGCAGTCATTTAATCCATGTACATGCCCCTCCCACCTACACCTGTAATGCACTCCATAACCTACTACCCATTCAAACAGATGATCATCATATGATGAATTTAATGAACTATCTTTTTTCAATCCCCACTTGCAGACCTGTAACCTGATGCATCAGTCCCAGTGCAGTGAAGCGAAGATACATTCTGGGAGGCTCAGCTTCGGGACACTATCCCTTGTCCAGTACAATGAAAATTGAATGCATTAAGTTTTATGAGAAGAGATAGAGCTTTGTTTATTATATTTGTTGAATTTTATTTAAGGAAAAAATATAGCCAGAGGAAAAAGAAACAGTAAATTGAAGAAAACGTAAAAAGAAACATTTGGAGAACAAACTAAAGGAATCCTTCCTTCATCTGTCCAACTTCTGGGGCAACACTGAAAAGCTAAGACAGTTATCTAGAGCAGTGAGGGAAACCAAGAACTGTCTTGTCCTCCGAGCCTGTGACAACCGCAGCTTTTGCCTCTGTCTAGACACATTTCATCAACCTAAGAGGAGATGGCTTCCCAATTTTACTGTGGAGCAGGAGGTTACCAGTAGTACACTAAATACTATAATAGAAACTATTTCTACATTACTGCCTGCAAATGAAAGGAGAAAAGCAAACTCTCCTGGTTTTCAGGGTGAATAGTAGATAGCACTGTTGTTGCAGCAGAATACTGAGTGACAAATGACTTAAAAGTATTTAATTGTGAGATAAGCATAAAGCTTACCAAAACTCAAAAAAAAAAAGAAAACAGACTCCTGATGATGTATCTGTTAGCTAAGACAGCTGGAGAGTTTATAAAGCACCATCTTGTGTAAGTCAAATTGCTTCAGCAGCTCTGCAGTACATACACAAGAGAAGACTTAAAATACTATTTAAGAATAAATATTTCTTGCAGGAGTCCATATGCTTGTAACATATGCAGATCTTGTTAGGTTTTAGTTCATGGGGCACATAATTGATGCAGTGACAGGGACTCCTCCTGACCTGAACTCCTAAGTTGGGATAGCACTTCACCAAACCACAGGGTTCAGAGCTGTCAGCTCCACTCCACCACAATCTTTTGGACAGCATAGCCACACCTAACTATTTTCTCAGTCACACCAACCAAACACTAATTAACTGGGCTATCCTAATCAAGTACTGCAGTTTGGCTTTCAACCGATAGTCTTCTTGTCTCTTCTCTGGTGTCTATGAAAGATAAGCTAAAAACCCACTTACTGTAGTAATTCATATATGTCACAAAACAATCCAAATGAGCAAGTCCCTAGAAAAGCCCATATATCTACTGGCAAATTGACAGACATCTAAAAGGGCTATTTTCTAAAAAACATTTTCATCTACCATCTGCACTAGGACCTCCATATGCAAAACACAGAGCCTACAATAAGAAGTTGCCCTGAAACAAAATTCTGGAAAGCTACGAGGAAGTGAAGGATAATTCATTTTCTTGTATTACCATATTTTGAAAATTCACTTGATCTTTGTATGAATAAAGAACATTTCATTTTGAAAAAAGACATGCAATATGACAGCTTCACAGAGACTAGAGCAAAGTCAAAGTGCTAAGAAGCCTCTCTTAGTCTTGAAACATTTTACAGTTTCTGCTACGAGTAGTATGCCAACTTTCTTTAATGAAAAACATCACAGACTTCTGAGAAATCAGTGTAGTTTAAAATAGTCTGCTTTAAAAATTACATGTAGCATAGAAGCATTAAAGACAAAAATCAAGAAGTTTAATAGATAAACCAAGTGCCAAAAATATGTCTAAACAACACAGAAGTGACAACCAAGCTTTTAAGTGTTAAAGACAGGCTGGTAGTGCAAGCTGCTTGTTCACAATCAACTACAGTTGTAAACACAGAAAATTGTTATCAAGACTTATGTGAAGCCTG
Source organism: Corvus kubaryi (assembly GCF_017639235.1). Taxonomy (NCBI): domain Eukaryota; kingdom Metazoa; phylum Chordata; class Aves; order Passeriformes; family Corvidae; genus Corvus; species Corvus kubaryi. The sequence continues at coordinate 6,515,252 of NW_024581131.1, forward strand.
TAACAGACTGGTACAAAGACAGGCATCACTCCCAAATCAGTAATGTATCAAACCTGTAAGAGAATCCTGCATTATTTAGTGCTGCAGACATTATAGATACAAATGTCCAAGAAATAAATCTTGAGGTAAGGAGATCAAGCATTTCCAAAGGTAGACAATCAAAATTTACATAAACCCCAGAAGTTTAGGTTACTTGATTAATTTGAAGTCACATGCTGTGCATCCACCTGAGCACAGTCAGCACACAACTGCATTTTCATTTTTCAGCAAGATCTATGATGCAGAATTCTTACCTGTGCAAAATCTTTCAGAATACCCCCCCATACACACCATGTTTCACCATTACTCGTAATCTGGAAAAATTATTGGCAAACTAGAAGTGCGAGGCCTTTGTGGCAGTATTAAAAATAGATACAAGAGTCCAACAAAGCCACAATTTGGACAGAAATTAAGAATGCCTGCAAGAACTTTGCACATCACTGCAACTGTCAGATATTTAGTCCACTTTTAAGGCTAGAAACAGAGGAATAGAGGTCAAGAGCTGCCCTGGAGTCTAGCTTCCCTCCCATCTCAGAAAAGGAATGCTTGCTTTCTTTGCTTAGTCAAAAGATGCTGTTCACCTGAACAGCTGCTACTTTTTGTTCTTGACAACATCTAGCTCCTCACTGAAGAGGCAAAGAGGGAGCTTTAGCCAATAGCAGTGCCTGCAAAGCACAGAGTCTCCAGAGAGTACTTTTGTGAATACGCCAGGAAGCATTTTTGTGAATCCTGGTCAGTATACACTAGCCCGTGGTTAGCTGGCAGCACTCAGAGCTCTGCTAAAGGAAAGGCTCAAACGCCATTCACAGCTATTTGGAAGCTTCATAGATCATCTACTAGTGAGAATATCAGCTCTTTCGCAGCTGTTTAGAAGATGCTGTTACTTTTTTCATTATGAAGATAAGAAAGATACACAAGTAATTACAGCTCCCAAACAGCTGTCTGGACAGAGACAAAATATTTGAGATATACCACTATTTGTTTTAACAGTCAAACTGTTAACATTTTATTTGTATCACCAGTAAGTTACATCTTTGTGTCTCCTGCAGAGCATGAAACGCTTGTTGTCCCATCTGGACTGAGGCAGCTTCAGCTCTATCCCCTTGTGGGGATATAAGTGTCTTGTGGGGAAATAAGTACCTGATTTGTTATAGCCTACAACCTTAAATTTTGTTATTCCACATCCCTGAACACGAGTTACAAAGCTAAGAGCTTAAATGTTTCCCTTGTGTTTACTTCTAGCAAATTCCACTGAAAACAAGAGTGGACAAATGTGCTAACCATGTCTCATGCAAGACATGAGACACTGATGAATCAAGTCATACTTCTTCCAGCTAAATCAATATAAACAATGATTTAAAAAATCATCGTGAATTGTACTGGGTAGATACAACAGCAAGTCTTAACTGCTATGACACCAAGTGGAACTATGTTACACATGTAGCTTGCACAGAACACCAGGACACTGGAAAATGCTCACTAAATAGCAAGGCCAACCAGACAAAGCACAAGAGCATTCGTGTAACCTTGAACTGCTACACTACACATTTTGTAAGCCATCTTCTACACACACAAGAGTGAAGTCTAAAGTAACCTAAGGACCTGCAACTCTGTTCTGAAAAATAAAAACCAACCCATTCAAATAGTTTCTGCTCTAAGGAAGATTATCAACCTTGAATTTTACATATAAAGCCCCTGTTCACGTGTCTGGGAGTCCAAATCACCTAATTTTAAAGACACTGCATTTAAATGGTCTCATTCTACCAGTATAATTCTTCCCCAGGTTTTTTGTATTAGAAGTCATCAATACGAAGTTTCCCAAGCTAGTGGGGTTAAATAATCCCAATACAAGCCCAGTTAGAACAACATAATTTGCATTAAAAAATTCTCCAAATCTATCTATATCTTTAGAGAGAAGCCCTTACTGCCACTGCTCCACTGCTTTTAAAATAGCCTCAAGTGATCTACAGAGACACACAGGTGGACAAAATAGAGCTGTTTCATCACACCAACCACAGCGACCTTAGCCCTTCCCCAGGCAATTCCTGCCACATCATACACTTAGATCTCTAACTCTGATTAATATTAAACTATCGTATGCAATTCTCGGACAAAAAGGAAGATTGAGCACTGAGGTGTGCCCCTACACATAACCCTTTCCTCCACACCAAGCAGCATCAGATTTGTACTCCTCTCCTGCTGCACACTCACAGAAACACTCTCCCCACTTCCCTCGGGTGAGCGGGGGGGGGGGGGCACTTATTCGCACCCCCCTCCATCCCATTTTTAATTACACTGATCCTAAGCCCTGATATCCGTCAAAGCAGAACCTTAAAGCCAATTTAAGCCTAGCCTAGGCATACGCACTGAGGGCCTTGCTCTCAGGCGCCTACAGAGGCCTGTTTTCCATCAGTGACGTGATGAGCCGAGAGCCGCTCAGGGATCTGGAAGGAGCCCAGGGACGCCTCTCCCTGCCCCGCCACACACCCACCCGCGCCCCGGCACCGCTCCGGTGCATCGCTAACAACGGCGGCACCGACTCCCGGCACCCCCTCCGCCGGGGCGGCCACCGCGACACTCAAGGACGGGGGAGGGGGGTGACAGGGGTGGTGAGGGGGGAGGGAAACACCCCAACCCACCCACCCAAAATGCACAAACCCACGGGCAAATGCCTTATGCTGCCCTCCCCTCCCCGCCGCGCCGCCCCCCCGAGCGCGTCGCCATTTCGTGAGGCAGGAGCGCTCCGAGCTGCCCGCCGCGATGATCAGGGGGAAGAGGGGAACACTGGGGAGGGGATTGAGGGGTGAAGCCCCGGCCCCACGGGGCAACAGCCCATGGCGACGGCCGGCGCGGCCCAGCCCAGGCCCCGACCCCGGTGCCACTCACAGTTGCGGATATCGGAGATGAAGACCGCCAGGCCTCGCATGCCATCGCCTTTCGACACGGCAGGCATCGTGGCGCACGATCACGGTCGCCCTGGGACGCGACACGACGAACCCCCGCAGCCGCCGCCCGCTCTCCCCGCGGGCTCCTCAGGCCGCTCCGCCGCCGCCTCCGCAGCGCGCAGGCGCCGCCGGGGCTCCCGCGCCCCCGCAGCCGCCGGGCGGGCGCTGCTCGGGCGCCACCTGCCGTGCGGAGGCGGGAGCGCCGCGGGTGCACCGGGCCCCTCGCGCCCCTCGCGCCTCCCTGCGCCGCAGCCGCCGCGGGCGCGGTCCCCGCCTGTCCCCCGGGATGTGCCCCGGCTCCTGGGCATTCCCCGTGCGGCCCTGCGGCCTGAGAGGGCTAGCTGGCTGGAGGCCAGGCCCCGGAGATCTGCCGTGCCGCTGCTTGGACGCGATTACCAGTCACCGCCCGTGAGGGCAAACGGGCCCGGGCCGAGGTGAGGAGCGGCAGGGCGGCGACAGTCGCTGTGTCCATGGGTGAATTCACTGCACGCTCCCTGCTCAGGAACAGCCTAATCCCTTCCTCTCCTCGTGACCCTAATGGCCGAGGAGTTTGATGATTTTTGAAGGTGAAATACCGGGCTTCGCAGGCGTCTCAGAGGATGTAGCTGCTGAGGGAGAAGGAGAGGGACGGCCGATCAAGATACTGGAAAATTTCACTTAAGCAGATTATTGTTCTGGAATCTTATTTCTAAAACGTGAAGAGCAAGGTACAGACTCTCAGTGGTACAGTTCATAAGAACATGCTTTCCACAGGGTGGACTGCAGGAGGCTGTGCCTTGGTCCTCCTCCTCAAAAGGGACCCCAAAACAGTGCACGGGATCTACTGCACGTACCCTGCACAGTCACTGTGAGCACTGACAAGCCCAGAGGCTACTGTGTGCAGCTCCATCCTTAGGCACATCCCCCTTGTGAGCCTGCCATCGGCTGTGTGAGTGGCGCAGTTGCTCTGTGTTCATGCAGAGATCCCACTCCCCGACTCCCTGGGCATGCAGGTGTGCAGCCCCAGGGCCACATGTTCCTCCTGAAGGCTGTGAACACGCGGAGTGGCACAGTCTCACACCACATCTACTCCCGAGACTGAAAACATTTCAAGGTTAAACTGTCTTAAATATGCCAAAAAGGTGGGACTGCGCAGAGCATTTAAGATCTTCAGCTGAAAATAGGTTCAAATGGTCTCAAGACTGGCCTAGTCTGCCTAACCAAAAGTATGCTGGGGGCTTCAGTCATGATGCAAGTGATTAGTATGCTTAGTGGAGAACAATGACTTGTAGAATCATGGGGCTTAGGGCTACTGGACATCAATCAGTTATTTCACCTCTTTTTCAGTATACTTCAAGCCATTTCATTTCATCTGGGGTTTTTTTCTCCCAGTGAATTGATCCCAGTATCTAGCTTTTAGCTACAGTCTATCTTCCAGAAAGGCACTCAGTCTTGCTCTGACACAATCAAATTCACTGTTTCCCTGGATAGTTTGCTCCCATGGTTAATCCTCCTTGTTTAAAGGATCTTGTTCAGATTCATCAAGCTCCAGTGCCTTTAATTTAGTGATACATTTCTCTCTCATAAAGATCTACATAATACTTGATACCCTCTGTCTGATAGTGGCTGTACACCTCAGTTAGGTCACCTCTCAAGGGTCTATTTTGGGTGCTTTCAGGATACATTGTTATACATGAGTGCTTTTAAGTTGTGCAAGTATCTATGAGAAAGGCAGGATGACAGCATGTGGTAGTCACGTAATTATCCCTTTATCCCTGGATCCATAATTTAGACCAAGTGCAACTACAGGCAGTCATGCACAACTAGTCTATTATTTAATTCAGATTATTTGTAGGCTTTCATGAAGAACACTCTCCTTTTTCACAGCTTTACAAATATATTTGATGCTTAATAATAACATCCATGTACCTTTGAAGATGAAAACTTCCTATGTCACCAAATGAAGCTTTTTCTGTAATCAGAAAAAAAAAAATCTTTTTTGAGCTAGCCAAAATGTTGAACTGGTTTCTACTCTTAAGAGCACAGTGACACCTAAAGGCTCAGTCTATCCATCCTGTCTGGCTGTATTCCCATCAGTACTGCAAGTCATGCAGGTATCCAACCGCCTTTTCAGTGGCAGATTAAATACTGCCAGCACAATAGCTGTGGCAGTACCAAGCTATGCATGAGCTGCAAATTCTTCTTGAGAACTGGGAAAATATCCAAGTGGTTAACACATGTGGATGTCTCTAGTTTTGTAACTGTACAGCTAAATGTTTCATTTGAAGGGGCTCAGTATGCAGTACACATACCCTGATTATTTTATGTCAACCTCCTTTGACTGACTTTTGAGGCCTCACTTATATTCACCTTGCTCCCTGTCTTTTTGCCTCAACAAAGGCTTGTGCAATCAGGACAAATTGGGCATGTCTATCCTTACTGCCTCATAATTTAGGACTTACTCATGTATTTCAGATAGTCTTGGTAGGGACAAGGTAGAAATTTTATGTGAATAAACAGGTAGCTAGCAGAAAGAGAGTTTGTAATGGGCTTTAGATGCATCCTGGCTGAAAGAAACACTGTAATGTGAACTCAGCTGTTACTCAGCACAGAGCTCATACCAGGCAGAACCCTTTGCAAACACACTGAGTTGGTAATTGTGGAAAACATTTTGGTTTGAGCCTAACATCTATAAAACACCAGGCTGCCTAAAAACAAACTTAATTGGTTCTATCCATCCCAAGATGTTATGATTATTTAAGATATTTATAATTACTGTAAAATCAGCATTAAAGGGGAAATAGTACCAAGAAATCATTTCCTATTACACAAAATGTTTTGCATCACATTTGTTTGCCAACAAATCCACAGTGTTTGTCCCTTCCTTCCCATTTTATATGGGAATTACTTTAAAATTTTTTCAGGATTTCATTGCACTTTGGTACAAAGGCTTTAATTGCACTGACCTTTGTAAAACTATTACCATTCATCTGAATGTTTTCAGCTGGTGAGGATCCAGTTGTGAGAACTACAAAAAGGGAATTGTTCCTTTCCCTTTGTTACTTCTGTCAGATTTGTCTCACCAGTTAGTGTTTTCTTCTGCTCCTTATGATCATTCCAGCCATTACTGGAAGCAAAAAGAGTTCAGGAGCAAACAGAATTGGTGGCTCCACCATGTGTAAACTCAACCATGTTTCTGTACTTGACATCTAACATTCATTTTCCATTTACAGAGAGCACAGTGTCTTCTGCCATGCCAGAGTATCAAACGTGCTGCTTTCAGCAGTAGAAAACACAAAGTTAGGGTAATATCATTATCACGAAACTCTGAATTTACAGAAATTTGGGATGGATCTAGTCGTAGAAGACCATGTATCTGCTTCACTGACGAGACTTTTGTTCAGAGGAAAAATATTCCTATTTTTCTTTTCAGTGCTGAATAATGCTCATGAAGATCTTCACTACACAAGAGGGAGTGAAAGAAGCGGGCAGTTCAGCAGAATAATGCAACCTTCCAATTCAGCTTCTAGAAGACTGCACCAAACTGTAACCAAGACAGAAAGCAGGTCACAGGAAGGCTTCTGTTGGGAAGCACACTGCTAGGATATGCTGGCCTTGCCACTACATCATGATATAACACATCCTTTTTTTATCAAGTCTTTTGATATGATATTTAGTCCCTGCAAGCAGCCTGTGAAATAACAGGGTAACACCAAAACTTCTGCTGCAGTAAAAATAGCTGTAGCGCAGCCATGCTGCACGCAAAAACACAAACTGTAGAAGGTCAAACCAGAAGAAAATAAAAAACTCAACTTAAAACAAAATCTTTTTTTAAAAGCCTGTTAAAAGCCGTCTGAGATTTGACCCCTCCTTTCTGCACACCCTGAGTGAGCAGTATTGCTTGCAGACTCTCTGCAGCCTTGCCTATGTGACCATTTTGCCTCCAGGTCAGTGTGTGCATTTTAGCCCAAGCTTCTGATTTACCTACACTATTTCTCAGAATCACAGAAACAATTAGTTTTGAAAAGACCTTGGAGATCATCGAGTCCAATCTGTGATCGAACATCACCATGTCAACTAGACCATGGCTCTAACTCCCGTCTTTCTTTAGACACCTCCAGGGAGGGTGACTCCACCACCTCCCTGGGCAGCCCATTCCAATGTCTAATCACCTTCTGTGAAGGAATTCCTCCTAATGTCCAACCTGAACCTACCGTGGTGTAGCTTAAGGCCATTTCCTCTTGTCTCTTGTTGCTGGCTGCCTGTGAGAAGAGGCTGATCCCAACCTGGCTACAGTCTTTTTGGACAATTGCACTGAGTGATAAGGTCATCCCTGAGACTCCTCTTCTCCAGGCTAGGCCTGGAGCTCTAAAAATTCGCCACAGTTTGGGCTAAACCAAGAGGCTGTTTACAGGAATTTAGAATCACACCATTATTAGTATTTCCTTTTTTTCAGCTACTGATGAGCCCCAAAGCATCGCGCCCTGGGTCGGGCCGGGCCGGGCCAGCCCAGCGGCGGCTCTGCCCATGGGACTTAGCAGGGATGTGCCGCCGCTGAGCCGGCCCGGAGCGCCGGGGAGCCGCAGCCGCTGCCTCAGCCACCCCGCCATGTTGGCGCAGCGCGGCGCCCTCCCGGCGCCACGGCGCTGCCCGGAGCCGGCGGGGCGGGGCGCTGCCGCCCGCTCGCCCGCACTTCCGCGGCGGCGGCGGGCGGTACGTGGTGTCCGCGGGGCGCCGGGGCTGCCCGAGGGAGGGAAGGCAAGGAGGGAGGGAGGGGTAAAGGCTGGAGGTGAGGCAGCGCCCCGGCGGGGGTGACGCGGCAGCCGGGGGAGGCCGGGGCTGCCCCGCGGGGTCCGAGCTCGGGGGAGGCCGCGGCGCGGCTGGCGTTTGAAGCACTGCTGGCATAGCAGGCGTGCGGGCTCCCTGGCAAGCTTTGGTATCTCGAGAGTCGGGCGAGTGTGGGAGGGACTTCTGAACGTCAAAGTGGAGCACCTTGCAAGAGGGAAGGGTTTAATGTTTACACAGGTTAGAAACGGATTTATTCCCACTCTTCACTCCTCAGTATAGCTTTTATTGATTTAATTTAAAAATGTATCAGCAGTATGCTTCCTGATCTTCCTTTACTAAGTGATGCAGGCTCTTTCTGCAAATGTAGTTAGAATCTAGTTTTTTCTTTATAAATAAACTATCAACATTAATTTAGTATTGTGCAGCATCCATTTCGTTTCTTTGCTTGCTTATTTTGGACAGCCTAAATCTGTGCTAGCTTTACTCGTTTTTAAAAATTAGTATAAACTTAAAACAGCCGACCAAAAGTATGTTACCTCATGTGGAGGCTGGGGTTAAGCAACGTTTGTGACCTGGCTAAGAGAGGAACCTGGGCTTCAGATCAGTTTGTCAAATGATGTTTTAAGCTTTAAATTGTCCATACTATCAGTTGGACAAGGACACAGACAGAGGCAGTCTTCAATTCTGGTTGCATTTTTTAGTGATAAAGGAATTAAAGAGTGCCAAACTCAGACGGTTCTACTGAGTTCAGCTAATTTGAGAAGAGTTTAAAAATGGCGGAGAGTTCATAGAAGAAAAGCTTGATGAGGATTTAGCTTTGTAAAGCTTGCAAAATGCATGCTTATAGTTTCCATAAAGAGCGTTTAAAGTTTGACAATTAATCTTCTATGTTACAATGGTGCCATCTACTTAATTTTCACTGATGTTGTTAAAGAAAAAGCTATTAAAATAAGTTTCCAACCAAGAGTTGTTACTGGACTGTCAGTAGCAGAAAACATTTTGCCACAGGCTCAGTTCTTCCCATAAATCTAGGAGTGGATGTTGACTTAACAATAATTGACAGATGGGTATGATCCTGTCAAGGAAATGAGCACATTTTGATGTCTAATTAGAGTTCAGTGATTGTTTTTTAAACTTCTGTTCTTCAGCTGTTGGATGTTATCTTCTTTTCAGAGAAGTAGATACTGTTGCTAATTGTTTCTGAAAGTGGAATCAAACACCTCCAAATCAATATATACGAGCTTCTGGGTGAATTGATATCCTGTCCAAATAGTTAAGACTTGTATTGACTATTCAGGCTCTCAGTTGTTCCTCTCTGCAATAGTTTATAGATCTTGCCAAGCTAGATGGAACATAGGAGATACTATCAAAAGCAACCTGCTTTGTCTCATTTTTTTAGAATGTGGAAGACAAAGGGGTTACCAGTGACCTTGAAGTCAAAATAGAAGCATAAGACCTTAATTATTCATAGAAGTGATTTTCAAGCAGTACAGGAATTTAGCTTCTACTACACTCTCTGGATCTAAGAAATATTAGAAGGCTTATTGCTTTTAATTTGCAGTTTATAAAAGACTTGACTAAAATCTTCAAATAATTTTGTACATGAGGTTTTTAATGCTCTATGTTCTTTGGTGATACTGGCATTGTTTTTTTTCAAGCACTTCTGCCATCGTCCTTCTACTTTATTGCCTAATCACATATTCCTCTCTTTTCCTGCAGAATCCCTAAATCCTACAATAAATATCTCTGGTTTTTAAAATCTCACTGCTAAGCCAGACACATCCAAATATGAGCAAGTTTATTGGGTTGTTGATTTCATGTCTGTTTCATTGAGTACACTTCCATTGAAGCTTTAAGATTCCTTCTGCCACAATACTGAGGCTCAGTCTGCTGTTGTGGGATCCCTCACCTGATGTTTTGTACAGAAACAAAGTACTCAAACTTTGAGCAGTGACTTGTTATCAGTGCCAGTAGAACAAGTCTTGTAAATATGACTTGCAGAAATGAGCTTGTAAGTATTTAAAGTGAGTGGTAGAGTAATATAGAAAGCAAGATAATTTTTTAAGTTTAACAAAAATTAAGAATATTGCGGGAAATAACCTATTTTTTTCTCCATCAGGATCTCATATTTATGAGAGGCAGCTTGATACGTATTTAGAGCCCTGGTTCCCCTAATGCCAAATATTTTTTTCTCTGTGTTCTTATTCATTGCTGGGAGCTAGGCTGGGAAACCAGTGCAGCTTTTAAATGGGGAGGGGTTGGAAAACAAACTCTGTCTGTATTTGATTTTTTTTAAAGTCTTCCTGCATATACAAGGTATGATAGATGAACACACAACAGAACTGTTGTCTACTAATTCTCAGCTCCTTTATCTGGAGCTGGGACGAGCTGTCAAAGTCGTTCTTCTAGACAAAAGGGACATGCCTCCCCCTTTTTTTCTTCAATTTCTGTATCAGTGACTTGGCAAGGAATTGAAAGCAAAGGTCTCACCTGTTGCAGTAGAGGCACATAGCTGTAAGTATATAGCTGTAATTCTTTATATCTGTTTATTAATTTATGGCACACTGGCCAGGCTAGGTAGGAGCAGAAACAATGTTATCTCTTGGCTATAGAAAAGGTAAGGTGGTACAATAATTGTTCCATGTAGCAGACATTTATCTCAGCTGCAGCTGTAAACAGTTGTACTTCTTTAGGGGATTCTTTGAAAAGGAAGCTGCAAGGGTCCAACCCACTTCATCTGTGATACAGCTATTAAAACAAGGGACAAAAAAAGATGTTTGAGTCTAGGAATAATCTCTTTAAATCCTCTGCTTTTGTTGCCAGAACGAAAGCACTATTAAAACAGTACTGCCTTAATAAGTTTGATTCTAGGTGGGAGATAAGAAAATTGCTTGACTTTTTTTAGACAAGAAAACTGAATGAAACTGTTATATTCCTCTGTTCACAGAGATTTGAACCCTTATGTTTTCAGGAGAAGAGAAACTTGACATGGGGAAAAACACCATGAGGTTTCTCTGTGCTTCACTTTCTCTTACCATGATTTGCTGGCTAGCTGAAGGTACCCTGTCGAAAGCAGATGCAAAGAAAGGTGCTACAAAAAAACTGGAGGAAAAGGTAAGGGAAATAACTGAAATTCTTTTCTTATCTAACCTGTGCAGTGAATTAATTGAGCTTTGGTAAATGACCTCTACCTCTGTTAAAACACTGTTAATGCATTTCTGCTGAAGCTTATGCTCACAGATAAAACTTGAAACTGTCCTTCAGCTTTTCTATGTGTCACAAATAGTTCACTTCTTGAAACATTTGATGTAGACTTCTGGAACTTTATCCTCCGTGCAAGCTGCAGAAGCACGAATTTTTGTCCCTTCAGGGAGCACACTTCCATCCTTTTGGAAAGCAGGGTGGGGAACAGTAGTTTGGGCCAAGAGCTCTAGGTCATTTACTGGTGGAATGGAGCCTTGCCAATGGGAAGGCTGCATCCTGATGAAAGAGTTTGAAGAGCCTTCTGAGCAGTAGTTCTTTTGCAGGCAGAAATGATTCAGAGTCCCACAATAATCAGAGCAAGCAGAGCCAGCACGCTGAAGTCTCTTTTCACTTGCTGAGCATGTTATTGTTTCCTGTCATTATGAATATACATCTGCCATTGTTTGTATTACTTACTCAACATCTACCAGGAAACAAATCTCATCTGCAGGTAGTGAAAATAATACAAGCTGTTAAGGCAGACCATATCCCTAAATTCCTTACACTGAATCAATAGATGGCTTCTGCATATTCACCATGCACATCTTATTAGGTCTTCTCATTCTGTTTTTATCTGCTGGTTCAGTTAAAGCATCTTCCCTAAAGAAGAGTGTTTAAAATCTTGACCTTCAGTAACCACAATGCAGCATTCTCAGACTAAAATATATCCAGTTTAAAAGTTGTCTTCAAATTCTTGGTTAAGAACTCCTAACCCCTTTTTATTGTTTTGGGGGTAACATGACAGAAAGCATTGATTAGAAAACAGAGCACCATCAGCTGCCATAAATTTCTTTACTCTTGTAATGTCTTGGGTTTTGTTTTTTGTTTATATGCTTTTTACCTTCCAAACAAAGTAAGTGTACTGATGATGACAAATCATTTCTGAGTACTTCTGTGTTTCAGTTTTAAATCAAAGTGCTCTGCATCATTTAAAAGGAGTGCTCAGAGTTTAATGAAGTGATTTTTTGTTGTTGTTTTTAAAGTCTGTTGCCATTGAAAGTGGCTGTTTCATATAACTGGTTCTAATAACTGTCTTCTCTCCACAGAAGCTGCATTCTGATAAAAATGTACAAGACCGGGGATTGGTAGTTGTGGATCCAAAAGCAAAGGATATTATACTGGAACATAAAAGTTATTGCTCCAAGAAGATGAAGGAAAGACATTTCTCAGGAGATGTTCTGGGATATATTACTCCTGTAAGTTAATACAATAAATAAGATTTGTGCATTGAATGAATATGCAGCAGACTGCGCTAACCTGCAAGCTTGCATCCCTGCTTTAAAATATTTTAATAGTAGAGGGGACTGCTGGTCAAATACAGTCAAATAGCCAGAGAAGTATTTGAGACCTGGCTTGGGGTTCAAGCCCTTGTTCTCCCATCTGTTTCTTGGGGGATGTCTAGGTCATATTGTTTTTCTTCTCCCTGGTGTTAAGCAATACACTTAGAGCAGGTAGCTGGGTGTGCAGCTGCAGTGGGAGCTGCAGGTTGTGCCCTGGCTGGGGAGCATGGTGGGAGCCCCAGGCAAGGGGCCCTGACCTGGTGCTGACCCTTTGCACCACAGAGGGCACAGGGACCTGTGGCACCGGCCAGGTGACCGGGGACTTGGACACAGCAGGAGCCAAGGACTCAGCAGGGAGACCCCAGACTGTCACAGGCATGGAGGGTACAAAACCCAGGGATTCCTTTGTTGAGGGTCTGTCCCTAAAGGCACCAGCTCCAGCTGTTTCTGCATTACTGTGCCATGATTAAATTATTTTAAGGATCCAGATATCTGCTGTGGGAAACCCAGGCCTGAGCTGGTAAGGAAACCCTGTCTGATTGTGTGAGTGTGGGATGTGCAGGGAGCGAAGAGGGGCACCCATGGGATCACTGGAGCCACCCACTCTGAAGGGGCCTTGGTCCCAGCAGTGAAAGTTTAGGGTGGTGGGAGTGTGACTGCTGGAGTGGCTCCTGGATGGTCAGACAGGGAAGCTTCCTTAACACTGGTTATAAGAGATATGATAGTATTCTCCTGTCAGTGGTGAGCCAGGTGAAGTTGCAGTGAAGTCAGAACAGGAGGGCTGCAATTTAAACCTGCTAAATCAACAGTAACAATTGTATGCTGCTGTCAGACTGATGTCTTTTGCTATCCTGTCTCCTTCAAAGCATTCTTTCTTGAATGATAAAGGTTTCATCCTTTTTTTTTAGAGGATACTTTTCACTTGTTTTAGTCTTATACTGCTTAAAAGACAAATAGATGCCCTATAAATTTCCACCTTTCTCAAGTTCTCTTGAACATAAATTCAGAGTCTGTAAATTCAAAACTGTGTTGAAATCCACGAGCAAGTTCCTGTAGTTCAGGTGAATTAGCACAATTTGAAGATTGCCTTTCATATAGCTGTCAGAGTTTCCAGAGTACTTTCTTATGTAAATGAAATCAGTATCCCAGAAGGTTTCCTCGAATAAATGAATAGGGATCTAGCAGATGGTTACATTTCTGTTAAAGAGTTTATATTGGTCAAAAGTTAAATGAACTGTATATCTTGCTTCTGAGTATCTCACTTTTTTTCTCTCCTTTGTTTTTCAAGTGGAACAGCCATGGCTATGACATTGCTAAAATATTTGGAAACAAATTTACGCTAATCTCACCAGTTTGGTTACAAGTGAAAAGGAGAGGGAAGGAAAGGTTCCAGTTCACTGGGCTCCATGATGCTGATCAAGGTGTTATTTTCTTTTTCTTTGAATATGAATTGCAGTATTGTTGCAGACTAGATAGCTTTGGCATACTAGGTGGGTTTTGCTGGCTCTGCCTCATGGTGAAGTACTTTCATCCATTCATTTTTTTTTGGGGTTTTCTTCAAAGTGAACTTCTTTCAGTCCTCACCTGCTTCCACATGTGTACATAGTTTATTTGTCAAAAAATGTAGGTAGGAAGATTGGCTTTTCCACCATGCTGTCCACAAGGCCTCTCTTAAAAAAATGGAAGGGCAATGTACAGGGAAAAATAGTCTTTGGTGTTGCACTGTGCAGTTGTTCACCTGTTGTGGGTTTTTTTTTTTTTTTTCTTTGCAAAAACCTTTAGGTGAATTTGTTTTGGAAAGGGAAGATAAATTTAATTTGAAGAGAATTTTTTCCCTTCATTGTGAGGAAAGTGGTAGCAAGTTTAAATTTCAGCTAGTATATACTAGTTCATGGTTTTGAAGTTGATTGAATGTGGAATTTCATTTGAAATAGCTATAATTCTTACCATGTTAGTGCCTACTAACAAATTCATCCTAGAGCAATGACTGCCAAGAGGAGTCGATGGGACACTTTAAAGGACCATCTGAAAAAATCAAACATTCTTCCCAGGTGATGCCTGGTGGCTGCAGAAGTGTTGTTCTGAGTAGGCACTAGGGTAGTTTCCACAGGGAGGCAGAACTGAGCAGGGAGGGGCTGGGTGGGGACTATTGTTAAGACTGTAGCGAATGCTGTCTATGCTGCGGTGCAGGTTCATGGCTTCAGATTCTGTGCATCGCGGGATGTTCTGTCTGGGTGGATCATGAACTGGTAGTCTGTGGCAGGAAGATATGTATAATGAAACTATGCTACATCATTTGAAGAATGCTTGAAAATATGTTGTCACTGTCAGCATCATTTGTATTTTATCAGCTGTCTTACTTGGTACTGTTTGACAGGCTGGATGAAAGATGTCAGAAAAACCTCCAAAACCATCAAAATAGGTGAGCCTCTGGTTTATGTTTGTTTGCTTGTTTTTTATCTTCTTTAGCTGCTAGGAAAGGAAAGGAAAGGACGGCTTTCTTCCACGTCTGTATGGGAGGAAGGGAGATAACCTTAGAACAGTTGTATGAAGGAAGATGCCTGAGAAGAAAAATTAAAGCAGTTAACTATATATAGTTAAGTAACTGAAGTGTTTTCCTTCTTGATGCCTTAATGTTTTGCCTCAGCTTCTTGTCTCTGAATAAATCCTGGGTTACAGTGCCCTCCCTGGAGGGATACTAGTATATAACACTGTGTGCCTCCCTGGGGAAAGAACTCTTCAAACTTGTTGCTTGGGTTTCTGTGTAGTTAAAAAGAAAAAAAAATACAAATCTGAGTCAGTCAGTCAGACTTTCCTACATGATAGGATTTTTTTTACTTTCTACTATCCTACATGATAGTAGAAAAGTCCTGCTTTGTCTCTTCTCCCCTTGAAGTTGGGAACTCATGGGATGTGCTACAGTGTGTGTCTTTAGGGAAAATGGCAAACATTGCTGTAGAGATTCTATTGTGCCAGACTTCTTACATTTGTCTATAGCAAGAATTCAGTGGAACTGTGAAATGCTTCTTGATTCAGAAGGGAGTATGAAATTTGAAATGCATTAGAAAAATTGAACGCTCAGTCAGATATTTTAACGTACTTCACCTACCAGAGGATAAAGCCTTTGAAATCTCTCTATACTCTTCTAAAACACTCTTTTACAACCTTGGTAGTTAGAAAAGGCTTAGACATAGCTCCACTTTTCCTGTGGGCATGATGGTCAGCTGCTCCAACAGCAGTTTTCCTGTCTATGTTTTTAATGTTTTGTGTTTTTAGAAAAAGAAATTACACAAGCTCAAGTGCCCATGCTTTCCAAAAGTAAACATTTGTCTTGGGGCCTCGAGTTGAGTAGAAGAGTGAAGTAATATAGGGCTGTGTATGGAGTAAATTAGAGTTTGAGGTGAACTTTTCTACCTCATTATTGGGGTAGAAGAGATACACAACCTAAAGATTGCTGTCTTGTGTTGTTGCTGTTTTAAGACTACTTGAGGCCCTAAGTGGTAATTCAATTAAGATTGCTCAGTCGAATGAAGGTATCTTCTCTTAAAACTTGCGTCAGTGCTGACCATTAACTAAAGTTAAAATGAAGAAGAATGTTCTACAGTGTCAATTTATCTATGCTGCTGAAATTGGTGAGAGTGAAAAAGTAATGATCTCAGTGATAGGATATGATTTTTAGTGGCCTATTTGCTTGTATCTGCTGTATTCTGTTTCTGCAGAAACATTCCAGTGTAGATAATAAATTCTTAATTTTCACTACTGATTGACAACTTTGCCTGATAGTGCCTCGAATTTTGTTTGATGGCTGGACTTACCAAGACTTTGAGAGTGTTTTTGGCAGTGAAGATGAGATAGAGGAGCTTTCCAGGAACATGGTTCTTCTAGCCAAGGTAAAAAACCTATTTATGATGCTTATACAATAGTGTGAGATGATACTTGATTCCTTTTGTAATAGATGTTTTCTCATTTCTAGTGATTTTGTATTCTACAAAATAAAATTTGCTCAAAACAATAATGAGGCAGGATTCTTAATAGTGTGTGTTGGTATGTGTCCGATTTCTGTGAATATGAAGTGTAGTAATGCTTTAGTGCAGATGACTGTGAGTCTAATGTGAAACTACATCAGTCTGATCAACATAACCTTGTTGTCATTGGCAGCTGCACCCGTGACTTTTCCCTGCTTGAAATTTCTTTTACATTTCTGTAAAAAATGTAATTATTGAGCTGTGGCTAAACTGCTTAATGGTATTTTCTGATAGGCAGAAAAAGGGTCATGGGTGCAATGAGTGCTGTTTTCTGTACAGGAATACATTCAAGCTCAGCGTGGTAGAGCAAGGAGTCTCTTTTAATACCAAGAATAACTCACTGGATATGTGTTACTGAACAGTTTTGCTCAGGTCTGATCAACCAGTTTCCTCAAAATGTTAAGGGACTGGGGAGAGAAGAAGAGGAATTTTTCTAAGGTTTCTGGCCAACCTCTTGCCTAATGGCTTTAGAGCTATGCATGTGTGGGACTAGACAAGTTGCACCCAAAAGACATTCAGCATTAGTGGTTGATTCATGGAAGCCTGCTTATTGTCAGAATAAGAGTTCTCACTTACTACATGATGTAAAGAAATCTTACAGTGCTCTAGAGGAAGTTGGATGTAGAGTTAAACTGAGTAATTGCTTAAAATTTGTAACTGATATATCAATTTTAGGTCCTCAGTAACAGTTGACCTCTTAAGGAGGTCAACTCAAATACAACAGGATCCTTGATCATGCTAAGAATAAATTATCAAAAGAGAGACTAATTGTGGGAGATATTTGGGATCATGTCTATGCCGAATTAGCATTTACATCTTTAGACTCAAGAGATAATGAGTCTTTTCCCAATATACAAGTAAAAGTGTGTCCAATTATTTGCTTAACAACCATCTTTCATTAGTGTCTGAATTTTCCTTAGACAATATTGTTTATTCTGTAAGAGTAGACATCGTGGATAAATAATACAGATTTTCAACTTTTGCATGTTTGTTAAATTATTTAAGCTTCTCTTGGACTTCTCCATGAAATGTTGTGTTAAAGATGAAGCTGATAGAAGAATACAAAGCGTGTTCAATCTGTAATAGTACAAGAAAAATAACTGCATGGTCATTAACTCCATATTGTTGACAATTCTCTTTATTTAGAATGAAAATTTTGATGGTTTTGTAGTTGAAGTTTGGAGTCAGCTGGGAAACCAAAAGCAAACGTAAGTAGAAATCTCTAGGATGCGATTCCTAAAAATTAGTTCCTTTAAAGCATCCTTTTAATTTGTCCATATTGATTTGGATATGTCTTTATAAATAAATACACTTCATTCTAGAACAACTAAAGGCTGTTCTGCTTGTCTTACAATGAAGTAGAAGGCTTTATCTCACTCTACATGAGATCAATTATTACATAAGAATCTTCACAGTGGGTTTAGCAGGTCATGTTAGTCTTTCATACTTGAGTTTTGCATGATGTAACTGTTGTACAAAGATGAAGAGGGTACCTCAGTTGCGCACTCACTCACATATTGGCACTGGTCTTTATCATAACGTTGTTTGGTTTGGGTTACTGGGTGAGGCTTGGAACAGTGGGATGCCTTCAAGACCTGAGGCAAACACCAAACTTCTGCTTCACAAGGTAAAGGCAGAATATGGTGGTGAAATTAATGATTCAGTGCAGGAATCTGAAGATTTTGTGTTCGTTTCTAAGGAAATTCAGGCATCCATTTCCCTAAAGCACAGTATTTCTTCCAGATGTCTGTTGCCTAAAGTGTCTGGGGGAAAATAGCTTCAAGAAAGCTGCACAGAATGTAGAGTTCATTATGGAGGGCTTTCACCTTTCAAGAAATGGTTACTTCAGGTTATTCCGTTTAGGGCAAATGCTGCTGACTGATGGCATATACTAGTTACGTCTTGAACTGAGTGTACTATTAGAAGTCCTACCTTTTCCCTATAAAATTAACACTTGGGAACAAAAAATTGAAACTGCAGAATCTTTATAGCTTTGTCAAGGGCTCTGTAAATTGCCCTGCAATGAATAATTCTTAAACTGTATGCTCTTGCTCATAATTATGTAATTTGCCAGGCTGTTCCTAAGAGCTGATCTGTATCCTGATCGCTGAACCTAGTGCAGTGTCTTATTAAGTCAGCCACGAAGGTGACTGAAACAATTAGTAACTGCCAGTCAGAAGTGGGTGGTAGTGGTCATTTTATTTACTGTGCTTACTGTATTTAAGTAAAGTTGATGTTTTTCCTATTAGTTAACTTAACATGGATGTAAGACAGACTGTGTAACTGTCATTGTAAGACTCACTGAAGATCATTTTAAACACACTGGCATGAAAGTGCTGTGTTGCAAATGAAACTCATGAGCAAAGCATACTTTTCTATTAGCTCCAGGGTGAGTTTATTTGTGGCATGGTAGCAAATACTGCTCTCTGCCAGGAGTAATGTTGGTTTAAAATAGTGCTGTTTCACAGAATCGCAGAATAAACTGAGTTGGAAGGGACCCCCAAGGATCATTGAGTCCATCTCCCGCCCCTGCACAGCACCATCCCCGAGAGTCACACCATGTGTCCAGGTGTGTTGTCCAAACACTTCTTGAACTCTGTCAGGCTGGTACTGTGACCACTTCCCTGGGGAGCCTGTTCCAGCGCCTGACCACCCTATGGGTGAAGAACCTTTTCCTAAGGCTCCAACCTAAACCTCCCCTGACACAACTTCAGGCCATTCCCTCAGGTCCTGTCATTGGTCACCAGAGAGAAGAGATCAGTGCCTGTGCCTCTTCTTCCCCTCAGGAGGAAGTTGGAGACTGCAAAGGCCTCCCCTCAGTCTCCTCCAGGCTGAGCAGACCAAGTGGTCTCAGCTGCTCCTTGTATGGCTTCCCCTCAAGGTACTTCACCATCCTCATGATCCTCCTTTGGACACTCTCTAACAGCTTTGTATCATTTTTATATTGTGGCACCCAAAACTGCCCCAGCACTCGAGGTGAGGCTGCCCCAGTGCAGAGCAGAGCAGGACAATCCCCTCCCTTGCCCGGCTGGCCATGCTGTGCCTGATGTACCCCGGGGCACAGGTGGCCCTCCTGGCTGCCAGGGCACTGCTGACTCAGATTCAACTTGCCAGTGAGCAGGACCCCCAGGTTCCTTTCCATGGCACAGTTTATCTAGCCATGTACTGGACATTTTGTCCAGAAGGACACTATGAGAGACTGGTTTGATAAAAACTGTTTGTACTAGAGGAGGTACTGCTGTTTAGTTGCCTTAGCCTTCAGTTACCTGTTATTTAGGTGAAGCACCACTTCCATATTCACTGTCTGTCTGTTATTGATAGAAAGGAATGGGAAGTATTTTCCATAACTTGTGAAAGGAAACAGTTATTCTCACACAGTATAATGGTAACTGGATCCTTTTCTCTGAGTTGGTAATGTTTGATCATATGTGGCCACCTGCGAACAACACTTTAGGATTATCCTAACTTAAAATGTGAGATTGTTTGTCACAAAAGCATAAATAGAAACAGAAGTTAGGAACTGCAGATTTTCCTCCATTTCAAGACTTGATCTGATTTAAGTGCTTCATTAGAAACTCATCAGTGGTTTTTTCCTCCTTTTACTGCCACTTCCCTAGAAATGGCTAGGGTGTTTAAGTCGCACGATGCCTTGGGTTGGGCTTGCAGCATTCTGAATGATGCCAATTTAGACAGAAAGCTGAAGCTGGGCTCAGTGTGCAGTAACAGCTGTCTTGTAAATGTAGGCGACTCACATCATTACATGGAAATTTTGTCTCATGATGCTTCTAAGTTGTAGGACCGGTGTCTTCATTTTGAGATTGTGTTTGCCTGTCACTTGCGCTGAAACTCGATGGCTTGGCTATCCAGTGCCCCAGGAGTTTTCCCTGATAATGTTTTTTGGTGCGAACAGCTTCTTTGAACAGATCTTAAGGAGCAAAATTAAGTGAATTTATTACCTTGGAAAGTCTGTATTTTTATTGCACTTTGGGTGCTATTACTTTGGGATCAGTTCATTTCACTTCGAGTAGCAGCGCAGAGTTTTTTCTGATGAATGGATAAGCACGGGTGGTCTTCTGCTTCGCTTGTTCCCGTCGAAGAGTTGGAGCAGTGCAATGCCTCCTTTCGCCCACTGCGTGGCAGTATTGTAACGTGAGTCACACCTGATCTTCCTTCAGGTTGTGTCTTTCCGAAGTGACAAACACCGGTGGGAAAGTTCTTAACCTTGCAAGGGTCGGGGTTCACAGGAGATGTCAGCACAGAGATGAACCCTAATCCTCTGGAGAGGTGAAGTGTTTGTAGGACAGTATTTGTGTGTGCTCCAAATAAAGCATCTGTCTGAGCTGTTAGGTGCAGTGTAGCCTTTCCTGGTTCAGATCCTTCAAGGTCCAACACCTGAAAGTAGCTTAATGGGACAAAAGATCATAATGATACTCCTGGGAACAGACGTTTTGCCTTCAAAGTGCTTTCAGAGAGGTCTGACAATACAAGGAGATCTGGCTAGCTAATACAGTGTATTCATGTTATTTAAAGTGAACACATTTTACTTTAAAAATGAATTTTAAAAATCCCTTTTTTTTCCCTGACATACAAGAAATAGTCTCACATAAACAGTTACTAATAGATTGTTGAAACTCAACGCAGGTGCATAAAAAATATGGGAATATGCTGCAGCTGCCAGCTTGCCTTATGAAATGTTAGAGCAATGGTGTCGATCTAGGGAAAAATATTTTATGGAGAATCATTATGGTTTTCATTTTTCAAAACCTAAATTAAGTGGGTACCTAGCTATTAAATTAACAAATGTCTCTGAATTATTCAATATATTTCATATATCTGTGTTGAGGGGAAAGCCATGGAAATTATTCTTGTCGTGTTTTTAACTGTGTTATGGAAAGGATCTGTGATCTCATCCAATGCACTGCCTTAGTGGTGCAGGAACACTTGGTACAGCGCAGGTTTCTTTATGAGCTTAAAATGACTACAGGGGGATTTGCTCATTGAATATTTGTGCCCAATACAATGTTTCAGCTACAAAATCAGTATCCACTCTCTAAAAAAATGTGCAGTGATACTTTCTAGCAGAGTGCACCTAGAAGCAAATGAGTCTGAGAAAGAGTTTGAAAACCTGCAAATTGGTGTCCTAATTCAACAATAAACTGGGCTATGATTTGAAAACTACTTCATATATCACAAACCTGGATTAATTGCAGCTGAAGGTCTCTTCTCAGATGACCTCAGCTGAGCAAGTGTCCCCTTGAGATACCCTTTTTCAGTAGCTAAACTTGCATATTGGAGGGACATTTTCATAACATATGCTCTGCCTCATGTCTTGATGTTGGGGCTTGAAAAATGCCTAAAAACTTTGTGATTATTAAATTCTGTAAGAATCTTCATGTAACAGGGTAACAATGCTAGCTCTTCTGTAACACATAAATCCTGTGACCAGCATCTTTAAGAACCTGCAATCACTGAGCACTTTTAAAATTAGGTAAACTTAGACACCCCTCTGTCAGCCCTTTGCATGTTTCTAGAAAACCTTTATTTCTTGGGGGTACTCAATTCAACTTAAAAAATGAGTGGAAATTTTCCCATCAAGGCCCAAGGAGTTACCTAAGGAGAGTCTTCAGTTTCCTGTTTATTCTAGCTGGCATCACAGATGAGGTGAAATGTTGCTAAGAAGTTATGTTTCTGGCATCTACTTAAATGTGAAATTCTGTGGTTTCAGGCTCATTATGTATCTTCTGGTTTATGTCTTCTTAGGCAAAACTAACTCAAACTAGTTTGGGCTTTTTCAAGAACAAAAAATTTTCCGATCATTCTGGTTCAGGGTTATAGAATTGTTCTGTAATGCTTAGCAGACTAAGGTCCTAAATCATATAAATCCTTTGTGCTGCTTTATTTTGCATATTCATTCATTGTGGATTTTATCAACATTATCAATTTTTATAAGAGAATTATGTGCCAAAATATATTTTCCTGCTTTCATGTTAGATATCCTGAGCAATCTCTTCTCTGGCTGTTCATGTAGGAGCCTTGGTGCCTCAAGTCTTACACAGTAGTGCTGTATGTATGCTTTGTATACTTTCACATGTATAAAATGGCATTGGGTTCTTCTGTTTGGGTTCTTAATTTTAGAAATAGCACCTGTTCCATCTGAAGAACCTGAATTGTCTTATTACATGTGCGTGGACCTGTTTTGGGGGCTTTATACTGAGCACTCCAGGCTCTTGCAGATGTCTAATACAGGTACTTTAAAGTACCCTCTATAGCACTGGTACCTACTTCTTCCCTGTGTTTTCTGGGAATAGAATTATTAATATACAAATCACAGTGGTATCAAATTTAATGTGAAATGAAGGACTGCATCTAACTGATGCTGCTTCCTTTCATGCTAGCAATCATTGCACAGTGAAAAAGTGTTCAGCTACCCACCTTTTACCCTAACATGTAGGAAAGTAGTTTCCTAATAGAAATCTAAATGCACTGAGATACCCTGTGCAGATGATACCTCAATTCTAATCTGTTTTGCTGCTTCTCATAGTTTAAACCTACTTCTTAAATAACTGTCTTTTTTTTTCCTAAAACTTTCTTGCCTGATTTTGCAATAAAATATTCCAAGTTATTCATCCCATGGCATTTATGTTTAGAAATGTACATGGCAGAAATATTGAGAGACCTGAGCAAGCAGAGGTTCTCCTGCTTATTTAGTTAATGGCTAGACAAGACCATGTCTCACTTACTAATCTCAGCTGTGGGTTTACTGGGTGGGTTTATTTTTCTCCAGAGACCTGGGTATGTTGTGAAAAAGGCATAATATACTCATAAGACTCTCACAGGCTACATAAAAATGCACACAATATTCTGATCAGTCCAGCATTACTTGACAGATGGCACTGCCATCACACAGAATCAATCTGAAAAATGTGATATTTTTTTTGTCACTCTATGCAGAAGATGACCTTCAGGCATCTTATTAATGTTGGTAGAAGTATAGGAGGAAAAAGCTCTTCCAGCAGTTGTATCCTTCATGTTAGTCCCTGAAAAATTAACTATTAATCAAAGATTTGCCATAATTCACTCCAGTTTCTTGGTATTAACTAGGCAATGAAATGGCAGAAAAGGGCAATTTCTTCTTCAAGTAGACAGCTTTATTTTGTCCAATTTTCTTGACAAGGCATAAATTTTAGGGAGTAGTGACTCCCAATTTGTGCAAAAAGGTGACTGAAGTTGGAAAGTTGCAGAGCTCTGAAGGGTGATGTAACTGAAAGGAAGGGTATGAGAACCTTTTATGTCTTCTGCAAGGCTTTTCAAATGCATTGACATCCCACTCTTATGCACTGAAGTAAACTGTTCTACAAGGTGTCCAAAACACAGTAGGCCAGAAATGCTGGTGATGCCATGAAGATTTTTTGCCTTTTCTTTTATACCCCTGTTATACCTTTTTTACAACTTCTGTATTCTTAGTGCTTTTTGCCCACATTTTTGGGCTTGTTTGTCAAGCTGAGAGACTAAACATTTTAGAAGCTTCGTAGCTAGAGATCAGTGTGCCCCAGACCCCAAGGTCCTCTCCAGGACACATTCTGTAAACTAAGATAGAACCATCCAGGGAAAGGCTCCTTGGGGAGGGGGGCTCACTCGAGCCTCTCATTGGGGAATCTTTGATAGATATGCTAATTAGTAAAACCTATAATGTTATACAAGATCTTTTGGGGATGTATATCATGGTGTCCTGCAGTGGTAGGGAGGAGAAGAGAGATCCAGCAGGCAGGAATTGTGCAGCAAGATTGATTTATTTAATTATTTTACAAACTCTTTTATAGACTTTTTTCTTCATAGTCTAATAGGAAAAAGGATCAGCCACACCTTGGGGTGATTGGCTAAAATCTTAAAACATCCATTGTCAAAATATTTTTCTACTGTACTATAAACAAAGCTTTGCAAGGTCGCAGGTGTTCATAGCTCATAGAACTCTACTAATATCTTCTGTGAGGGAGAAAAATATCTCACTGGACTGGAAAGAAGCAAGAGAAATTCTTGCTAGCTGCATATTTGTATCCACAGGTGTATATTGTGGTGTGCATTTCAGTGCACTCGACCTGGACGTGTGCACCTAAAGAGCCTTAAAATAAATATCAAGGTAAAATCCCTTTTCCCCTTCTAACTGTGCTTGACTCTTGATTTTAAGACCAAGAAGGCGGCATCACTGGAAGAAGTGATTTCTGCAAAAATAAGCTTGCCACAAACTTTGGGTGATGAAAATTTGGAGGCCTGCATACTTTATAGCGGACAAGGTACTTTGAAGTCATAAACACTTGGAAAATTGACCTATCAAATAGTACTGATAGGAGAAGGCCTGAAATAGTGTGAATGAAGTAGACCTTACTTAGCTCAAGATAGAATCTTAAAGCTGCCAATATTTTAGTAGCTACTCTGAAGTTAAGCTTGACTATAGTGAAGTGTCTGGTAAATATTTAATGAAGCTTCTTTAGAAAGATTGATTCTATTCCTACTTTCCTGTACCTCATTATGATGTTTAAAATGTCAGTAGCTTTTCTTTCAAAATTGCCAATGGTAACATTGGAGAATATTGCATTTAAAACACTGGAAAGCACTGTTGGGACACAGTAAAGTTTTAAATTATAGCACAATAAATGAACATTCTGATATTGCTCTTTAGGGGAGAGGGAAGAGTGCACATTTGATTTACTTAATCTGTCTTGGCCAGCACATGGAAGTGAGCCTAAATTAAGTCTTTAGCTGTTAATCCTGCCTGATCTGCCAGAAAGCGTTCAGGGTCCAGAAACCTGGCTTGACAGGTTAGTGAGTAGATATTAATCTGGGTTTCTTGAGCAAGAATGTGCAGTTTGCCAGCTGTCCCTTTTCTTCTTGACCTCCTTCAAGTTGAAGATAATTATTTTTCAGCCATATCAACACTGATTGAATTTTGTGGGGAGAGGGTAGGAAGTGGCTGTTTAGATGTAGCCTGTTTTAGAGTCCTGAGTGCACCAACAATCCAAACTGCATTCCTGCTCCTTTTTCAGGCCACAAATCTCTGTCCTGTGTTTACAGTTGTAGGTTTTGGTTCTACACTATATATTTCAACATATGACATTTTTTATGCAGTCACTGTTCTTGTGGTTGTGTCACTGCCTTTCTGGATCAGTTTTTGCCTCGGCAGAATGGGAGTGAGGGTGTTACTCTTGTTTCTAAATGAAAAAGATGTTACTTTGTTCTGTGCCTTTGATAGGTTCTTTTGTGCTATCCTGCACTTCTTTTTATCCCCTCATCTTCTAAATAGTTAAAGTCAGCAAATGTTTTGCATGGTGCAGAGTTCTCAAAGCTACAGTAGCAAAGGCAGCTAGGCAGAGAAGAGAGATCCCTGCTGTTGAGCACTGTAGAATAATCTCAATTGACTAATTGATTCTTCGGTCAAATTTCTCTTATATGTAGCATCTCTGACATCTAATAAAGGTTGAGTTATGCTGTAGTTTGGGCATATTTAGTTAAAAAGGTCACTAAGCCATGAGATACAAATCAGTGGGAAAGCTTGCTTACCTAGTTTTAATACTGATGATAGTTTTTGATAAGATTATGTCATGTGGGAGTTGTGATAGATGTGTATATTTATGTCAATAAATGCCTGTTTAGATTAGTGTTGTAATTTTTTAATGTGTTCCTATGGAAAAGGATTCTTCTATGCTATAATTGTTTTTTCTGAATAGTGACACTCCTAATGTGGAATGCATGTGGTAAAGTAACAGGAGGGAAAGCTGTTGGTTTCCCAGAGTGGGAATGGTAGAAGTACATGCCACAGACAGACCAAAAGCTGATTCCTGTAATCCCATGTCTTCCTCCAGAAGAGAAATATAGGTGACAGTGTGATAGTTCATTGTTAAGGGCTGTTCAGCACAGCCAGCTCTCAAATTGTAAGCCCAAAATATTGCTGGTATTGGGAAAGTGATAAAACATGCTTTGTTTGTTTGCCAGGATTTTGAGAGTAATGGCTTTTGTAGGCCCTAGGAAGTTTTCATCAGGCAGTGAACCATTTCAGGGGAAATGAAAACACTTGGTTACCTTTGGATAGTGTCTACATTGTGCAAATCAAGTATAAGCACTGTGATGGATAATCATATTGGAAGAGCAATATTTTCAGAAGAACATCTCTAGGATTATGCTGCCTTGAAAGGCATGACAGTAGCAAGGTGTTGTTTCTGAGAGTTCAGGTCTAATCATGTTTAACTGGAGCAAACAGCTTGGATGATGGCTTTTGTCTATTCTGCCTTTCCTGCTTAAGCACTTTTAGCCTCCTGGAATGGGTGGTAAAGTTGCTTTTCATTTGGTTCTGGTTGAAGCGTAGTCCTAAACAGATCTAGAGTTCTGTACTAATATCATCTGACTGTGTTTGTGGATCCTCCTGGCCAGCTGAAAAATAGGAAAGTTAACTTTGTTCTGAAAGATCAAATGACTTAAGAAAGGCACTCAGAAGGGCCATGTTTGTAGTGCAAATTTAAGGTAATATTGAATTCCTCTTAAGATGACATTAAACTTTGGTTCTGCAGACTGAAGGATTTTCTGTTAACATCGCCCTTCCAGTCAGGAGTGCTAAAAAGAGTTTGCATAAGAATTTTTAAGTTTATTTTCCTATTGAAATACCTAGAATACAGATATGAAAATCAGCTTTTGTGGAAGTCTTTATTTAAATGATGCATACAGAGATGCTATTTCCAGATACGACATTGTCAAACATGTATTTTGTAGGTATTGAGAAACAAAAGGATTATTTATACAGGGAAAAAAACAGCAGAAAAAATGTTTCTAAACACAGGCCTCAGAACTATCCCTTGAAGATTGCATGTTTTGCTGTGAAATCTTCTTCACAAATTCTTGTGTGTAGCAACGCTGTGACAACTTTAATCTCTTGAGCAGCTGCCTCTTCAGAACAGCTTTTGGTTCTTCTATTGATCTAATTCTTTTCACCAAAAATGACCTCAAGAGGTGACCTGCTCTGATAAGATATACTGGCTTGTTTTATGTGCTAACAATGCATAGTTAGATTAAAATAAAACTAAGAAAAACTTAAACCCCAAGGTGATCACAAGTTCCAATAAAACTAAGACTGTCCCGAGCAGTGCAGTGTTCATAATCCTTAAAGAAGAATTCCTAATTGTTGTTTTCTGCTAGGATCATTTGCAGCAAATTGTGTTTGTCTCTCTTGCCAGCTGCATCTTTTAAATTATTACTACTGTTACTTGTTCTTGTCAATATATAGCAGCAGTTTTCCTGCCTTTCCCTCTAACAGTATATTTATATTTCAGGGAGTTGATTCACTTGCTCACTCACCTTTCTGAAGCTCTGCATGAAGCACAACTTAAACTCATACTGGTCATCCCTCCTGCAGTTGCAGCAGGGTGAGTATTCCTATTTAGAGGGCAGGTTCCAGATGAGAAAGGCTTTCTTGTCTGATAAACAGTAAGTTCAAAGCTTTGTTTAAAGCTGTGCAGTTGAAAAGAATAAGAAATTATTTGAGTTTGATTGGTAGTCCTTTCTCCATGCATGTTGTGCTGAATAGTCTTGGTAACTATGTGCATTCAGATATACCTCTTAATTTTTGATGTGATAGAGGAGCAACAAGGAGAGGTACTATGCTGGACCTTGTTCTCCCCCACACTCCAGGTGGGGTGTCATGAGAGCAGAGTGGAGGGGCAGAATCCCCTCCCTTGACCTGCTGGCCACACTTCCCTTGCTGTAGCCCACGATGTGGGTGGCTTTCCTGACTGCAAGTGCACAGTTGGCTGCCAATTGCATAGTTGACAATGCAAGATTATTTTTTTCCCCCCCCAAGTTTCCTTTTTTCCTTTAAGCTGTTCAGCAACCTTATGCCTGCATATGAAAATTCAGTAATGTAAGTCAAACAGAGAAGCACTGTTAGGTGTTGGAGTGAAAGCTTCTCTGGACTCAGGCCCAGAGGAAAGCCAAAGCACAGGGGTTGAATTAAAACCTTTGGATAAGCTGAGATACATGAAGTCACACCAAAGTGAAATAGAAATATAGATTTTTAACTTTTAGTAGGTATATATGCTAAGTGCCTTAAACATTAAAAAGCTGCATCAGAGACCTTAAAACACAGTTCTTACTGCAGCAGTGTTACCTTTTCACAGAATTTTTTACTATAGACAAAATATAGCTAGGACTATACTGTTCACATTTTTTAGAGTGTTCACATAAACAATAAGAGCTGATAGAAACTGTATACACAAATCTGTGTAATACCTATGTAATACTTGTGTAAGACTTACGACTGTTAGAATTAGACCAGGATAGGTTAAGAAAAGGAAAACTAGAATAGTGTGTTAGTCTTATTGGTCAATTAACAAATATAATCCACACTTCTGTAAGAAAAAATAATTAGAAGAAACTAGAATTAGAAGAAGAAGCTGTTTTCTGCCTGCTGTTTGCTGTTGCTGCTTGGCTTTATCATGTAAC
This sequence comes from Corvus kubaryi, assembly GCF_017639235.1. Classification (NCBI taxonomy): domain Eukaryota; kingdom Metazoa; phylum Chordata; class Aves; order Passeriformes; family Corvidae; genus Corvus; species Corvus kubaryi. Next base: position 6,544,034 of record NW_024581131.1, read on the forward strand.
CCCCTTGAGCTCCGCCTTCAAGAAAGCTATGAGACTATGAAATAAAGAACTTAGCAGAACAGCAGCCTCCTCTGCTCTTTTACCCTGGTCCGAGAAGGAAGAGTATCCCATCAAAAGCTCAACAGTTAGGTACTTTTTCAAATGAGAGTCAGTAGACAACTAAAGAAAAGTATGACAGTTTCTTATTTTTCTCACCTTGGGCTGTATCGCAGTATGGATAGGCTCACAGCCAATACAGATTATGACAGTTTAACAGCACAGTTTCAGGATAGCGTTGTACAGCCTCCTAAATTTCTTGTAGGCTGTCACATCTTTCAGTGTACATTCATTTTCAAAGTGCCAAAAAGGCTAAGAAAATTGAATGCCTGAGCAGTCTGGTAAATGTTGGTTCTGTGTCTGGACTTTCCTCTGCAATGACCTCAAGTTTTTGTTGAGTTTTATGAGGAGGTCCTATAGCATGTGAGTGGAAATAAAGCATTTCTGCCTACAGCTATCTGTGCAGACTTAAATGCATCTGGCTGAAAAGATTCAGGGATCCTGTAGTAGGTGACTAAAAGGGTGTCTGTGTGCTGAGATCAGTTAGCATCTGCCTTATAACGGTGGTGTCACCTCTTCTGTAGGTTGGTAATGTAACCCCATCCAAACCAATTCCAGAATATACATACTTCCTACCACCTTAAGACTGTAAGCCCGGAACAATATCTACCTAATTTTGTTCTTCAATAGCTGCCTGAAATCTGATTTCAGTTTATTTTTTGTAAAACTATGTACTTGAGGATATTTATTGTCTCTTTATATTTTCCTCTGTTGCATGCTGTAACTGATTTATATCCTTATAAGAAGTAGCTAGTTTAATGCAAAACTCACTTTGCTTCTGTGTGGGGCTGGCCATCAAATTTTGATAGGCGGAGAGAGAGAAACAATGTGTTGAAGACTGTGGCAAAAAATCCCAATGAATTCCATGTAAATTGGTAAAGTAGAGAGTTTTGTAAAATAATAGCTGTGCAGAGCCCTTTACTTAAAGGACTGAAGGCCTAGCTGCATTTTGAGGAGATTCCTTCCTATTCCTCAAGCACCTTTGCTTTTACCTTGGTTCTGGATCATTATTCCTCTAATTTCTTGCAGATTTCTCTGGGAAATTGTGGGCCTTTGCATCACATGAATTTTCAGCAGTGTTAACAAGTACTTTGAGTTTCTTCTGATTTGGTTAAATCAAAAATAATGAGAAGTTAATTATGTCTTATCTCCTCTCTGTCATTTATTCCAATCTTTCATGCTGCCCTCTTACGTCCTACATTTCATCCCAACTGATAGTTACTTTTAAAAGTAATTTTCTGTTGCTATTAATTTTAGTCTATTACAGGTAAAGCAAAGGAGAACATTTTAAAACATATTTCTAAAATGCCTTATCAGTCACTGCATCGCACAGGTGCTTTTTAAAATGCTAATGCATGCTCTGGTAGAATTTGAGTAGTTGCTATAAACAGGGTTCGCATTTGAAGTCCATTTGCACTTTTGGTGGTAGGGAGAAAGTGGAGAATAGTGCAAACCTCAGCATTCCTGTTCCTTGTGATACCTACTGACGTTACCAAGGCCAGCCAGAGGGACCTAAATCTGTTTTGTTTCTGTAAGTCACGTGGGACTCTACAGTCTATTTTTTCTAAATCCCTAAACATGAGTTGGAGCCACTTTAAAACCTCTGGATTCTTAAACATGTTCTGCCTGGATGAGAATTTGCATTTTTAAGGTAACTATCGATCAGGGCTGTTTCTTGAACACCACACTGAGGTTTGGATCTTGTGTTGTCACTGCTGCCTCCTGCTGTCCTGCATATTGACACAATAGTGAGGTCACAGTTCTGAAACTTTTCTGATCTGGGATTTAGGGATGCCCTATTGGAGCTGGGAAGAGATGCCTATCTAAAGTGCAGTTTTTAACCTGAAATAAGTTTTACATGCCTGTCCCTAAGTGGCCTGTTTGTAGAGGAGCTGTGAGAAATAACAACTGTAGTTTATATAAAAATCTCAAAGTCTCACTCCTCTAAACCAATTATATATATCTTTATGCATTCCTAAAGTTTTTGGGATATATCCGTAAAACTTCATTGCCCCAGAGAATTCATGAGTCATGTTCTTTTCAATCAGTAATCTTACATAAGCCACCTGTCTGTGTCTTCCATGTATGTATTCTTATTGCATTAACTAGAGAAAACACTTTAAGTTTTTGAGTAAACGGGTTGTTGCAAATACATTCATAACTTACAGAAACATTTTAAAATATTCACAATGTCAATGCATACTTTAAAACTTAGAAATACATTGGATTCAGTGATATCAATAATCAGAATCCTGAAACTTTCTACCTTACTTGACTTTTTGGATAGCAGTTGTACTTGAAAATATTTGATCTATAGGATGCCAGGCTTGAACTGAAAAGTGCCTCCTACTGTGTATTAAATATCTTGTGTCTTGAAATTCACTTTGGGTTTTAACACTTATGCATGGTTGAAAGTGTGCTTTAACGCATCTTACATTCTTAAGTTTTTGGAATCACTGTAGATTGTTAATCAAAAATACAGCAAAAGGCATGGAAAAAAGTCTAGGAGTTGAAACATTGTCCCTTCTGTGTTCTACCCTGATTAAAATTTAAAGAGAGAATAGTCAAACGTAAGCAGTTTATTTAGGAATTTGTAATTTAGACTCTTTTGATATGCATTAAGATCAAAGTGGTCTGTCAGCAAATGCTATCTGAAAGGAGACGCTTAAGAGCTAAAAATACTAGTTTGCTGAGGGAAAATCTGTCTGGAAAATGCAGCACTGCACATGACATCAAGTGTGGGATGCAGGAAGAAAGCATGTTGGGTCATCTGTTTAACTTTGCAAGTTCAACTTTTGCAACAAAAACTAAGTGAGACTGATCCTCTACTGAACCTTGATTTGGTAACTAAAGGTTCCAGTGGCGCCTTTGGATTTTGGCTTGCTTGTAAAATGTTTTGGACTAAAAGAAAACTTCACTCTCTTTGTTTTGTATTGTTTTTTAATTCAGACATTTTATAGCTTTTCACCACATGAACCAGAGGCAGTTGTGCTGGCATAATCAAGAGTAATCAAGGGTTGGGAATGTGTTTGGATGCTGATTAGGAGGCAGGAATCTCTCTAGCAAGCTTTACTGTCACAGAGAATGCATGTAGAGCTCCCATGGTGGAAAACAGAGATTGAAATAGTGTTTTCATCCACCTGATGTCCAGAAATTGCATGATTTTCCTGCAAATATAAGTGATTTACAAGAGAGAGGAACAGCAGGAGTCAAAGCTATTCTTTACAAAGTGTGTGTGTAATTCTCCCTTGTGATTGGAGTCTTGCAGTTGCAGATGTCTGAAGAGACGTGCAAGGATTGCAGTGGTTGCTAGAGCAGGTGGTTTGTTGGAGACTTCCACCCTGTCTTCCAACAGATTGTCTCAAAAAGTTAGAATTTTACTGCTTTTGACATGCATAGACATTGATGCATATGTAAACTGTGAGTACCATTTCTAAAAGGTCAGTGGGTAGCCAGGCATATTCTGTCCATTGCTGATGGTGAGTAACTCCATTGGTCCTACTAATCCCGGGCTTGATTAAATTCCTGCCTTAAATATATGCACTTCAGTGTTTTATTGTGCTGCAGAAATTACACTGGGGAAAGCTATGTGGATGTTTTTATACTGATTTCACAAGCCTCTTTCCAAAAAGGATAGCTGTGCTGGAGTGAACTATCTCTATGCCTAAATATGCACGTGCATAGCTATGTTAGGGGGAAAAGAATAAATATGGCAGATGGATTTTGAAATTTGGTTGCACCTGTTCTCTTAAATCATAGGCATTGGGTTGGTTATTTTGTTTCTCTGTACTTAAATGCTTTATAATATGGGGGATACATTTTCAAAGCAAAAAATGAGACTTTGTATAGTAACTCTTTTCTATCTGCAAGTAAATTGAATTTCATCTGACTAGATTATCGCATGTTTTGTCCAGGTTCAGCAACCATTTTATCCATTGTATGTCCCAGTTACTCTAAATAAAGCAACAAGTAGAGAAAATTAAGTTTATTTGCATAAGCTATCATGGAAAGGAGCACCAGTAATGTTCCTGTTTCCTGCCCTGAGAAAGAGCAAAGACAAAAAGTTCTTGGAAGCTGTAGGTATGGTGTTGTCTTCACAGGGGTTCTCAATCTATCTGTGGTTGCACAACCATTGCCTTCCTGGCATTTGTAGTTTATTACAGACTTTAGATATATGATATAAATATGTTAAGTCTCAGTATACACTCATTAAAAGCTGTTAGTTTTGTTAAACAGAGTGTTAAATAACTCTGTATTTAGGCTGTTAGTGGTCACTTTCCTTGGACTTTTATTGTCCCCTGAAGTATAATTCTTTGGACAAAGTAGAAATAAAAATGGCATTGGCTGTGTCATTTCATAGTATGATACTCTACTCTTTATTAACATTTTGATGGTTAGGATATACACCAGGCAATTTGTCCTGTGTGATGGATATCCTTTTAACACACCAGTCTTCAGGCTACAAGGCAGTAGCCGCTCCTTGAATAACAGATGATTCTTTATCTCTTGATGTTGTGCAGAATCCATAAATGAGAGAAAGTAAACTGTGAAGTAAATAAGTAAACTCAGATGCTGAGGTGAGAGGCTGCACTGTCAGCATGATCTGTGGTGGAGCACTCTAGCATGCTGCCCAGGGAGTTTCCTGGACTGGAAAGACCTCATGGAACTCCATGAGGAGGTGACTAGGTTGAGGAGTATCCAGGAGTCCAAGAGATAAACAGATTACAGGAATCGCACCCTACCTTCCCTGGGAGAGGCCTGTTAGGCAAACAGGGCACATGACACAGAAGACTCCCTGTCATCTTTCCACCTGACTGAACGTGTGACTTAAGGGATAGGGGGCAATGGTGACAAGTTCCTGCCTGTTGCAGCAGTTGCATCTCCTCTGTCATGTCCCCTTTATTTTGTCACTCTTAAGAGTTTTAGAATTACAGATGTAGCTACTGCTGCATTTCTGAGAAAAAATATCAAAAATCTGCTGAAAAATCTCTAAAACTTTGGAGCCTTGTATGTATCCCTCATAATTAAAATGCACGGAAGACAGTGTTAGAAAAAGATTGTTTCAGTCGTGTAAGAAGCCTCAGGTAGCACAAAGTAGCTTTATACTTCAGCAATTTTATCAAGTCTAGCATAATAATAACTAGATGTGTTAAGCCTTGATCCTTGATTTGAGTAAATGTATGCAAAATAGCTGCCGTTCTTTGCTGTGTTTTAATAGCATGCCTGCCAGTACAAAGCAGAGGTCAGTGAGCAGGATGGTTTCATTTAACCTTGTGGGACATGGTGGTTGGGATTAATGCTAAGAGTGAAACACATTGTAAACAAACCATTGGAGCTATCGCTGTCCTCCTGACATTCTCAAGAAGTGCTACTATTGGTAAATTGCATACAGTTTAGCTAGAGTAATTTGTTATCTCCTGGCTAGTTTCTGATAGCATATATCAAAGCAGTATTTAAATTAAAACCAAACATGTTTCTCCCTGATAAAAGGCACACTTAACCTCACAGCTTCTAGAAAAATTTGTCTGTCTTTATTGACTTCTTGAGATGCACAGCTGTAGTGCAGCTGCTTTCATTTTAAGCTGCAGGAACCCAAACCACTTTCTCTCTTCAAGTGTTTGAACATAATGTATGTTCTTGTCCCATCAAAATACAGCAAGCAATCCCTAGCTTTGGATTTCATATTTGCATATGTGAGGGAAAAAAAATATACAGCTTCTCTTCCTGTTACTTAAAACTTCTCTAGGTATGTATTGTCAGTATTTTCCACCACTAAACTGCCACTTCTTCAAAATTAACATTTTAGCTACTCAGTTCATTCTTTATTCTTGCTGCAAAAACATTGTGGATGTGAAGTACTGTCCTAATTATCTTCAGCTTTTTCTTTCTAGAGCTGCTGTGCAATGAAAATTACCAGAATCTATGCAATCTTCATTACTGCTATCCAGTAGCAGTCAATATCAGCTTAGTTTTGCAACTCTGCCTCTTGAGAAAGACTGGCAGGAGGGTTGACATCTCGTCCCTCCTCTTACTTTGTGCTGTCATGCTCTTTTCTGCCTTTTGTGTAAATATACATCCATATTTGACTGAAAAGTAGGAAGAGTACACAATGAATAACTGCTCATTGACCTCACACTTGCTCAGCCTAATGGATGCCACAATTGACCAGTGTTTTGTAAATGTGATAGTGGAAATAGGTGTTTCAGTCTTTTAGAAACTGATTATGAACAGATACTTGTAATTATATTTTTTTTTTTATATCAGTAATCTGTCATCTTTAGAAGTTGCTGCAGATTCAATTGCCTTGCCATAACTTTGTGTATACAGAATGATATGTTTGTTAGTTTACTATTCCAGTGTATATATACACACAGTTTTTCTTAGAAATATTTGTAGCAAGTAGAAATTCTGATGTAGAATATGCAAGTAAACAGCAGGGTAATTTTTATGATAATGTATGGTAAATAAATTCAATGAAATTATACGTGGCTTCTAACATGTGCCTGTTTTGGAGTGAAATGGAAACCATCACTTACTTTTAGCATCATTCTCAGGCAGGACTATGTAGGGCAGAACGTAGAGCCTCAAAATTTTGGTAAGTAAATAATAACAGGGATCAAACCAGCAGGAAACCTATTGCTTGTTTCAGATGAAGTTTCCAATTATCAGATTATGTCAAATAATAGTATATTAGGAAACCAACTTTGTAGACAACTGTTTATTAAGTAGGATTCTGCTTTACAGATATATACACCTAAAATTATGAAGCGTTAAAATATTCATGAGAAACATGCTCATAATAATCTTATTTTGTTGGAATCACTAATACTGTTGCTGAATTTTTCTGAGCTTTCCACATGTATAATCTTTCTTGCTTTTCCTTCCAATTTGACAAATGAGGTCACAGAAAAGCATTTTGAAAATGATAAGTGTTTATTTACTGTAGAGTTAGTAAGTATATACCAAATATGCTCTGCATGCTCACTGTTGCTGATAAGGATATTTGATGCTGGAAGACAATCTCTTTGGACAATCAATATACAGAAAATGGGACTTGGGAGGGAAAATCTGAAAGCTAACTATGTACAGTTTCATATTTGTTGTGCCTAGTTGGTAATAACACTTTGTCCCCCATTGTTTCCATAATTGTCAATCTCCCTGTGAGTATCCTAAAAGAAAAGGGACTGTCAGGAACATGGAAAATAATTTGTAATTGGGCCCTGTGCATAAAATTCAGCACTCAAGAAAACATAGAAATGACTCTTAAGAAGGCTGTCTAGGCTAACTGACTGGCATAATCATTTTTATTGCATGTTAGAGAACTTGTATAATATGTTTGATTTGGATCACAAGATATAGCTTGATATATCAGTTTATACTGAAGGGAACAGAAAACTCAGTAGGAAATTATTACTGACTACTTCTGAGTAGCAGTTACTGGAGAAAGTTTAATAATGTCTTCAAATTACAGTAATACTATTAAATCATACTCAGAGTCAGGCTACTGGGCTCATGTTTTTTCCCTGTATAAAGGCCCAAAGTATAGGTCTGTCAGTCACATCTCTTTTTGAATTGAATTGTGTTAGCTAAAGTAAATCTGGATGCTTGTTAATGACTCTAAACTACATCTGTTTCCCTTGCTGATGACTTCCCTGGTTTTGCTGCTGTTTGGTGGGCTGCCAGGTAAGTACCGCATAGCTCTGCCTGCAGCCATGAGAGGTTCCATGCATTTTGCATAGATTCAGAAAGGACTCAAGAGGAACAAATTTATTTTTAGAATTGGCTCTTTTAAAGACTATACCTTACTGTATAAAATCAATGCAACAAAGGTCTGACTGTACTGACACATTCTGAAGCAAGTGTACGCATTTTGAATTCCCACTAGGGAGGATCATTAAAATTATGTGCAGGTTAGCTAACAGCAGTCAAAGAGAAGGATTTGACTTGTATCAATGTAATCCTCCACATATCTATCATTTGTAGCTCTACCAATTCTGAGCCAACTGGTGTAGAGCATAAGTTTCAGTATTAAGTTGGAAAACTTTCCAAAAACAAAGAGAAGAAAAATGGTGAGCATTTTATGCAAGGAGGAATTAAGGCTACATTTGGTGTGTTAGAGTTTTTAAATTAGGCTCGTATGCTCCGGAGTACAAGTTTGTTTTGCATGATGTTCTGCTATTGGAGCATGGCTTGCCTGGGTACTAAGCCCTGGCATGAAAGGCACTGAAATAGTTTGGAAATTAGGAGAAGCAAATGGTGACACAGTGGATGTTCATTTGTGCATAGTCCTTCTTAAATGGCTCCTATGAAGAGGCTGAAGCAACATAACAGAAACAGCATTAAAGGAGAGCAGTTGACCTTCCCAAAAATGGAACTTGTAAATACAATAAGTATCAAAATGAATTTTTTCTTCTTTGGTAGTCATATTGTCTGGTTTTGTCATGCACATAAGAAACGTGTATTTCTTACGTTGACTTAAGAGTTTCAGATACAAGGTATTTTTCAAGTAACTTAAGAATTTGTGAGTGGCTGGTCTGCCATCATGCCTCAGCTCTGAGGACAGAGCAGTTTTCAGGCTGAGTTGTCCCTAGCCGTCTGCTGAGATTTCATGCTTTCTTTTCAGGACATATATTGGTTGGCATGTTTCCCCTTCTCGACTTCTGTTACTGGTTTAAACCAGATGGGCCACAGGTAATTAGTTTGGCTTCATGAAAACTGTGTAGGCTACTCCATGGCAAGAACAGATCTCGTGCTTCTCCCTCTTTAGAGAGCAAGGACTGCAAAGGCAACAGCTGGGATGGGATATGTGTATTAAAGAAGAGTGCCAGCCCCTAATGTTCTGCTAAAAATTCATTAGGTACAGATATACCATTCTGCTTCCTGATAAAAATATAGCAAGTTTTCACTTGTCAGTCTGTTATAATTCACAGTCCCCTAGTGATGTGAAGCACTTGGAGTGTATGAAGGAACCACTCCCAGGGCTTTAGTGTTGTGAATCTGTAGCTCTCAGTTACAATTTTCTTGCTTGTCAAGCTGTCTAGGTTTTGTTGGTTTTAAAATACCTATCTTAATCTTTCATACATGAGAATTTGGTAAAGAGATTTTTGCCATTGAGAAAATTTGAAAACAGTCAGTAATGTGGCTTGTGTTTTTCAGCAGAGGTGTTTGTTTATTTTAAATTGTGATCTTTTCTGTGGACAAGGGACAGATAAGCCCTTATGCTCTGAAGGCATCTGAGTGTCACCATTCCTATCATGAAATAAGTGCACCAAAGACAGTGCACAAGTGGGGTTGCAGGTTTTTACTTCTGAATTTAAGCTACTATTCAGAATAGCATAGTACTGGAAGGTGAAAATAAAAAAAAAAGTCAAAAAATCCTATAACTACATTACTTTTAGCAGAAGTTTATCTAACAAGCCCTTAAAATCTAAAAATGTCAGAAGTGTGCTCCCAGACTACCTACAGCTTTAGAAAGTTCTCCCTAACGTCCAGCCCAGGTTTGCTAAAGCAGTTATCTTGGAATATTCAGACTGTTCCAATCTCCTTTTTCATTTGCTCATTCTTTTATAATTTGTGTCTCTTGAGATGATGATTCTCTGACATATTAACAATAAGGTATTCTTTTGTGTTATGTAAGCAAAATGGGATTTGGAGATGTTAAGAAGATGGGCTTTAGTTGAGAAAGGAAGGAACCTCTTGCTTTTGTCTCTGTGTTCATCAGTTCCAGCACTTTAGTGTGTGAAATTGGGAGAGTGTTCTCTGAGTAGAACCAGACAAAAGACCATGACTGGAAGAGTGTATGTGACAAGAGGTGATTGTACTCGTTTTATGGAATTACCTTTTAGTTTGATTTTTCGTTCTGTTTTAAGAGGAATAAGACTTTTGTACAGAGACTGTTAGTTGGGAGGAGAAATTTATACTAAATTGGATTTTGTTTTGTTTGTTTCTCCTGAAATGGACTGACCTTAACACTGCAGTTCAATGGACATTTTTGGTTTTGAAATGTACGATCCCTGATTTGTCATATTGATCTGGGTTTGTAGGCCACAAGATCAGATACTGTGTTTGGATCATGCTTCACCTCTTGCAACATTTTTTTCTTAGGAAGGAATTAGAGAAAAAGAAATCAGTATTTTGAAGGCTGGTGAAGATACTTGAATTTACAGTAAGCATGTGCATTTTCTGAAATGCCTGAGTAACATGCGTTTCTGCAAAAGCCTTGATCTGTTGTCTGTGAATATGTAAATATGTAAATTACAAGAAGCGTTTGGTCTAAAAGTCTGTCCATCAACTCGGGTTCAACCCACTACATGTGCTTTTTACAATCTCCATCCAACTGCATGGAATTCACCCCCCCACTATGTAGTAAATCTGTTTTTGTCTACCTGAGGATCTCTCTTTCGTTGGTTAAACATTCAGTATGGTCATGTTCTTTTGACAGCAGGGATTAGATCTGTAATTATTGTTCATGATTTTGAACAGCAGTATTGTTTCAAGGTCCTGTTGTTGACTTGACTGCTTCATAAAATGCTGTTGTAGACAGACCTTAATTCTGTTTTTTAGCCTGATTTCTGAGGTAACAAGGTGTCTGTAAGCTTTCTCTCTTACATTTTTCATCTCTCTGCTAAAGCTTCTTTGGCGTTTGACCAGTTTCAAGCCAAATTGACATAGGCATAGAATTTGAATAGTCAGGTCCCTGTTACTTCATGAAAATACACAGCTGGACAGAAAACATATCTTTTTTTTCCCCCTAAGACCCAGCTGTAAGAGGGCATTGTAAATGAAAAATCTAGTTGCAAAACATCCATGGAAACCAGGATCCATGTAGAATTGTTCTCTTAAGTACTGATAGTGGAAAATTACTTCAGTGGCTGTCATTCTGAGAGTTTTGGGAAACCTAAAATGAGAAAGGGTAGTTACAAAACTGTCAAGAGGATTTTTTCTGAAAAAGGAAATGGTTTCAGATTGATCTTGTTTACACATTTGACTATTTCATTATCAATGCCTATAATTGTGTGATGAGCAGGGTAGACATGTAGCTCTTTCTTCCATTTTCTATAGAACAGACTTCATGCAGGAAGAAACAGTGAATTTTTATTCAGCATTTGTGTTAGCTGAATTCAGTGGTCTGTGTTCATAAAATGCAGTAGCATTATACTGTAATGCTCCTATCTGCAACGAGCTATGAAAACCAATAATATCTTGTGGTGAAGAAAGATCTGCAAACAGTTGCTTTACAGAAAATTATACATGACAAGAAAGTTAAGTCATTACTGAGAGTCTGACTTCTGAAATAGAATTATAGTGGAAACAGAAAATCAATCAGTTTTCCATTATGAAGGCTATTCAAAGATGTGAGGATACAGGAAAATTCTCTTTTATAAAGGAGGGTGAAGGTGAGGTAACCTGCCGAGAATGCAGTTTGAACTCACAGGGAAGAGCAGTCAGTTAAAAGACCTTTTTTCTCCTTATTTCATTTTGAGAGTAATTGTAGTGAGACAAGAAGTAATCGAGAGTGTAGATTCATTTGAAAGTAAATGAAAGCAGCTTGCATTGTTGAAGTTTTTTTTTCAATCTTTCAGTATGAAAGACTACAAACTCAAAACCTTACAGAAATACTTACCAGTAAAGCATTAATGGGAATTTTGATACATATGACTGTATGTAATTTGAAAGATTTGGGTAATAAACCTTCTAGGCTGTGAAACAAACACCCCCGCAGTTATTTTAGACATGTAAAGATAAAATAGTATAAAGAGACTGTGGAATTCTAAGCTGTGTATATGGAAATACCACGGAAAACAGGTGGTTTCTTCTGAGTCTGTGATGTTGTCCCAGTAATAGGGGGTTTTTTATATACATGTGGCAGTGTGCCATTGGGAAATGTTGACAAATTCTCAGGAATATGTGCAAATAAGACTTATGCTCTCAGGGGAATCATTGTTCTGTGAGTTCTGTCAGGTTGCCATTGCTCTCTTACTTGAAGAGGAGAACTTGTAAAGATTATGTTGTATTCCTGAGGCTTTTTACGAGAAGGATTTCCGTGGATGTTGTGTAAGGCAGCTTCTTCACTGGTTTTTAGGAGGAAAATATGTCACAGAATAAAAAATGTCCACTTTAGGTAAAAAAGCAGTGAACTGGAAAGTAAAACTCTCATTTTCTCTCTGCAGTGTGTTTTTATTCTTCCACCCCCTTTCTGCACACCCAGCACTCCCATGCCCTGTTTTCTATCCTTAGTGTTAATCATTCCCCTGCACTGATAAATTCTACTTGCTTTTGTAGAAAGCCACCTCTCTGAATTGCTGTTGTATGGTGCCTTATTCCTTAAATGTTAAACAGGAGTGAAAGACAGTTTTTGTATTAATTCCAGATAATGTATTTTTACAGGGCTAAGTCCATATTTCTTACACATTTTAATAAATACTTAAAAATACTATAAAGAATAGATACTATATCCATTAGAAAGGCTTGTTGGTCCAAGGAATTTAAGTGTTTACATTTGGCTGGTATTTTAGAAATATAGTCCTACAGATTTTTCTAGAAAACAGAAAATTGAAAAATATGGGATAAATATCATTCCAGGTTAACAGTCATTTCAAACCAGAAAGAAGAAAAAATAAAGCTTCATTTCTTTGAGCGATTCTTTTCCTTTTCAATAATATGTAACACACATTCACCACAGAGTGTTAATTTAAAATATTAATGATATAAGATAGAGGATACAATTTGATTTTCTGTTTACTGTGGAATTTTTTATCATCCTCATTGCCAGTGCCAGAGCATTTTCAAGTCACTCTTGAAGTGACAGAACTTATACCTGTCACACATTTGATGTCTCATTTTATGGAGATTTGTTTATGCATTTCATACTGTGCATTGGTATAGTCTTGCTTAGGTAATTTCCCTCCCTGAAATGTGCTTGCCAGGCAGATAAACCACATACCCTGTACTGAAAGTAGACCGTGAAGTGTAAGACAAATTTTTGGATCCTAAATTGTCAATCAGAATAGTAGGTTGAGTGATGACTCAAGTCTGAACACTTACTAGCTTTGCATCTGCTTTTCACCAGAGTATTTTTCAATGCCAGAGAAGCTCTTTCGTGGAAACAGGGAAAGCACATTGGGTAAAGAAGACATAAAAATACAATATAGTGCCTGGTTGCATAGGTTGAGACATAACATTGCACTGCCACATTGAAGCTGCCTTGAAAGGAGCTAAAAACCCCAGTGCTTTCTCAATAATAGTGCAAACCAAACCTGTAACTATGAGAAGTTGCCTGAACAAGTTTAAGGCCTATTTAATAGTAAAAAACCCTCAAGTATCTCAGATTAAAAAAAAAAAAAAGGTTCTTGTTAATAGTGTATGTCAATGGTTTTCAGCAATCCCAGAAAAATCAGTCTTCCTTTTCCCTTCCCTATCTTCCAAATGTTTGTTTCATTCGGGGATGCGCCGAGCAGCAGGCTTGGTTGTAGATTCAATTTAAACAGTTCAGTTTTTCAGTTGATTATAATTCACATTAATGTGTTTTGTTCAATCCAAGTTACTGAAAACACCCATGGATGCTGAATAGGAATAGTTGATACTAGCAGGAATGCCTGGGAATTTTAACTCTTTGAGAATATCCATGAGCTGAAACTGGTTCCATCCTGGTGCCCTGCATTCCAATCGGGTCAGGGCGGTATCACCAGGCGCATTGCTGATGTGGCCTCCCCATTCCCCCTGCACTGTGGAACAGTGCTGCCCCAGGGAGCAAGTCCTGGCATGGGACAATCCCAGGGGGCTGGAGCTCCGGGGCTGGGGCCAGGGGCACCAGCTGTGCCACCCAGGACATCCTTTTTCCATTCCATCTTCATTCCTTCTCCACCCCTCCTGCATCATCATCCTTCTCTCAGCTCTGGGAGAGTTTCAGGATCTTAGGAGAAGAGTTTGGGTCTGGTTTTGCAAAGGGGCTGAGAAGACCCCAGGCTTGCTCAAGACCAGTGGAAGTTTTAAGAGCAGATTTTCAGAGAAAACTCAATTGTTACTCTTGCCTCTCCTTCTGCAGTGTCCCTTAATGTTCTTCATAAAGTTTTATAATGAAACAAGCCATGTTAAAAAAATAAGACCAAGTGAGAGCGGAGTCTGTCCCAGTTTAGAAGACTGAAAATATTCAGCAAACTGGTTAAGTTATGCCAAATTCTCTACAAAGCCAGTAGGACTTAGGCTTGAGTGTTTTAGCAAACTAGGGTAACTCTAAATACAGGCTCTTTTTATGGTCTTTACGGAGGTTTATGTTGGACCTTAGGAAAAAGTTTTTCACCCAGAAGGTGGCTGAGCACTGGAACAGGCCCACCAGGGAAGTGGTCACAGCACCAGCCTGACAGAGTTCAAGACCCGTTTGGACAACGCTCTCAGGTATATGGGAAGATTGTCATGGCTGTCTTGTGCAGGGCCAGGAGTTGAACTTGATGATCCTTGTGGGTCCCTTCCAACTTAGCATATTTGATGATTCTTTGATTCTATATATATTTTACAGAGCTGATAAATGATGATGAAGCTTCTGCCACTTCACTGACTGTTTTGGAAACGGTATTCAAAGTTTAGAAGAATGACAAGTTTTTGACTTAGACTTCGAAAATATTCCTTTCATGGACTTTGCATATCTTGTGCCAAGTCTCCTGACTTTCTGTGCTGAGTTTCTCAACAAAGTAGTCAGTAGAACATACCTGCCTTTGAGTTAAGTTTACATAAATATCGGAATGATTGGAAAACCTCAAATTTTAAGTATAGTAGCTGTTGAAATGTTTAGGTTTTATCCTTGAGTGCCAGTTTTCTTGACTCGGAACAATTCTAAAGACGTGAATCAAATAGTCCTGGTTTTGTTCCAGTGGACATTTTCCCAAAGTGCTTGACTGGAGCAGAGTTGACTGGTGGTACTTATTGAAATGGTGAATGGTGCTTGTTTTTTTGAAGAGTGCTGCTATTTTAACACTGTACATTAATGGACAAAGTATATTCATTGCTGCTGGTTTTGTTCCAAGTTGGAAATTTATGCCATTGCCACTCGGATGGCATTCCTTTGTAACAGAAATAGTTGAGTTACAAAATTGCTTTGGAGAAAATTATGACAATATCCGTTTTAACCTGTGGGTTTCTTCTTAAGTTACACATGCAAATTTCATTAAAGTTACTACCTGGCTTAATCTATAAAGCAATCCAACTTGCCCTAATATCTAATACACATTATAATTACTTTTTATGGTTTTCCCTTCAGGAGTAATCACAATCAATTTACTGAAAATGTGTTTTGCTGGAGTTTGCATCGGGAAATTGCTTTGCCTACAGACATCCAAGTTGCCATGACATTGTCTCAAAAATGTATTTATTATTTTAATTCTTGTAGAACAACTGTAGTTTGCAATTGCAGTACATGACAAGCAGATAACTATAAAAAACCTGAGGTCTACCAGTAGGTTCCAGAAGTGAGGATTTGTTTTAATTTGTTACAACCCTTGAAGGAAAGGAATGGAATTTCTCCTTCCTATGACCAGTATATCACTGGTTCTGAAAATCTGAGACTACTGCAACACCACTATGCTTCATACAGATTACATTCTTGCA
Organism: Corvus kubaryi; assembly: GCF_017639235.1. Taxonomy (NCBI): domain Eukaryota; kingdom Metazoa; phylum Chordata; class Aves; order Passeriformes; family Corvidae; genus Corvus; species Corvus kubaryi. The sequence continues at coordinate 6,559,730 of NW_024581131.1, forward strand.
CATCTCACTCATGCTTTGCTGTCTTATAACATGACAGGCATGTTACGTGATTTAATCTGCCCCACTTTGTAACTTGCATTTTGTTCACCTCTTTCCTTATGCAGTGGAACACTAAGTGTCCTTCTGAACGGATAAATGAACACTGTTATGCTCTGGTGATCCACACAGCACATATTGTTGGATGTAGAATTTGCACACTGATCCAAAAGGGATAAAGGTCAAAATATGTGATTTTTCTGTTTATTACTTGCATCTGTCACTGAGCACCTTTTTGGTTTTACATTTAAGATGGAATGTGAGTAGTTTTAAAAGCATACCTTGCCTAGACAAGGGTTGGCTTCCAATTTGTAGATCAAGTAGCAGTTTCTGGTACTACTGTGAAGGTCTGGATTCTCCAGTCTCTCTCCTCTGCTCTCTAGAGGAATCTTGTACAATCCTGTAAGTCTGCCTCTTAAATGGGAGAGATGCACCTCTGAGTTTGTAGCTGTTAAATTACATTTTTTTCCCTTTTCTCTTCTTTTGCAATGTCCCCCTATAAAAACTGCTGTCCCAGATTATTTGGGACAATATCCTGCTTTTGTACCTGTTTGCCTCATGTTAACATGCTTCAGAGCCCTCTGGCTGAGGACAGGGTTCTTCTGGCCTCTGTTTTAGTTCAGTCTCATCTTTGCAATGTGGTTAAGTTTGTCTTATGTTGCCTGCTGTGCTATTTGTGCTGCTATTTTGAAATTACAAATTCTCTTTGAAACAGATTCAGTGTTTTCAGGCAACTTGTGTGAATTAGTTGTTTCCATCTTGAATGACTGAGGGAAGTCAATAGCCTCTCTGAGTCCAAAACAAACAAAATATACACCCCCTCACCCATGAAGATAAAGTAGATATTAATACAGTTCTATATTTTGTAAATCAAGAGTAAACAAAAAAAAGAGGGAAGTAAGAATGGTGTTCCATATTTCATACCAAGATATGCTGAAGGCATAATTAGACTTATGTCTAGAGAAGGTCATAGAATGGATTTCTTCTTTCCTCTCCCCTGCCCAAAGAAAGAAATGGATCTGTTTTTGTCTAAAGAAAACAGATTTTCTTTCTTTAGTCTTTCTTAAGTACAGTATAAACTGAAATTGTTCTTTTGGAGGTTAATAAAAAAATTACCTTTGGTGTATATTTTTCTATTAAAGCTGCACCCATCCATTTGTTTAAGTATACCTCAGAGAACTTAGTTTTGTAAGTGTCAAAACCAGTTTAACAGCCCAAGCAATTAAAGGTTTCGTAAAAGCTTTTAGAGTTCAACTGATTGCTACCTAGGGCAATTTGATTAGTCCACAGCCCTTATAATAACTATTGTAGCCGTGCTGGAAAAGCTTATTTGGTAAGTATGCTGTGGAAGTATGATTCTTCCCACTGGCAACCTACATAGCATTGAATTTATTTTTTTTTCTTAGATGTTTATTACAAAAATGGCAGTGAAATATATATATATATATGTATATATATATATATATATATTTATTTTTGTTTTTTTTTATTTTTTTTTTTTTTTTTTTTGCCTCCTCAGAATGAAAGATTTTTCCTATGTGATGAAATGGTATGAAACCCAATGGAGAGAATAAGCCTGGTTATTGTAGTAATTTATCTCTTCCTGTTTCTGTTTTGCTTTGTTTTGAAAGGACAAACCAGCCAGGAATGTTCACAAAGAAAGAATTTGATCAGTTGGCCTCAGTAATAGACAGCTTCAGTCTCATGACGTACGACTTTTCAGCACCACATCGGTAAGACTCCATCTGACATCAGAAATATCATTGAAGGAGCTGATTCCTACTTAAGTCTGTTAAATCTACAGTACAAGATCATTTTTTTTTCTAGTTTAGTGGATAGTGTATTGTAAGTTTATCAGATACTAAAGTCCTGGATTAGTAATTAAAATAGATGATTTTTTAACAAGCTGCTAACTCAGTACATTTTTAACAGCAATGTATGTCTGGGGTTTGGATATTATGGAAGACTTTGTACTCAAGCTGAAAAGGCATCCTTTTGAAAGGTTAACCTGGTACTTACTCTTTTCCAGGCCAGGTTCTTTTGCTTTGAGTTATTTAGCACAGTTCTGCAGGATGGGTATGCTAATAATCTACTGATAATAACATTGTGGAACGAATTAGCTTTAAACAGTTGATACTTGATTTGCCTTTAAATATGAGCACAGTTCCCAGCAACACTGCTCTGCTATATTAGCATGTTAAGTTTTAATGACACAGGTATCATGTAGGCTTTGAGGCAGGTAATTACTAGAGAGTAGCAGATGTTGATGTTTGTAAGACTAGGATATACTTCTCCTGTTACCATGCTAGTGAATACCTTCTGTCATGTTAGTGTTTGAGGGAAAGCCTGCTCTCCTCTCCAGTGAGGTAGGAATGGAATGAGTGCAATATCCTGATGTTACATACATGACAATTTAATTACTCTGTGTATTAATGCTACACTCTCTTTCTTCACGTACATTTTTGTTAGGTAATTTTTAGGTTTTTTCCCATAAATAAGTGTCACACAATCTGAAACTTGCTTACCAGTTACTAATTTTATAGTTCCTTCTGTAAGTAAATGGTGGATTTTGTCCCAGTGTATTTTGCCATCTTGCAGTAAAAACATTGAGGATGGTATTGGAAAGTAACTGAAGTCATACAGGGTTTTGAATTATAGGGTAGGCATTGTGCAAGGCCCAGTGAAAATGTACTAGGGGGAAACTTTTTCTTACCCCTAGGAAGGAGTTTTATGTCCCTTCACCTTAGAATTGAATCAAAAAGTCAAGAGTGGGGCAAGCATGTTTTGTGTATCAGCACTTCAAGCTACTGAAGAATGTGCATTTAACCTTGATGGAATTGTAGGTTCATCCTCACTGATTTTTGTGTCCCATAATTTGCTCTTTACAATTACACTGGTCAAAAAGAGAAGGATGAGTATGAACATGTACTTTTTCTGACAACCTGTTTAATTTTTGCTGACTTGACAGACCTGGTCCAAACTCCCCCCTTCCCTGGGTACGAGCTTGTGTTGAAGTACTGGATCCTGATTCAAAATGGAGGAATAAAATACTTTTAGGACTGAATTTCTATGGCATGGACTATTCTGCTTTGGGAGCCTCTGGGGAGCCAATCCTTGGTAGCAGGTATGACTTTTCTGGATAATAAATACTTCTATATTATATATTCTCACAAAAAATTAGAAATTCACAAGTATTCTTGTTTAGAAATACGGATGTATTAGCAACACAGAAATGGCAAAAGTGATAAATCTGCACATGAAATAGTAGCACACCAGTTAGAGTAAGACCTGTAACTTCTCTGCCCTGTACAGAAATGCAGATAGATGGCACAGTTATCCTGTTAGAACTCTTATGCAAAAATGGTTTGTGTAGTTTTCCCTCTTTCCTCTATCCATGTTTGTACATGCAGGTTGCCATCTTCGTGTTAAAAATGTTCTGCAGTATTCTCTTACACTCTGTATCATTTTGGGGGTTCCTGTAGTTGCCCTAATGATTCTTTCCCTCACCTCCTGAAGTTGTTACCTGTTACTTTGAAATTTGATACTGGTTTCCAGCAGCAATATGCCACCAAATTTCTTTTTGGTAGAAAAAGCTGCAATAAGCTCACCTGGAGACAAAAATCTATAACAAGATAAAGGAAATATTCCAAAGCCAGCTTGAAATTTTATATTGATTCTCAGAGGAAAATGGTTGTTTTAGTTTGGGGTAATAACCTCCAATCCTAACAGTGAGCTTAGCAGAAATACAGTCAGGGTATGGTACATCAAACCAGAAAAAAACCAAGAAAACCACTGTGAATTTGACAGGAAAATCAGGCTTGTTCAGAAATTTGTTATTGAATTATAAAATAGAATGAAGCCAAGTAGAAACAAACCAAAAGCACACAAGTGACTGTTCTCACTTTCACAGGTTACTAAGTTCATTGCCCCATGATATTTGAATGTAATAATAAATTGCTTTTTAGACAGTGAAATACTATCTGAGGTGAACTGTGTAAGGTAAGCCTGAATTTTTTTGTGTCTATGCCTACAGTTACACAAACACTGTTATCATTGCGCCTGCTTCTGCTCTCTTCCCGCTTCTCCTTTGCTCTTTGCAGGGGTATAATACTGTAGACACAGTTTTTTTCCAGTGCTGATTTGTGTTTGAATCTGACTGAATAACAGAAAAGGGAAAAATAAAGCCATTGTTTACAGTGACAGGTATTTAGCAAGTATTTCAGAATGACTTCTGTAAAGTTAGTTGTGGTCCTTAAGCAGGAAGAATACTCTAGAGTATTCTCTATAGAGTATACTCTATAGTCAGATTTACAGACCTAATTATACAAGCTCAGAAAAATTATTAGCTTCACTGTAATATTTACAGCTCCTTTTGCAAGTGGAGTGTAGCACTACCTAGCAGAATAGAAAGTTCTTGCTTTTTTCTGAACTGAAATTTCTGAAATTGAGTTCCCACTTGAAAAAGCATTGTGCACTAGGATGGCATGAACTTTACTTTTCATAGATTATTCTGGACTATATTGTAGTATTAATTCATGTTGCTTTTTAATTAATGGCAAAAATATCCTAGCCAAGAGTCATGTATGATTACTGTAACTTTTACTGAAAGTGGTTATATTTATCTGTCTGTAGGACAGTGGTGCACAGTATGGGACAGTATGTTTTATACAGAGAATAGTTCTGTTAACATATACTTCACTGGCAGATCATGCAATAGTAGTTTTCCAGATATTTACCAGAAGCAAGATTCTGGACTAAGTCTTTAAGAGACTTTGAATTTATGCATAAAAGACATCAATTTTCCCTTTGATGTGTTACCCGTTGGTCAATGGTTATGTTTATTTTTCCAGAAATACAGCTCTGAGCATCCACAGTTGTGTATGTCATGTAGTAATGTAAAAGGAGAATAGATTCAAGGTAAAGTAGCTGTAAAATAGGCCAAACTTCTGCCATAAAGAGAACAGGAAAAAAAGCCCCAAAAAGCGTTTAGTGTAAAATAAGCTTTCTGCCACTTGAGTGGTATCAGGCCATTTGCAAGGAAGTCCTTTGACCTTCAAAAAGGGCTGAAGGATTGATTCATGGCTCTTTTAAGGCAGTGTCCATATGTTGTAGTGATAGTGAAGTTGAGCCAAGGTACTGGTATAAAAATTAATTCAAAGTCTATTCAGTTAAGTGCAGTCTGGTGTGTGTCAACTTCTTTGTTGTAGATTTCTGCTCAAGTTTTTGCATATGAAATTTATTGCAAGTACAAGTCTCCAGCATGTCAGTGCTCCTTGGCACACAGTAAGGTGCACAATTTCTTGTTGAAGCATATTCATTGGAATCTGATCCTCTTTAAGAAGAGGGATGGAGAATTGCAAGTTTCAGTGGCAAACTGTGTTTTCTCAAATTGTTTGATGTCAGTGTATTACGAACTTCAATTGATTATTAGTAAAGTGTATGCATAGAATGCATGCAGAATGCAGAAATCTATGCTGGTCTCATGTTTATGTTTTTGTTTAGGATAGGAATTATGTGATGGAAAGAGATGCTGAACATAGGTGGATTTCATTCACTGCATATTTTTTTCAGTCCAGAAATTCATAAAATAACTTACAGTAGAACTCCTATTTGCATAAAATATTATTTGGCATTGTTTTTTTTATTGCAGAATGTAATCTAAAGGTAGAAGTACTTGCAAAGATATATAAGCTTTCCATGTAATATCCTGTTTTCTTCATACACACCATAAGAAGTAATAGGTATATACGTATATGCTTGCATGTAGATACATATATATCTCAGGATTAAATGAAATGAAAACAATTTTTCTCTTACAGCAGCACGGTGTAGTTTGTCCTTGGGTGTTGTTACAATAGGAACTACAATTTATATTTGCAGAAACAATTTGTTTCTTAAAGCTCAGTCACAGCTATTAGTTATTAATACAATGAGTCAATCATAGAGATTATAGCAGTTTCTTGTGCTTTAATCAACCAAGTACTGTTGAATTAGCTGCAGGGAAGCTGCATTCCTGAGTATATTTCACTGTGACATAATTTTTATGAAATCGTAAGCTGGAAATAAAGGTGTTCTGTTTGTGATTCCCCAAATCACCTGTAGTGCTTATGGCAATGTTTTCTGCCCTTTGGCTGTCAAGAATCAGGTGTCTGAGTTGTTAAGATGCAGTGATTCTCACTTCCCATTGAATTAAAATCCTGTCAGATCATAACCATCTGGTGCTGCTGACTTGCTGCTCTAGTGATCACCTTGTTCCAGCATGTCCTCTATTGATACTGTGACTTGACAGTGTTTCCTTTTTACCTCACAAGTGTATGTCTTGGGTAAATGATTCTTCAATATACCCTGAAGCTTAAGAAATTGGATGGTCTTAGAGATCTTTACCTTTGAGTCCTTTTTGAGACCTGCAGTAGGTCAGCAAGCCCCTCAATCTCACGAGCTTCTTACCTCCAATGTACTTTTTCTGCCTTTAGCTATCTGTTCTACAGGATCTCCCTTAATCACTGGAACATTACATTTCAGTTGCAGTTTTGTTTTGCCTTCTCATGTGAGGTTACACAGTAGTGTAGTGGTGTTTTTCATTCCATGCCATCTAAAATCTGTGTCCGTAATGACCTGGGCCAAAAAGGAACTGATAAACTTCATTGCTAGCTGTGAATTAAAAGCAATATAAATCAAACACTGTCATGTGGCAACAGTGTCGCTTATGTTTAATAAGTCAAAATTCTTTACTGAGTATCTCCCTGCTAAGTTCCACTGATAATGTCATTTTGTCCTTTTTTTTTGTATAGTGTTGAAAGGGGAAAGATACATCTCTAATGTTCCACCTGGCTCTGTGTAACTTTTGAATATATTCTGCATTCAAGATGCTTTTGTTCCAAATGTAGTGATAAAAATAGATATATGAATAACTCCATTATTTTGAAACAATGCTGCGTGTGCTTACCTTTCATTTAAAGTAATCTGAATAAGGACTTTTATGTTGATTTTAAACATTTAAGAAGATTGACATAATAAATTGCCAGTTGAAGCAAGGGAGAAACTAATTTTACAATGCATTTTGCTGTTCAAAGATAGAAAATAAGATGACTTGCAAGCTATGTGAGAATGTAGAGGTCTACTGAGAATTTCACTGGCTGCCTGCCATTCTGTAAATAGCAGGTCATAAAATGTGGTACTTAGAAATGGTTAGAGGTGAACTTTTTCTCTGAATTATCATGGCATTGTCTTTATAAGCAGCAGTTTGACATTTGGGCCAACTGTGACTCATGATTTTGTCTTACAGAAGTTAGGAAAAAGCTTGTGCCAGGAACTCTCATACTCTTGAAGCTGCAAAGCTTTTACAACATTTCTCTTCATGCTGTAATTCCCTCAGGATTTCTGTTACTTCCCTGTATGCTAGGATTCTGTATCCTGATTTAATAGATTTTGTTCATAGTTTGTGGGATTTTGGGGAGATACTAATATTTCAAATAAACCAATGCACCCATTAGCTTTGTGTGTACCCATTAGCTTTGCGGGACCGAACAACTTGACCTGTTGTCCACCTCTCCTCTTTACTGAAGAAACTGCTAAGCCATTTCTTCTTAAATTGTACTGCAGGGTCAGATGGTAAAATCATGGCAGTGATAAGAGGCAGTTACAATTGGGCCTGGAATCAGAAATTATTTCTATATTACAGATGTCTAAATATTTCAGGAGTGTTTCAAGAGTTTTATTCTATTAAATTCCCTCTGGAATATTCTGGTATGTGTCTCTTCCATGGTATATCTGTCCCTCCCTCCCTTTAGGGATGGAAAGAGAGTTTGAGCTGTTAGCTGAAAGTGTAAGATTAATTAATTTGTGTAAGGTAGACAGAACATTTTACAAAGTAAAATTATGGGTCATATTTCAGTTTATCCACATTTACCTTATGATGATAAATAAAAAAGCTGTTATAATTGGTTTTTATGTAAAACACATTCTTAATTTCTTTTGAAATGAGAGAAAGGTGGCTTTTGTTTAGTAGGCAAATGATTGGTTCTGAAGTTCAGTTGTACAATGGCATTGGCTGTGGGTGAATGTGTATATCTCAGTGAATCTGCTTTAAAAACTGGTCAGTTGTGATGTACATTTTAAATGGTGGGCATATTACTGTGAAATGTGTTCTTCTCTGTCTCCCCTGGTGCTTTTTAATAGTAAATTTTCTACAAGCAATATTTAGGCAGTTAAATATTGACAAAATAATAAGGCTATAGTTCTTTACTGTCTTGTTGCACTCCAACCATTAGAAGATAGCATGATGAAATAGGAAAAATACTTCTGTGGTTTAAAACCAAGACCCAGAAACCTTTCCCGTAAGCTAAATTTACTTATGTCCCTAGATTTGCATCTGGGTGTTTGTGCCCAGTGTAAAGTGAAAGAAACTCATTGCTTTGGTAGCCTTCTTTGGGCTTCTGAGATCACTAATGGTGACTTAAAGCTCTGATTGAATCTCTTCAGATACATGATGATTAACAAAGAACATAGAACAGATAACACCATGTTTGTATCCAGATCACTCCACCATGAATCCCTTTGCTCCCATTGCCCCATCCTCTCTCATGCTCAGTGCAGAAAGGATAATGATTAATTTTGCCTGGTGTTTGCTGTGCCTCACAATATACTCCTTGTGTCCAGTTCCACTGCAGGTCAGCTGGGGATGAGTATGAAAAGGGCCTCCTGAAAATGCTTAGTGACTTTATACAAAGTTAGCCTAGAGCTGGCTAAGTGCACTGTGCTCACTTGTTGGATTGTGTGCAGTGTAGATTCCTCTGGGAAGCTTTTGATTCTGAAGGTGTGGCATCCTCTCTTGGAGCCGAGGACAGCAGCCTGGGTGAAGCTCATCAGCTACACTGGGACCTACCCACCGCTGACAGCGATGCATGGGCTAAGGTGTTGGCTCCAGACAGCTGGATATACTTCCTTCTTATTTCTAAACAGGGAGAGTTTTTGACCTTTTCCTGAAGGAAAAAAAATAAATATAGATCCTGGAGTTTTAGATTGATTGTCTATTCTCTTTACTAGAAAACTGACAGTAGTGAGATCATCTGTATTTTTTTCACAGAGGGGCATTGTTTGATATGTAGTGTTTGCTTGGGGTTTTTTAGCAGACAAGTTTTTCTTTTAAAAGCAAGTAGCTTGGAGTTTCTCTAATCTTAAACTGATTTTTCAATCCTCATTATCTAATTTTAACATTAATCTGTTCAGTGAATTGAATTGCTATGATTGTTGGGGAAGCAGTCAGAATTAAAATCAATATATGACTTTCTGTAGGCCTGCTGAAACTGATCTGAATATCATCAGCATAGATTTGAAAGTTGAAATGAACCTTCTTGGTAACTCAAATGTAATTTCAGTTGGTTGAATTTATAGGAAGATAGCTATATACGCCTTCATTTGGTAAAGAGCACCACTTTCAAAGCTTTATTTAGCAGGCTCTGAAACATAAAGTAATTCCTGATAAAATACAGCTCTTTCCTTTTTTTCTTTTTTTCTGAAGTTATGTCTTTATTTCTTGGCTATGAGTATGCTGTCAAGCTGACTGCCACAAAAGTGGTGCTGGGGACCCAGTGCTTACATGATGAGTCTTTGGGGCTTTTTCCTTTGAGGTGACTCTGGTCTGGTCCTATGAGCTGGAACTCATTAGCAGTTTGAGTGCCGCTCCAGTTGTTTAATCCAAAAAAAGCATCCGTTTTATGCACTCTGAGATTGCTCCACAGTGCAGACTAAAGTATGGTGCTAGTTTTTATTGTAAAAGTTCCATCCTGATGTGAACTGTAAGTTTGATATAGGCAGAATCTTATAACCTAAATTCTTCCTTTCATTTTGACACAATGTTTTTAAACACTACAATGAAAAAAGAAAAGAAGGAAAAGTTACAAAACATTATTCTTTGCATATGGCAGTGAAAAAATTTCTCTAAAAGTATTATTACATTTCTCAAGACTTTTTTTTTTGTGCAAAATTCTTTCAGAGGGCAAGAACAAATGTGCATGTTTATTGCAATTCCAGAGAAAAGCAGCAATCACAGCAGTAAAGTGTTCAGAGTGATCAAATTACCAATGGAAGGACTCAATAACCGAGTGAAGAGCCAGTGTGGAAATAGATAAGATTTAGGAATAGGTTTGAAGCCTTGAAGTAATACTTACAGGAAATAGTAATGGAGCATATAGCTATACAGTCTTTGAAGTAATAGGAGTGCGAGTGTGTTCCACAACATTAACAGCTTTTGATTTGTGCAAACAGCTTGTTTATACTTGGAATTATACAGCAGGTGATTGAATAAGGTTTCTGGTGATAACATTCAGTAGTGGTACAATGTCCAATACATTTTTTCTTTATGATTTTATGAGCTATTTCAGTATATTAGTAATGCCAGCAAACAGAGTGGGGTTTTTCTACCCTAAATTAATTCATGCCCACATTAGGAAAATGGATCTGAAAATGTTGAGTAGTAAATTTTACCTAAAGTAAGTTTTTGGATTTTGGGCTCTAAAAATAGGAGAGTTGCATTTCAGAATGATGCTGAAATGCAGTACTATTCATGGCTAAAATGGAAATCAAGGCAGACTTCGATACTTCCTCTACTTTTAGGAAAAAACCACAGTATTATGAAAATTATTACAAATCAGTTATTTGGAAATTCAATAAAATATACAAGATTATGTCCAAAATATATCTATATATCCTAGTACCTTAGGTACCATATATACTTATATAGTTAACTATTTCTTGTTCACAGTCTGTGAAGTTCTGTGACCCAGTTTGTGTGAGACTGGGGATAGTCATACTGCCAGCCTCTACTACAGGATGCGGGTGTAGATGGCATATGCTGCTTGCAATTTTGAGTATAAAATCATTTACTACAGTGGTTAAAACCTAAAGGAAGCTGTCTTATCTTTAGGGTTTCCTTGTATTTACCAAATTTAGACATTAGTAATGTGCAAGATTTTTTTCCCCCTGTGAGTGAAAGCAAATGTCCCTGAGTCCTGGGATTTGAGCCCCAGTAACTTAAGAAAATAAGGTATTTCCACCTGAGAAGTAGTTGTACACTGTTCACTTGGAGCCATAAATCCAGAAAGGTAAAAGTCAATGAAGCTGTTGCTTTCCATATTCATGCACCACTTTGAATGCGCTTTAATGGATAAATGTGTAGTTACACTTCACTGGATTCTACATTTTATAGTAAAGAGACACTGGACAGTTTGAGCAAACTCAATATAGAAGTGGAATATATTTTAGTATTGACAGCAGAAGTGAAGATGCCTATTGATAAAAATAATTTATTGAATCGTTCTTAGGTTTTAGCATTTGTGGATTGTAAGCACATGGAGAGAAATCAATGAGTCATGCATCTTCAGGAAGAGCTTTATGTACCAAACCTGGAAACCAATATGATCATTGCAAACTGCCATTGCTGAGCCCTCATTACTGAGTGAATACACAAGGAAAGCATTATGGGGAGCATGGTGTCTCTGCTGTCACCACTGTAATTTTGAGTTATAAATATGATGTGAGGGTCTCATATCACCTTGACTGCTGCTTACTTACGAATTAAATATCCTAGTTTCCTCAGAATTTTAACCTTTTTTTTTGTGGACACTAAGTCTTAGCTGAGTCCAGGTGTTCTTGTTTAGTTTATCCTGGCTTTGTTTCTGTATTTGAGTTTGCATATTGAAGGACTCCTGAACAATTCTCTTTTTGTTGATGTATTCATCCTTGGGAACATGAATTAGGAGACAGGAGAATGGGTAGAATAGCTAGAGATGAATGGTAAATTGTTTGTCATGTGTAATTTCTCTTACAGTTGACCCTGAAAACCAATACTATAAGCATCTGTATGTGTAAGGTGGGTATCATGTTGCAAAGGCTTGAATCTTAAGGGTCAGTCTCTCTGTAAGCCTTGCTTGAAGATGCCATTTATAGGATTTTTAGAACTATGAGTTGATAAGGGCAGCAGACACAGTGCTTCCATTTAAAGGCATAGCCAGTATGGCAATATCTGTGGGACACTTTTTCTGATTTATATTCAGGAGTATTTTAGCTGGTTTTTTTTATTTTTCCTCACAAATGTCATCATGAAAGAAAACTGAAGAATGTGGTGATGGAAACTCTCCATCAATAGCAGCATAGTCTTAAAACTGACTTAAATTTAAGTCAGGAGAAACTAAGGTGCTTGCTAACTACAGCGTGCATTTAGTCTCTCCCCAGATTAAAAAAAAATAAAGCCCTGTACCACTGATGGTAATATGTCAAGCTTACAGGGAACTCCACCAATACATTTCAATCAGATCTGAAAACCTCTTTCCGAAAATGAAGACTTTTCATCTCGCTTCTTGCCCCTAGAGTATTCCTTGAGAAAATCCATAAAGGGAATATTAAGAATAAGATGTGCCCGGAACTCTGTAGCTGACTGGCAGCATTTATTTAGCAGATGTATTAAGAATAGTTGAAAATCTGTGGGTTTTTAAAGCAAAATCTGATACTGAATCATGAGCTTGCCTAAAGTAAACCACTCTTAATTTGCGAAGAAACCATTTGCCATTAGTCTTTTGTGAAATGGTTGTTATCAACCTGCATAATAAAGGACTGATGGCATCCATTACTATGTACAGGAGTGTCTTCCAGGATAAATAGTATTTTACTAGAATCTGTTTTATAGTACTGTGAGAAAGAGATTTTTAAATAGGAGTGGATTAGGAACATAAAATCTTCGAGTGCATTAGTAGGTAGATTTAAGCAGTAGGGAGTCTGTGGCAACAGGTGAAACAATTTGTTCTGAAGAACTCAGTAATCTTGTACTTGAGCAGGAAAAGATGTGGTTTTTTAGTTGCAGTAAGGAAGAATAAATGTCATCAGAAATAGTTGTAGTTTTAGGGTATGGAAGAAATTGACATGGAGAAAATTACCTGGAGCCATTTGTTTCAAATGACATTAATGTGCATATCTTCACATGTGCTGCTCAGATTTACATTCTAAATAATTTCCATTCTCCTTCTCTAAGTTCACTGCACTTAGTTACTAGAATTCCCTTCTTTGCACTGGACAAAATTTACAATCACCTCTTCTGGTCTGCCACATGTTGACAGCTTATCATTTGAAATTAGAGTGTTTCTGTTCACATGGATGGGAAATTATCCTTAGAAATGTGGCGCTGTTATTTATGCACATTCTGTGTAGAAAAACTACAGGAGCAGCCCAGTGTAATTCACTCTGATACTTATAGAGGGTTTAAAACTTTAGGAATGAGTTATTTCCAAAATTGTTTTTTTCTGTCTCCTTAGTGTCTAAACTCCAGAATGTGCTCACAGACCACTAGAGTGGTATTAGCTAATCTAGGGCATATTTGTTGCTTGGTTGTTTATATTTTGGCCATTGTTATGAGTATTTTTTGGATTCTGATGTTAAATTATCTGCTGTTTAAATGTTTCTTTTCCTCCCTCCATGAGTTTGGAAATCTCTGCAATTAAAGTATTTTGGCAGCTTTAATTTCTTCAGTACTTGAATTTTAGTATTAGAATGTTTCTTGAGCTGAATTTTTTTTAAAAGATGCTGATTTATACAATGAAACTCTTTGTTCACAGGATAATGAATTTATTCCAGAGCTTATTTTCACATTAAATTTTCAACTTGGAATCTTTTTTTTTGCTTGTTATTAGGAATGAGAAACACATTTTGACATTTACCTATTTTAGCATATTTTACACATAAAACCTGCATCCGATGAAAAGCTACTTGTTCACGAAAATGAGTCCTCAGCTGGCACAAAATCACACATAATGGCAAGAAGAGTGAGTGATCAGGCTAGAGAAGGCTTTTGAAGTTAACCTTCCCTCATTTACATAAATGCATAATTTGAAAAATGCTGGTATATTTATTTATTCAGTACTATTATGTGAGTTTTAAAGCTGATTTTATTTCCACAGCCTAATTGTGTTTTCTGGTAGCCAGTTATGGCTAAGTTGAACTAGCAGTATTTGTAGAAATATGGGGAAAAAATCCTTATAGAAATAAGTCTGAGTCATATTTGATAAAAAAAGAGGTTGACTGTTTGTACACAGGTGCTGGGCCATGAAGAAAGAAATAAAACCCATAAAACTGTGGTATAAGCGATAGAATTATATACTTATTTACTGCAAAATGCTTAAATTCTGAATTTAGCTTCTTTATAAAGCTGCTTATTCCAGAATGTGGTGCAGTGATTCTCTGAACGTAATCTTTCATAGCTGTTAGAGTTTGGAGTATCTTGCCATTTAATACAATTATCTTTTTAAGGATGCCTGAAACCCAGGTGGTTGTAGTATTAGGGTACTGGGTGTAAGGTACCTTGTGGATGACTAGGTTAGAATGCTCTAGTGCAATCGCACTAAATGTCCTCATTTTCCCTTCTTCTGTTTCTTTCCGTTTTTTGCCACTTTAATAGTTGTAATGTAGTGACTACTTTTCTGTAGTCGTGTCTCCAAGTCTAATAGAATAATAAAACAATCATTTATCAATGGAATCCTTATCTGGAATTATTGTTCCACTATTTTAACAAAAAAGGATTGGCACCAGATACTCAGTTTGTCCTGAAGTAGCCATCAAATTAAAGGGGTGGATTGGAGACCTTTGACCAGAACTTCTGAATCTCATCGCCTGGAGCTATGCTTTTAATGAAATGATCTGCCTTGCCTTTTCCACCTCCTTCGAGCAGTGTCTATTTATGATTAAATACAGCTTTAATTATTCCAAGTTGAGGCTGTCCTTTAAACAACCTGACCTTGGGACATGGGACTTTGCACCTTCAAACTGTTTTTTGCTGGGACAGTCAGATTGAGGCCTGCAGTCTTTCATTACTGGCTACTGCCAACATGGTATCTGAATACAGTGGTGCTGTGCAAATGTTTCCCTTTCCTTTTTTAGTATTTTTATTAAATCTCTATTTCCACTCAATATGCCTGATAACTAATGGTGCTGTGCCGGGGGCAGCAAAGCCTCCCATCACCTCCAAAGCAAAATGTTGTATGAGACCAGAACTCTTCTCGAGTTTGGAAAGCAAATGATAGGAAAACTTACTCAAAAGAGGCATCCCTGGAGAGAGACCCCTGTTCTTTTAGCTAGCAAGATAAAAGAACCAAGCTTATGTTTTTAAAGGGAAAGGAATATAATGGTGAAAAGGCAGAATTTTTAACAGATCTACACCTGTTCTTTTTCATTTCCTTAGTGCTGTTGACTTCACTGTGAAACCTTAGCAGTTAATTTAACCTCTCCCTCTTTATCTTTATTTGAACTTTATTTGTATGTATTTTACTTCCAGGAGTATTACTGGTGAAAGATCTACACTTGAACTTTGGCAACTATTGAGATTTTTAATACAGATGGAACAGCTTGGCATTAGTTTCAATATGCAGCTTGTGTTTTTGTAGTGATTCTGTATCTAAAATTGAAAAGATACCACTTAAAATCAAAAAAACTGTGGTGCATTTTTATGAGCTATGGCGAATATAGGTAATGCAAAATTCAAGAACACTCTGCAGTAATAGGATAATAAATATTTGGCTGTCAGCTGGAGACCTGAGCTGGGCTATGCTTTTGTTTATTTTGCTGGTTTTGAGGAAGGAATATCTGATCTTTCCACTGAAGGAAAAAATGAGTTTCACCTTACCCAATAATAGCCTTTAATAATTCCCAGTTTCTTGAATTCCTTTAATCATATACATTTAGTCAGTTATTTAATGAGTTCTAGCCATTTTCTCTCATTCTTCTTGATTCCTGATTCCTCCGATTTCTTTTAAAGGTTTTCTCTATTAACCTCGCTCCCTGCCTTGTATCATGCAGCTTCAAATTCTTACTAATTGTTGATATTTAGCCATTAAATAAGACAGTCTTCATGAATGGAGTCACTTTGTCTTTTCTCTCCAGACAATTTGTATGGAGGATAGATTTTTGACAGGGAGAAAAAATGGGAAATGTGAAGCCTGTTAAACAAGCAAAACCTCCACCAGGATTGCTGCAGAAAAAAATAATTCACTCTCATGGGAAGTAAACTGAACTTTTGCTTCCTAAACATGTTCCATACTAACAGTGGTTCAGGTAAATAATTTTTATCATGCAAGTGACAATGCAAGAATCATCTCATGAAATGAGCCAGAGAACTCAGCCTTTCTCCAGCCTTCCAGTGGATAGCAATTCTGTCCCCTTCTCTTTATGTTGCCAGAGTTACTGGCAGAGAATAAATGAAGGGAAATCAGAATATTCTGCCTTACTTGATAGCTTACTGAAAGGGAGATTTTATGATCATTTTTAGAGCCTTTAAAAGAATGAAATAAATTTAGCATTTGTCAAGTAAGTCGCTTTATTGTAGGGGGTTTTTGTGGCTTTTATTAAGAACAATCCTGGAATTTTGTGCAACAAGGGATCTTGGTTTGGATTTGGAAAATGTGTTTCTGAAAATGTTGGCATTTGATATTTTATCTTCCTTCACAGTATTAGTTGGCAGCATTTTCCTCCATTGTAACTGAAGTAATTTTACAGTGTTCTCTTTGTAGTAGAAAGAGCAGGTTGTCTCAAAACTATGTGTTCAAGGATAACCTGAGATGTTATAATATTTTCACCTACTTTGGAGTTAATTTGAGAAGATTCCAAGTTATTTGTCTTTTTTTTCCTCTTTTCTATTTTACTTTACAGAGTAAAAGTTTTGAATGTTGTCCATCCAAGAAAGAATAATCTTTGTCAGAGAAGGATACATGATACTGTCTTGTACCAGTACTGGAGATCCATTTTAGTGGGTTTCTTCTATTCTGGAAACAAATAACAGTCCAGTATCATTACCAGCGTACCATTACCAGTGCTGTAAATCTCATTACAAGTTGTTCTATCTAGACTTGCTATTTGATGTGTCATTTTTTCAGCTATTTATTCAAAATCTCTAATACTTCTACTACATATTTTAATTAGTATATTCACCTCATGGAAAGTTTGCCATACTCATGCAACGTCTCTTATCCTACTTTGTGCTAAAGCATAGTTTAAAAAAGTGATTCTGTTTATAATTCCAATTTCTATGTATCTTAACTCTGAAATATTGAAATAGAAAGTTCTCAAGTAAGAACACTTCAAGCAGGTAGTGAGTATGTTGCCTTCAGAGCCACTTAGACCTTCTCCCACTGTTGCAGCATCAAAAAGGAACGTTCCTGATGCCACAGTTGGAATTTACCTAATCCAAGTAAGGAAATAGAGTTCCCAAAGAAAGTGAGTTAGGTTAATGTCCAATATTGAATCCAAGATCTGGTCGAGGAGAAGATGAGCATGTTAATCTTAAAATAAATTGGAAATATAAATAAAATATTGGGACTATTACAGGACCTTTGATCATCCTGATCTGCTTGTATTGAAAGATCTGTATTGTAGGCAGGAACAAACATAAAAGGGAGCTAAACAGGGATGACGTAGGGATGCTGGTCGTTCACAGTTGCGTAGAAATATTGCAATATCTGAAAAGCAGTTAGTATGGCTGAAGAAATTGCATAAAATGTATTTATTATTTACCCATGTTATGGCACCGGTAAAGTGCAGAATTGCGCTTTGAATTGCGCTTTAACTTGCTAGGAAATGTAAAATGTATGAAGACAAAATCCAAGTATTCATTAGAGTAGTCTAAAAAAAAAAAAAAGGCTGTTCTGAGGACAGAGTTTAAGTACATTATGTATTGAGATGCTAAGGAGTGATTTTTGAACTACCAGGAAAAATAGTAGCTCTTTATGAAGTGCTTGAAGTTTCACCGAGTTCTATTTGCTTTTGAGAAGCTTATGCATGTTTCATATATGTTAGTGTTCAAATACATGGCTTGGTTTTACTTTGATAAATTTCATATCCTGAATATTCTACACTTGGCCATCCAGATTATTATTATTTTTCTAAATTGCTTAAGAAAATAAATTTTCTACTGGGAAAAAGCTCTGTTGGTCAGCTTGTTCAGGCAATTGTTCTCTACAACCTTTTGGTACCTTTTGCGTATATAAACTACTTTAAACCATGTTTGATGAAGATATAAAAACAACTGTGTTGAATACAGCAGAGCTAAGTCAGGGCTGTGAAGAGAGTAAGCCTCCCTACCATAAACTGGTTGCTGGTTGCCAGAGAATCTGTGAAAATCTCAACGTGTAGGAAACTTCATTGTTTTCAGAACTGAGGGTCTCCTCCTGTCTGCTGTGAGCTGTGTACTTATTTGGTCTAGAGTAACTTATGCCTGTGCATTTCTCACTGTGATTCTTTGGATGTGGATTGCAGGGAATGTTTCAATAGCCTTTTGATGGGGAGGCTTAGCTGGTGGGATGCTTTCTCCTTGACCATACGTAAATTTGGGACTGAAAAAGGTATTCTTGTCACATTCAAATATCAGGTATTTAAAGGAGTTGACAGTGAAGAATGGTACTTAGCTATGTTACATCATTTCTATTTATCAGAGATACTGTTCTCAGAGAACTAAGGTTATTTATGTAATAGGCAGTTTTCTGGTAAACAGGTAGAAAGTAGTAATTTTTTTTCTCTCAGACTACTGTATTCACCCTTCTTTTTTCTTCTTTCATTCTTCCTTTCAAAACTCTTTGACAGGTGCTAAGGTTAATGAATTTTAATTTTAATTTGGCCTTTTCCTTGGGTTGTTGACAGTTCCCTCTACACCACAGAGACCTTTCTTTTCCACCTCACTTCATGTTTCAGTAAGAAGTAGAGTATCTGATGGAAGCTTCTTCATGAATAAGTGAACCCAACTGGAACACAGCCAAACACTGTCAGAACTGGCTCCCTGATCACTAGTCTTGTGTTTTACCATGGTTTGAGAGATTAGATTCATTAACCTCTAATTAGAAACATGTCAATGCTAAAATCCCACAGTATGCTAGACTCAGCTTATTAGAAATCCCAAAAGGCCAGTTAACGTTGAAGAATTAACATTTCGTATTCTAGAAGTTAATAGTAGATTCCTCATTTGGCTCCATTCCATTTCATTGATGTGGTAACTTCTTAGGTGCTTTTCCCTTTAGAATTAGCAAAAATGTTATTTATCCAAAAAGAATTGTTTGATAAAAAAGCTTTTATCATCATAGAAATAGAAGCACTTGCAGTATAAAAATGCTTACTTTATTGTAGCATTTTCTACATATGTGTGTGGAGAGCACTGCATGTATAGAATATGGTCTACTTTTTGGCTATAAATATAATACTTTCAAGAGTTATCTCTGTATTAATGATAACTTTTACAGAGTTTGCTATTTATAGAAGAATATTAAATCCTATTTGAGCAGGTCTAAATGCATCCAGGTATTAAAGCACTGTGTTTAGTTCCAGAGTTTGTAGTCTAAGGTAAAATGAAATATTATTTCCATTGTCTTTTGACCTCAGGAGCTTTCTTCTCTAATGAGAATAAGGACAGCAAAATAACTTGAATAAGATGGAATTCATTCTACATCAGTCATATTACATGGCTTCTGCTCAAGCTTCATGGGAATACTGGTTAAAATCCATAAAACAAGAAGTAAATGACCCTTTATTGGCAATACATTTTTGTGTGTATTCATCTGCTACTGTGAGCAAAAAAAGAAATTTCCATTTTGTGTGGCTATTATGAGAAGCATGAAATAATGCTTTTGAATTGCTTAATGTCGTTGCTTGAAATGGAAAACAGTATTTTCAAAGACATTTCACTTTGTTATTCAGAGCTACGTGTATCAGCCACCATTATTAGGACATTTGGCTGCTATTTCAAAGTATAAGTGTGGAACACTGGGTCATTAGTAGGGAAATGAGAAAGAATTAGACTGGCAAACCTGTGTTCTGCTCTGCCTGAGACAGTTACAAGAACAGCCACCAGAAAAAACATAAGACTGGGGGGATCCTATTTTCTTCCCCTGCCATACAGAAGGCAGTAACTTAAAGAGTGAACAAGGACAAGTCCCTGCTTGGAGCAGCAGGCAAACCCCCCCTTTGCCTACCTCGCCTTCCCACATGCTTGTGCACAATAATGATGAGGCTCTGGATGTGAAAGGTAGGTCAAAGGATGATGTGGGTGATGGCCCATCTACACCAGAGATACTGCTGAATAGAAAGGACTGGCCCCTGTATGATGACCACCTCCACAAGGAAGAAAGATGGGCTGTGGTGGTAGGTGACTCCCTGGTGAGGGGAACAGTGGGTCCGCTGTGCTGGACAGACCCTCCTCTTAGGGAAGGCTGCTGCCTCCCTGCAACCTGGGTTAAGGATGTCACTAGGAAAGTTCTCAGGCTAGTGCAGCCCTCAGACTATTACCCATTACTGTTCCATGTGGGTGATGATGAAGCTGCAACGTTGTCCAAGGGCAATCAAAAGAGATGTCATGGTTTGTAAGGGAATTCAGAGCCCACTTGTGGGCAGTGATATTGGAAGCCAACAAAAGGGAATGATGTGAGATTATGTCAGTACTTTGGTATCCATTAGGAAGAGCTCATGGAACGCTGTTTACCAAGCATCGCTACAACCCATGGCACACTTGGCACTTTGAAGTGTGCTGCATCACTGTATGGCAGTAAGTCTTCTGGCCACTGGCACCTGGTTCCAGAGGTTGTATTGGTCTCCTTCTGAATGTCAGTCCTGCAATTTTGTGTGTTTTAGTCATGTCAGAACAAGACCACTGCAGACGTCCCTGAGGAAGTTTTATCTTCATCCACTGGAACAGTCTAGAATATATATATTTTAGTGAGATTACTGAGTAGGGTGTCTTTGGAAGGGCAAGCCTGAATCAACTATCTGAATGAAAAACTTAGAA
Source organism: Corvus kubaryi (assembly GCF_017639235.1). Lineage (NCBI taxonomy): Eukaryota > Metazoa > Chordata > Aves > Passeriformes > Corvidae > Corvus > Corvus kubaryi. The sequence continues at coordinate 6,580,566 of NW_024581131.1, forward strand.
GTAATGGATTTACAGAGGTGTTTTCCACAGGAATTAAATGTATCACATCACTAGAAAAAATAGTTTTTTAAAATACAGAAAGATAGCCACCATAGTTTCTGTAAGAGTAAACCGTGACCTTTTGCTTCTGGGATTTGTTTGGATGAGCTATGTTACAAGTAATAATTTCATTTAGATTTGGATTTTTTTCTTCTTTTAGAAAGCATCTGAAAAATTGCCTCAAAAGATCAATAAAGAAACACAGCTGTGGAGAAGTTAAACAGTCCTTGTTACGTATAATGGTAGTCACTGAGGAAATAAGAACAAAACTATCATTGCACAGAATAAGTAGTTAACAACAGCGTGATTTCTTTAAAGTGCTTTTTCAAAAACATGCTTGAGTGATTCCAGAATCACACTCAGTAGAGAAGAAATACTCTCTCTAGATATTTTCCAGTTATACACTATTGTCAGAATAATTTCAGGGCTTTGGTATCAATTTAAATTAATGTTTTATTTTGAAGAAGTGGATGTTAGAATATTAGAGGTTTGGGCTATGTTTAGAGTTAAGGTACTAGAGTAGCATTCTTCAAAGAAAATTCCAGCCAGGAATTCAGTTTGTTTTACAGATTTAGTGAAGTAACACAAGGTTGATTTCTGCAACAGAAAGTTGTACCTGTCTTGACAAAGCAAGTATGAAAATACCTCTCAGTTGCCTTGGTTGTTGAGACACATTTGGGTTCTATAGTGCACAAACCAGAGAATTTTTTGTTCAGTGGTTTGGTATTTGTAGTGAGGGTCTTTTTCAGGTTTGTTATGGTTTGTTTTTTTTCTTATGGGTAGCTTTGCTATTATTCTTTACAAAAAGACAAGAAACTTTTCCCTAGAATATTAAACTGAAGAGCAGCTGTTCAGTAGAGTAACTATAAGGGAACAGATCACTTCTGTCAGCTGGTTCTTAGTTGCATTTATGCTTTTCAGTATGTGGAATTCCTGATCTGCACAATTTGAAAGTCACCTATGAGATGTGCCTTTGTACAACCAATTGGAACTGCCATAAGATTTGTGATAAATTTTATTTCAAGAGGTTTTTGCTTTCTCCGGTGCTAAGTACTGGAGGTAATATAGCATATTGCTTAAAAATAATGGCATATAAAATCATACTTGTTCACACTTATATTAATAATAATCACACAATGATTCTTGTCTACTGTTATGTACAAACAGAAACTTGGGTTCACTTTGGAAGTTTCTAGAGAATGTGGTTTATCAGGCGCTTCCATCAAACCTGAAAAGCAAAGCCACTTTCCACTCACACATATTATCTTGGGGCATTATGTGAGCAGGGATTTTTTCCCAGGGTTGGCATGATTATGTATCATTTTGAATGTGTTCTTTTGCACACATGTGCTGCATTTCAGAGTGATATTTTTGTAAAGCTCCTTGAGATTCAATATTGAATGATATTTTTGCTAATGTGGTTTTAAGGACCTTAAGTCTCAAAGGTCTTTAACTGTAAACACCTGCTGGTGCTCTTCTTCTGTATTTTTGGAACTGAGGAATGCTTTGGAAGTTGATTGGGTTCTGTGTTGTGTTTTAGAGGTTTAGAGTCTTTTCCTGTTTCAAATGAAACAAACCAGTGCATCAGTGATTATTAAATAATTTTTCTGAAATTGCAGTGAGTATTCTCACAAAGGTCAGTGTCTACTACTGATACACTTACAAAGATATTGTAAAAAGGGTTCCTTAATGTATGCTGTAAAAAAAAAATTGAGTTTTCTAGTGCATCATCTTCAGGGGCTAAGGTCACCGTTGCACACAGTATATTTGGTTAAGAGGCCAGCTGAAAATGAAGGGAGGTTGTTTCCAATCTCTCTGTTCAGTCACAGTTTAGCTTTCATTTTATATTCTTTTCTCTCCAGATAGATTGAATCCTGGGATATAGCACTGTTGGCAACACTTGCTGATTAAATTTGCCATGACCTCTGAATATCACAGGGCCACACAATTTTCTTTCTCCTTCTAGCTCCTCATTATTTTAGTGGCACTTTTTTGCAGTTAGGGAGTTCTTTAACTGATTAGTTAGTGAAAGAACAAGCACTGTAATTTGGTGAAAATATGTGTTGTTGATCATACATTGTGACTGCTGTTCTCATTCTTATGAGAGCTATGTCTGCTTTATGTACATGTGAGTGGGCACCATGACTATATCACAAGTATTTGGGAAGATTGGAGAAAGAGTTTTCCTTTGAAATGCCTTTTTAGTTTAAGTAATTGTTAGACCAATGTTTTCTTTACACACATATTCTGGTAGGTATTGGGCAAGCGTAGAACCTATTGATGTTAGCAGGCATGGTGTTTAAGCTAGTTACAAAGAAAACTTTAAGTCCCTGTATGACCAATCCATACTAATGAATCCATATGAAATACTGAACATTGAAAATGCTTAGTGCTAGAGAATGGTAGAGGTTTCCTAAGGCAAGTTTTAGCACACTTGACGTTCTACCTGAAATAAGCATTTCCTTAAAGATATCTTTCTCCGGACTTGTGTTTTAGCTGGTTTTTTGTTGCCATTTCTGGTCTTACTGAGTGATCCTTCCAAACATAATCTTCCTGTAGGAGAACTTGCTTTTAAAAGATGTGCTGGGTGATCTGCTTGTGTGTAAACTGTGATTGCATAGCAGGCCCCTGCAATGTGTTTTGCCTAGGTGAAAGTTGGAAATTACTTCCTAGCTGTTTACTGTCTTTTAGATCTGCAACTTTGGCAAAATAATTGTTGCTTCTTTGAGCCTTAAGACCTCCAGTATTTCCATCAGTGATGTTTTCTAGTTGAATCATTCATAACCAAATTTTTGCTAATCCAGTGATTGTGTACAATTTCTGAACAGCTCTTTTACTAAACCAAATTCATATTTGCATACAGTAATTACTCAGTAAGCACATCACATGCAGTGTTTATAAATGGATACAGATCAGCTGTATGTCCTTTACATTATTGTGTGTTTTTAGAGCTAAGGCAAGTCTAGCCTTCCAGTGTCTGCCTGCAATCTCCTTTTCCATTCAGTAGTCATTATTCATAATAGAAGCTTATGTAAGCTTTCTATTTTTGTCTCATTCTAGCTGTGGTATATGAATAACTTTTAATACTCTTTAATAGCAGTGAAATTGCAAGTACATACTTCAGGGCATTTCTTACTGAGATTTGCTAATGTATGCAAGTCATAAAGACCTCAGTGGTCAAGCTGACTGTTCGCCTCCTGTCATTCAGCTCTGTGTGGTGAATTGACATTCAGAAGCTTGTAGCTAATTACACTGAATAATAAGTGTATTTCCTTTAACAGTGGCTATTAGTAGAGGGTATGCTTCATATTTTATGTATTCTTTCAAGCTGATGTAACTTTGAAAGTGATATCCAGGGGAAGGTGGTTCAGCATTTCTTAAATGATATTAAGTAGATGTACCTGGAGTGATGTCAAAGAGCCAGTACTTGACAGAAAGGCATAATTCTTGTGGTGGACCAACAGAAGCATAACTGTCTTACATCAAGGCAGTATTTCAAGATCCAAAAGATATTATTAAGGCACAATATTTTGACTTCTGTAAAATGAGAGTTAGGTTGCTTTCAGGTAATAAGTGGTTTACCAGAGAGAGCAAGTTACAGTGTCTGAATCACTCTCTTAAATAACACTGGCCACAAATTGTATGTAAACATTGTATGTGCTAGGACATTTTGACTTTGTTCATGTGTCTGGGATGCTCGTTCCATGTATTCTAAGTGCTTTACACAGTCATGCAGTGTTTTTTGTAGAGTTAACCTTTGTAGCTTAATGTGTTCATAAAAAGATTCAGAAGAAAATTTCCCCTTGCTTTATGATCCAAAGGTGATGCTTACAACCAACAAAGAATTCCCATATGCTCCAGCTCTATAGTTGTTGCTGTCTATCTGTGTTCTCTCAGTGCCCTCTTGGCTGCCTTGACAACGCTTGTGCAATGTGCTGATGCTTGACTACTTTTCACCAGCCTCCTCATCTCTTCTGGTTAAATCATGGACTTTTTTTCCTCCCTCATTTTGTGTTCAAATTTCATAGATTCAGTGAAACATGTAACAGTTATCTTGGGGCTGAGGAAAAGTAGTAGAACAAGTATGCCTAGAATTTAAAATACTCTTAAGCACCCTTCCTCTCTGAGGAAACATAGGCTGGGTATGGGGGTGCTGGATGACGGAAGGGTATGGATTCTATCGGCCATGCATGAGCCTGCTGTACTGATGATGTTGACACATAATGTTGAAGGGCTGAAAAAACATCATCATTTACAGCCATTCTTAAAATTGGACTGTTTTACACTTAATTTGAGCTGTTTCAGTGTTCCATTGCAGTATCAGGTCAGGGTAAGAGCACACAGCTTCTTTCTTTTTTTAATACTTCTGTTGCAGTGCTGTGGTGTTGCTGTACTTCAGCTTTGTGCAGAGCTTTTTGTAATCTTAGGTCAAGTTAGTGTTGCACTGTCTGGTTCTGTGAGCTGTTGCAAGAGACTGACACAGTCCTGTTTACCAAGCAGAAAACTGTAGTTAAATTCTTGACATCTCTTCAGCAAATTTGTGTTTTTCCATTGTACAGGTTTCCTGTACAACACCTCTCTTGTTCATCATCCTTTATTTCAAACACTGGCATAACCAGTGAGTCTCAACAAACAAAGAATATGGAGAAGGAGACCTCACATCCAGTAAGACATGAAATGCAAGCTCAGGGAGGGAGTGTTTAATGACAAACCCCAGTTGTGTTATACATCATATGCTTGCCAACATGGGGAAGAGGATTTTAAAATAAGGTTGCTGGGGAAGGGGAACCTGGGTTCATTCCACTCCCACCAGTTTGAAGCCAGTGCCACTAATAAAAGCCCTGAGCCTGGAGACGGATTGCAGGTCGCCAGAAGAGCACCTGAAGGGCAGCACAAAGTAATTCCAGACACTCCAGCCAGTAAGTCAGCTGCCTTGGGGGCCCAGCTTAAATGCCTCTGTGCAAATACACACACATCGTAAGAGGAGTTAGAGAGGTGTGCATGCATGCAGGGCTATGATCTTCTTGCCATCATGATGACTGGAGTGTGGGAATGGAAGGATAGGGGCTCTTTAGGAAGCACAGGCAGATGAGGAGTGGATGTCACCCTCTGTGTTCTGAGTAGCTGGAGTGCATGGAGCTGGAGCTCTGCCTGGGGATGAATGAGAAGCAGAGAGCTTATGGGTCAGGATTAAAGGAAGAGTGATGTTTAGGGAGGTAGTACAGTACAAGTTTTTAAACAATTCTTTGATATTTCAGTGTGCTTATTTTAGTATTCATGTGAGTGCCCTCATTCTCATGTCACTTAAAAACACTTAATGAAATGCACCATCTTGTACTGATTAGATACTATTGTATGGAAAATCTACTTGGATAGCAGTCTGCTAGATTATAAATACATAATCATTAACTTGCAAATTTATTGGCAAATGAATCTTCTAGATTTCAGTGTTATACATCAACCTTTTGCTTTTGAGCTAGAGAAATAACAGTATACTGTCTCATTCTCCACACAGAGCCAAAAAATAAGAGGATGGGCAGGAGTAACTTAATTGCTTTTCTCCTTAGTTGCTTTTGAAAAAGGCTGTACAAAGTTATGGATAAAACACACTTTATTAATTTTTTAGGATTAATTAATTTTTCACTTTTAAGATGTTCATTATTCTGAGATGGTTTAATGAAGCTGGGCAGGTTAGACCTTCCAATACATTAGACTTCACACTCAGGAGTCTGTCTTCCTGCTTTAAGTAATTGGCTGCACTTACCCTTGTGTGCCAAAAGGATCATATTCATAGAAAGATGTATCCATTTCACTGGGAACCTATGGACTGAGCTGGGACACTCAGCTGGCCTGGTGGAGCCAGTACCATCCTTTCTACTGTTTTGTGACAGCTGTAAAATTTTCCCTGAAGTGTGTGCATCTAGATGGAGATTTTTTGTTATTCCTGTGTATGCAAATGAATGGTCAAAAAAAGGAAAGGTTGTCTGGCAAGTAGAATAATTCCAAGGTAGTAGGGTATTTATTAAGAATGCACACTAATACCTAAGTTCATCTGCTGTCTGGGGTTTAGATGATAGGATCCTATAATTCATAAAGCAATGATCTCGAGCACACTCTTAAGCAGAACAGGTGACTGTGCAGTGTCTTTGAGTAGAAAATAGTATAATGATGCTTCTACTTTTACAGATTTTGATGTCTGCTTTTTCAAGAAGCTTAAGGGACTGCAGTACTATCACACTGAGTGTGTGCACATATTTATATATATTCTGTCATCATAATTTCTGTGCTTCTATGAGGGATATGTGTTGCTTGCCCTGACTTTAAGGACTTTACTGATGAGCAGTTTAATTTCAGAATTCAGCCAGGAACTGCAGTCTGCTCATAATTCTCTTATTGACTTGTGTCACCTTTGGCAAATTGCCTAATATTTGCATTTCTAGTATTTGAAAAATACTGGTACTTATTTTTGTACACTGCTTCTGGGGGAAGCTAGCTTTAGAGTGAAAAATTGCTGAATAAATTAATGTTTGTTTCTATATATTAAGCCCATCACTCTAGGATTTCTTCCATATTTAGTTCCTCAGGCAGATATTCAACTCAATAATATTTTTTTTCTGGTACAGTTCCCAAAATTATTTTCAGGGAACCAATTGTGGTGTTGAAAGTACAGAGGATGAAGAAGGGATGAGAGAAAAAATGGATGAAATATGTCTGAAGCACTCAGGTTTTTTCATGCTTTCTGAACACTAAATACATGGATAAATTATGTATTTCTATATCATGAAAATTAGTAGTAGCAATAATGCTACTACTTCAGTGTTTTCGCCATAGTGTTTTGAATTTGGTTTCACTGAAGGTATACAGGACAGTAAAAAACAGTCTTACTTGAGAATATTTTCCTTAGCTATTTCATTTTAAAAAAGGAAGCATAACGTACATAAATTAAGATGAGGGTGTAAATGAGAGATCAGAGAAGTTCCCAGTGCAGCACCATGCCAATTATATTTTAATGTTATGGACTATAGATAGATGCATATGTGTGAGATACACATGCATAAAATCTACTAAATGTGATGTCTCTTTGAGAGCCTTTCCTTTCAAATTTCCTGATGCTTGTCTATTTAAAATCTATTTAAAATATCATGCCTATTGAGAAACTGTGACACCCGTTCAATTTAATTTTTGGAAAGAAACATAATACTAATTCTTGTGTGTGTGTGATCTTGTAGAAGAAAAACGATGAAATTCTATCCAGTATATGATGAAAGGAGGGAACAGGTTTATTGTAGCTTAATCAGAATTATCAAAATAGAAGTATTTTGTATAGAAAGTTATTTATAATCAAGTAAGGTAACACTTACATAGGTTACACTAGGTTGAAGGAAGACTTAACTGGGTACAATGAGAATAATGTCCTACAAATTTGAGTCTACAGCAAAAAGTGAGGGACAACAGTTCTTTTCTACAAATTCCACACGTGTTATGAGAAGCTGTCTGAAGGCTTGCCAGCCTCTGTGTTCTCATGGGGGCTTGTGAAGACAGGCTGATATAGCTAAGTATTTACAGAAATACAAACACAAAGCGTGGTGCAGCTCAGGATTCAGACTTGAGTGTTTGTGTGCGCTTGTAAATGCCCACACAGGACCTGCCTGCTGGATGTGCCATTTTAGTAAGGGAAGCCTAGGTGTGCACAGCCACTGCAGGACTTCTACTGACACCGGTACACCTCTGGCTGCCTTCCTTCTCCTGCAGGCTGTCCTGGGATAGACATGGTGCCAGCATGCAAGGATGTTTGGCTCTCCATCTCTCCAAAGCCACCTTCTGCCCATGAACCAAATTCCTTCCAAATGTTCTATGACAATCGATTAATTACCATATGTTAGCAAAAACTAACGAACCAGTTATAACTAGTTTATTAGTGAAGCAAAGCAATAACGCTCAATGAAACATAGATCAAATAGTAGGAGAGACTCAAACATACGTCACTCATACATGACTAATTACAGATAGGTGCTGGGTTAACCCATGCTGTGGCTACACCAGAGAAGTTGTATTCCCATTACCTTCCGTTACAGCTGACTGCAGGAGGGCATCCATCTTAGCTGAGAGAGCTGATGAGAATGGGGTTGTTCTGACCATTCTGCATAAATTGTTATAAAACAATCAGTAATTGTAAAATTACTTCAACCTAGGTCCAGCAACAAGGGTGAGGTTTCAGTGCTTTTATCATTTGGATTTTGGTGCTGCCTCCTTTGAGGTTTTGTTTCTGCACATAAGTTGTGCCTGGTGGCTGTTCCTCTAGGGTTTTTTTGAAGGATCTTGGCCAAAGAAATACAAAAATTTTACTGAGATTAAGCAATTTATCTGTCCATATTTCATTCAGGTTTTTGTTACTGCATATTTTGATGCCCTTTGATAAGAAGGCATTTTTTAGCTTTCTGCAAAAAATAAAACAGTACATGGCAGATATAGATAGGAGCTGTCACCGCAGCTAGCAGCAAAATGAATTTTCAAATTTCTCTCAATCAGCTGTTTCCATCAAAACCAGCAAACGTTTCTAAAAAAAGATAGCATTCTCCAGGTTTTGGTTTGTTATTTTGTGGTTGTTTTTTTTAATATACAAATCGGATTGCATTCAGATAATTAAAATGCTGTAACAGTTTTCACATTTCATTGCCTAATTAACAGCAATAAAGGCCACAGTAAATCAGGATGAATCTGTAATTTTATCACTAATCGCACAAGTGCGAGTGTCAGAATCATAATGAGATGCACAAATCTGGAAGTAATGAGGCTGGGGCTGTCTGGGAAATTAGAGCAAGTGCTGGCACAATTTGTACAGTAAGGTTTATTCCCATTTTATTAATTATATGTTAGCACAGGGAATTGTAACCAACTCAAATTACTTTAATTTGTGAAATTCATGCTCTAGCTGTGGACCTGACATCTGAGCATGAAGTTGGGTTCCCCATCCCTCCCTCAGTGCAAAAATTGTGAAACGTTTCAGTGCCCTGAAATGTTTGTTTAGATGTGAAGACTGTGACATTCTAACATGGAAGGATATTGCAGCACTGATGGCAGCACAGTTGCATAGTGACCATTCAGTGCTGGTGGGACCATCCTACTATCTTGGACATTCAGGCTTTCTAAGGTAGAAAGGAGTTTCAGTAATACCAAAATCAAGAATATGGCAAATAAAGATATTTGGGGCACAGATTATGGCTGGTATAATTTAATTTCATCTCTTAAGCAGTGTAATACTTCTTTGATAAACTGAAAAAAAGACTGTTTCAGTCAAGTGAAAGTATAGTTTTGCATTCTAACAAAATCCTGTTGTAGTGCTACAGACTAATAAATACTGATTGAAACTTGTTGATTCCTGTGAGGTTGGTTGATTTTATGAACAGATCATGCAAGTTAATCTGTGTTTTCAACCAAGATGATTAAATGATTTGTGCTGATTCTGTCCCGAGGCTGTACGATAAACTGCCAAGTAATTTGGACGTTTGTACATCCAAATTGACTTTTTTGGAGCACATACACGTTTTATGTTGATAGCCAAGGACGACAGTGATCTTTCTCACACTGAAGTATAGTTTAGTAATACTTAGCACCCAAATTTCATACCTTAAGCTTTTGTTCTAAATGCTGCTAGACTGCGACATAGAAAATTTTCTGTAACATGTTCATAAAATCACTATTCATTCTATCTATATTCAGTTTTTATGTTGTAGTAATGTTTCTAATCAAACAGTTAATATCATACCTGCTATCATTGCCAAAAGGGTTGTTCAGAAGGGGTTGAATGAATTCTATTTCCTGTGTTCTCTTTGTTAGGATGTTGGAAAGTTGTAAAGGTGCCAGTGAGTTTAGTGATTATCTTCAGTAATATGATAAACATTTTAGAAGAAGAACATTGGCACTCCCAGAGTGGGAAAGCTTGATTTATTTTCTTTCCCTAGATAAAGGCTGTTACTAGCAGGGTAACTCCTTGTATTAGGAGTTAATAGCTAAAAAAAGTTCATTCCAAAACCCTTCTCTAGTCATGCTGAATGCAGCATTTGCTTTTGTAGCTGCCAACAGTGCAATATTCATTAAATCTGAGAGAGAGATACTATTTCTGGTTTCTGGTAGTCACCAGGAAGAGCTGGTGCATATTACCATATAATGGATCAAGTTCCTGGTAGAAGATTGTATGAACAGCCGTCTTGTGTGTGAAACGTGTTGCTTGTGATGAGAACTATCTTTCAGTCAATCAAAACAAAACCTTGATGCATTTTCATTGCATCTTTGCTCCAAATTGGCGTGTGGTTTTGCTCACATTTTCAATCTTGTTAGGTCTTTTCATTAAAGGAAAACAGTAGTAGCCTTGTAAAACCTACTTGTAGCCTTTTACAAGGCTACAAGTAGTAGCCTTGTAAAACCTACAGTGGCACAAAAAGTTTTTCTCCATTTAGATTTTCTTAATCAGCCCAGTTGGACTTACTCAGTGCTCTGCAGATAGTCTGTGTCGTTAACCAGCATGTAGGGTTTACCAAGGTACAGATGAAGCCATACTAATGACTGCCAGCATAAACCCAGTACTCACATCTTCATCTTTTATTAACAGATGGTATTAAAAGAGGTTCACTGTGGTTTTTCATAGGACTTGCTGATTGCTACTTCAGGAGAAAAATTTATCTGTGTCCTTTCCTATTTGGCACCACTTGCTCTTAAGTAATTTGATTTAAAAGTTGAAGTTTGACAGAACTGTGGTTCTGACACCTCCCATAAGGCTGGTGGTTCCATCTCAAGATGCCATCTGTCAGGATCCTTGTTTTTAGATTCCTGTTCCCTGGTAAAAGATTTTGGAAATCACAAAGCTCTAGGAGTTTTTGCCCTAAGAAGACAGGTGACAGACTGCAGTGTAACCCACACAGTGAGTGGTTGTGTGCTCTGCTCTGAGCTTATCCACAGTCTTTGATGCATAGCAGGCATGTTCTCTCGATTCTGTCTTAGAAGAAAAACTTTCAATGGAAATTACATCTTTTTTTCTCAATTTTTGTTCTTCAGAGTTCCCCACAAAGCAATTAGATATTTTTTTAATTCAGCCTTGTCATGTAGCTGTACATGTTCTGGGACCTTTTATTTGACATTAAGAAAATTATGTTGTCCATCATATTGCTTCAGAATTTATTATTTGCATCCCAGTACTGATGTGCTATAATCAGGTGCTAACACTCACTTTTTTTTTTTTTAGAGCTTTTGCTTATCTGTGAATATCAAGAAGACTATGATGTTTGGGAACAAGGAATAAGGGGAAAGGAAACTATATGTTTTCTCTTAGTATTTATTTTCTAGACTAGTTTAAAATTTTTTATACAACATACCTTTTCCAGTTATTTTGGTTGGATAGAACAGAGGATGCTGTTTGGCATCCCAAAAATCCCAAAAGCTGCCCCGTGACGTTGGTCATGCACAGGATGAATTCCATCTAGCCACCATCACAGCTTATTGGAGCTTCCAGTTTCTATTTATCTCAAACATGGAATGGAGATGCAGGAAAGTGAATTTTCTCAAACTGTAGAGGCAGAACTGTAGACAGTATTCTCTTCCCAGGTTCTCATACTGTCTCTGTGTAGATTTAGTATTGTAAGGATCTGTGTGAATTTATACACTGAACTGGTGGAATTCTAGGAAATTATCAGAAAGCAATTGAGAGTGTAAGAGAATCTGGAGTAGAAGCAGCAGCTCAGCACTGAGAAATTAATGGGTTTTTATCTACAACTTACAGGTGGCAGTGCTAATCAGATATCTAGTGTAATCTAATGATTACATCTTTTCTTCATCTTCTCTTGCTTTTCTATGTAAGTCAGTTTAACAGATGCCTTTTTGAAGGGTAAGAAATACTTAAACATGATTAAAAATTGAATACCTAAGTTTATTGGTAGTGATGATCTAAAATAATATGTGTAAAACTCTAAAGCAGCAATATGAATTGCAGTTGACCTAGTTTTTTGTGACTTGATGAGCTCATACTGGCTTTGAAGGTACTCAGGCTTTCGTGGCATCAACTATTATTCTGAAATGTGATTATCCTGTTGAACTGTGGTTAGAACTCATTGTAACTTCATTCATTATTCAGAAGACTGTAGCCTTAATAGCAGCTTAAGATACATGTCATGTATTTGTAATGAATTAATTCACTTTCAGCATTGACCAATGCTTAATGTATAATTAGCGAGCAAACTTAACAATCTGCTAGGATGATACTCTCTGCTGCATAACCACTGTACTCATATCTCCCAAAATCCAGGGCAGAGAGAGGCCGCTAGAGGAAGGTTTTTTTTCACAACACCACTGTTGTTGTTCAACAAGCAAAGATAATAGGTTGTGTGTTGTTAGATTTCAGGGTGAAATATTTGTGTGTTGTATTAACACTGAGTTGGTACTGGAAGGCAAAATAAGTTGGAATATGCTGTGTCTAACACTGGCTTTAGACTTTGAATGGCAGGAATGCATAGCTGTGCTGCCTGAGGTTGTAGTGAGGTGGGGTTGGTCTCTTCTCCCAGGTAACAAGCAACAGAACAAGAGGAAATGGTCTCAAGTTGCACCAGGGAGGTTTACGTTGGATATCAGGAAAAATTTCTTCACTGTAAGGGTGGTCATATATTGGAACAAGCTGCCCAGAGAAGGGGTGCAATCACCATCCTTATGATGATTCCAGAAGACATCTACACATGGTGCTTGGGGGGCAGGGTTGAGGATGGGGGTGAGGATGGCAGCTTTAGGTTAACTGTTGGACTTGAATATCTTAAAGGTCTTTTTGAATCTTAAAAATTCTATGATAAGGCACATACAGTTTTCAAATAAACCTAGGATGATCTATAGCAATAGCTGAAATTAGATCCCTCTTTTCTTTGTATGTTTTGCTATCTTACATTACCCTTAGGCAGGAGGGTAATTGGAAGGTCTAGAGGGACTTGTTGCTATAAACACCCTCCCTCCCTTCACTGAGCTTGCACAGTTGAAAGTAAAGAAATTCACAGGCGTAACAAGCTGTTCTCAGCTGTTATACTTCTGCTCTTCACTCTGAACTTTTACAGAGGTGTCCTGTAGAAATACTTTAGAGCACTGTTTGAGGGCTTCTATCCATATATTCAGGCATAGAGTGTTTTGAGTATCTACAGAAGGAATTTATGAATGAATGAATAAATAAATAAACACTGTATGCGTTTTCTTCTTAGCAATTTCTGCAAGTATAACGCCATTTCAGAAGAACACTTGGCCTGTGCTCTTCACTGGTGAAAGCCTGGGCACAGTTGCCCTGAACACATATTGATAAAGTAGCTGTTCTTAGTATAGGTCTTAAACCCTGAAATACATGCAGCATTCAACAGGTTCTAACAAGCAAAATTCAGCTGATATTCCTTGTGTTGCACTGACTTTCTGGGTTGCTCTGAGAACATTGGAAGAGCTGGTAATGTCATATAGAGAGCTGTAATACAGCATGGCAGTCAGCTGTTCACAGGCAACAGCTAAGAGCTGTTTTAGTGAGCACTCATGATGTATTTAAACACAATTTTCATATTACAAGCAATTAGAGTAAGTGGTTTATGGAGAAAATGAAAAGTTTCAGCACATTAAATATGGTAATTTTATCTCTTGAAATAGAATTCATATAAAGTTACACTGTATCTAATAATAATTATGAAATAGAGTAATTCTTCTAATTCCAGCTGGCCAAGTGTTTGGTTGCTGAATGTTTTTCAGTGTAAATACTTGCTGAGCCATGTGAGATTGTAAAATGGCTTGAACAAAATAGTAATCCCTAGTCAGCCCATCAAAGCACTGATTTTCTGAGGTTACTACTTATCAAACCAAGACACTTGAAAGGCTTTAAATGTGTTGATTTTCCACACATTTTAGAAAGATTCTTCTGACTGCAGCTGTAACTTAATCTAGTGCTGCTCACAGGAACTGTTAAGACGTAAAAACTGTGTTATCACGTGTGTTATCACTGGGTACAAAAATGCAGTAAGAGTCTCCTGTAAAAGGAATATCAGACAGGCAGAGTTTGGGGGAACATGCTGCTCTGTACATGGGAACAATCACAAGCATTGTTCACTGCAGCAGCTGTTGCAATTAGCCAATTAAACATGTTTTATTGATGATCTGCAATAGCTAATAAACTTTTAACAAGCTATAAAACACTCCATGGGTCAATCTTGCTATTAACAGGCTGGATCATAACCAGTACTTGTTAATTCTAATAGCCTTATTGTTGGGATATGGAAGGAGTAAGTGGACTATATGCCAAATGTAAAAGTGGAGCCATCATTCCAAATAAATTCTGATAGTTTAGGGAATATTTATAATTTCCTTCAGCAGATAAAAGAACCATTTTGAAAAGGAGGGTCTGGGGGCATCTTTTTAGCTTTCCATGTCATTAAGTCAGGGATGAGATGTCCAGCCGTCAGACTGCAGCACAATCACAGAAAAGCTGATAAAGAAAACCAGAAAGGTTTGAGGGGATTAGGGATTTTCTATAGTTCTATATAATAAAAAACCATCTCTAGGGGAAACGCTGTTCCAAAATACAGGGCTTAAGTAACTTTAGTAACTACTTGCCTGGTACTGTATTTTTATGTGATTGGCTGAATGTTATTTTTCTCAACCAAAATGGTTATTTAATCTTACATGCTGGCAGCTTGGGGTTTTTTAAGATAAAAACACAGAAGGCAAAAAGGGAGATATTTGAGGATTAAGCAGTTGTAGAAAGTAAAATGTTGGCAGGTAAGATATTCCTAAAAGTTTTAAAATAACATACATAATAAAGTACTCAAGAATATTTAATCAGTATTACTGTTTTAGGATAAATTCATTGAGATTCCTAGGATTTTGAGAAAGTGACTGATATAAGCTGGAACTGTGAATTTATGGGAAGTTCTTACCAAATTTCCAAGCAGCATCAATGTTAATAGTTTGCATTTTTAAATTTCTGATGTCACATTTTCTTGTGGTTAGTCCAGTACTGTTATTTCCATCATACTATTACCAAAATGTCGCTTCAGCTGAAGATTCAGATTGTTCAGCGAAATTGCCATGATCCATGCATGTGCATTCAATTGTGCACTTAAAGACAGAAAATAATATTGCTTAATATAGGTCCTCTTTCTAGCTCCATGCATGAAAGGCACTTACCTCAGTGTAACCTGAAGTCCATACATTAAGATTTCAAATATTAAATTTTTTGCATAAAAACGTAGGCTTCAACTCTTTACAAAAAAGAATTATTTCATGTCCTGGAGTGTTTTTATCTTCCTCTTAGTTACAGCACTGTAATGGAAATTTCCTGCACCTAAAGTAACTGATGAGCTCAGAGTTTTTTGTAAATATTTACTTGAATACTTTGTTACAGTTAGCAAATGTTTGCAGTTGGCAATAAAAATATTTGCAGGTATCACTACCAGAGAAAACATTCCCAGTATAAAGTGTGTGAAAGAAACTGTAGCACAAAAACTCCCCATCTCGTAGTAGATGAGAAATGTTGCAACAAGAATCAGACCTATAACCATCAAGGCTGCCCCAACAAAAACTTCAGTTAACTTCAGTTGTTGCTAGAAAATTACCTTTGGTTTCTTGGCCATGAGTTAATTGAAAGTATAAATAAATAACAAATAATAAAAGCCACTCTACTAAAGTTTTAAGTGAAATCTGTTACTGCAGCAGCTTAAGATTTATCTGCATGATGAACAGAGCCAATACAAAGACTGTAGGTAAAGCAAGAAAATGTTGGCTTCAGCTGACTTCAGCTGGTCTTTCTTGTTCCAAAGCCGCTACAAAGACAATATAAATTCGAAACAGTACAGCGTGTAAAATGACACTTGGTGGTCATTTGGTTTGCATCTGCTGTGCAGTCAAGTACTTAAACTTCTTCATGTGGGCTGTAACCAAATCTTTTGTCAGGAGTGAGAGGGGGAGGTGGGGTGTGGGGGTCTGTGGAGTAACACCAAAATACATCTGTAATATCCTGTTCCTATGGTATAGAATCAGTGCACAGGTAAGTTCTCCAGAAGAGCTCACCCAATTCTTTAAGGTCAGTTGAAGTGTTTACTTTCAACTTGCAGCAGTTCTAATTAATGTAGTGAGGTTTCTTCAGGGATTTAATAGAAAAATTAGGTTGCTGCAGTTGGGTCTTACCTAGAACACTCTTTGCAGGAGCTGCAAACAAAAAGGCTGGGCAAGCAATGAAGGGGTGGCACAAGCACCACTTGGTTCAGTTGCTGCATGTGCAGGTTACTGGGTTTGAAGTTCAGCATCATCCTTGTACTCATACCTTTGCTGGGTCTGGGCTGGTTACTGCGCTGTCACTCTCCTTGCTTCCCTGATAGTTTTCTTGGAGGCAGATCCTTGTTTACTCCCTAGTAATGGATTGTACTTCACAACTGTCTTAAGTTCCTAGATGTGCATGAATCCTGCAAATTCACTGTTGGTACAGACTGTTCCTGAGCTCCTGCTGAACAGTTTTATTTTGCAGTTTGTCTTGTCAGATATTTAGAGGAAAAATGAACAAATAAATACCCACTGGGTTTTGCTAATGGGTTCAAGAAAACAAACACTCTTCCACTTTAGCTAGAAAAGGAAACATACAGAGAGCATAATAATAAATGTCTGTATTTCTTATGGGTTTATTTTCCTCAGTAAATTATTGTTTGAAGATAATGTCAGAGCCTCTAGAAGTTCATTATTCCCCTCCTGCACGTAATTTTTACCCTTCTGCTTAGGAAAAAAATATTTTCTGTTTGCTGTTTTCTCGCCAAAGAGCCATTTGTTTCTCTTTCCCAGGCAGCCTTGTCTGAGGATCAGTCCACTTGTATATTTAGAGTTAAAAGTAAAGTGAGTTTTGTCTTATGCAGCAGGCCCTCATCCAAGGTTGCTCCGAGTAGCTGGTCAGCAAATGGTCGTTTATTGCACCTGGCCTTGGAGAGCAGATGCTGCTCTGACAGAGAACTGCAGGCTGTGTGCACCCTGAGGCCGTAACTGCTGCCACATTTTTATAACCTTAAGCAAAATTCATAACTTAGTGACATTCTCTGAATTGTCAGAGGTAGTTGATGGAAATGCATCTTGAAGAAATGATATTTAAAAGATTTATTGGGGACTACATTGCATGATCTGTACTGCAGAAAAGGTTCTGAAAAGCTCATTGTGATGTTGCTTTTGGATAGAACACGGACGGAATGGCAATGCAAAGGCTTGTTAGTGCAAGTGACAGTGATACAGTATTTGCTAAGACATGGATGTGGAAGAAGCAAAGACTGTGACTTTTACAAAATGTAGTTGGTCAGCGCTAGGCTTCTAGAATCCGTTTTTGCTTAAGTCTGTAAAAATCATGAGGAGACAGACTGCATATATCTAGTTTTTAAGTTGCTGCAAGCAGAAAAGAAATTAGGTGTACTGGATTGCCCAAATTCAGGTCATCATTTAGATTACATTTGTAAATTTCATTTCTCTATTTTGAAAATTTTCATTTTCTATGTTTACATAGTTAACTATTTTGTTACTCCTCTCACTTGCACAAAATGTCAAGTGTCTTCAAAGCACTGGGCTTTTTTTACACCTCTGTAGTGAAATGAAGAAAGGGAATGGCATTGAAGCATTTCAGTTTTACAGTTAGGACACAGTTTGATTTTGATCCTTTTCCTCTTCTATTGAAATTGCACATTTTTCACAAATTATTACTGATGCTACTTCAGGGGACCTGAAGATGTAGAATCTTTAGGTAGGTGGTTGCCTAAAATATTAGAAGGGTGATAAAAATTCTTCTTTTTTAACTAGCAAAGCTTTATGCTGACAAAATCCTAGTGCAGATTCATTTATCTTTTTGTCCTTTTTACTTATTCTGATGGAGTAGCTGATTCAGGTGCTGCCAATAAAATCTTGGTCAGTCCTACAGGTGTGTTTTCATTTTGGAGAATGACAAAGTGGAGTTAAATCATGACATGCTGGTTGACTATTTAAATATGTACTATTTCACAGATTAGCCTGGTCTTCTTGACAGGGAAAACATTTTTATTCTTTGACGGGTTTATGTCTTATCCTGAAAGGTTGCTTTGTTAATTATTACTGTAAGATGAAACTTTGAGGGATTGTGCACTTACAGGAACACCAAGATTATCTTATGTTAAGATAAAAAAACCCAAACCAAATAGCCTAAAACTGCAAACAGGCAAGAAATATGTGTGCTTTGTGATCTCTAAAGTGCTTGTTATTTATGGAGTTTTTGTTCTTTTCATTACAAAAGTAAAAAATTCTCATATTTCACTTTCACTTGCAAGTTTCAAGAATTTTTGTCAATCTGGACGTCTTTCACAGCATCATCTCAAGTGTTATCCCTCACGCTCGTGACTTGCCGTTATGAAATCTCTGAAGCAAATCTCAATGAACTTCCAATCATAATATTCAGCCATGGTACCATTAGTACTACCTCCATTTATGATATTGGGTTGCTTGAATAAAGTTTTAGTATGCCACAGCATGTTAGTATGTTCTTCAAATAATGTTTGGAATTTTGCAAATAATGTGTTTGCTGCTTTTTTATCACAGTGATTGGAAAATAATTTTGATGTTACTGTTTGTTTTTTAATACAGAAGTTAAAATCATTATAAAACATCCCTTTATGTAGTAACTGACATTGCATTGGGAGTGACTTTTTAGAGCCAGCTGGTAAGCAGTCTGTTTTGAAAATTAAAATGCTCTCAATGGGAGAAGTGAAAAAAGTAACTAATTACTAGAAAATATAGCTTATCTCTGTCAACTTGCTGAAATACCGTAACAGTGATTAAAGATAACAGCCATTTTATCAATGTTCTTAAATGCCAAGGTTTAACAGGCTTTAATTCAGAAAAAAGCATGATCACGTGTAATGGCTAGTTAGTATTTCAAAACCCATATATAAATGAGAAATCATGGCTTACTCTCTTATTAAGGCATTTCTCAGCATATTTGCATGGTGTATGTTTCTAAAAAACTAATGTTTTACCAAATTTCAGAATGCGTGGTCCTTTAAGTATGTTGTACAATTAACTCAGCAAATTAGAGCAGTAAGATGCCAGATCTGCTGCAATTAACATTAACGATCTGGTTCTATTGCTAATGCTTTCCTAAGTACCGTAAAATTAACACACTTAGATTTACCTTGGACTTTGATATGTTCCCAGGCAAGGCTTATATACACCAAATCAGCACTTGTTGGAATATAATTCAGTATCTCATCTGCTTTTTTTCTGATTCCTCTTGAGCCACAAAGTTTGCTGGTGATTGACACATTCTGTTAGTGCTTGCTCCCATATGGGGATTAAACCGTGACTGATGGAACTGTCCCAGACTTTTTCATTTACCTCGATTTCTCCCTCATCTACTGCAATCACACCTACTTGCCCTGTGGGAAAACAAAACTGAAGTAGGTGCTAAAACCAAGATGTTTTACATTCACCTAACTGATTACAGTACTTATGGGCAAAGTAATACAAATGATTTCTGGTTTCTTATTTATTTCCTAGTTCAAAGGGATGTGCAGCAGACAGTGGCATTGGCTGGAAATTGGCAAAGGCTGGTTAAATGTGACCCTTAGCTGAATGTTGCTGTATGATTTGTTGAAATGTTCTTGATAGATATCATGAGCTTCCAAACACCAGAACTGGGAACTGCATTCAGAATACTTTATGAAGTTAGTGAAGCAGTTAATCACTTGTAGTTCCTGTTTCTTATTAATTTCTTAATTAAAGAAAGGTCCTTTCTTATTAATTTCTAATATTTTGTTTGACTTCTTGTCAATTTTTGAGTGCTAGACTGGTGCTGACAGAGAACAACCTATATAAACACCAAAGTCATTTTTCTGGGTGTTAGCAACTTATTCAGAACCCGTTTATTTTTCTCATCGTAATTATTTTGTGTTTATTGGCATCTGACTTCAGTTGCCATTTTATTGCGACATAATTTGTTTCTCTGAGCTTCTGCAACTCATTTCGATCAAGTTTGGTTTTTAAGTGGCTCCGAGAATTTTTGTATCATCAGCAAATTTTGCAGCCTTGCTAATTTTTACAGATATTTGTGTATATTGAGTGAACTGCAGAGGTCACAACACAGATACTAGTGAAATGCTGTGCCTTCTTTCTGTTGTGAAAACAACCACTTACCATTGCCAGATAAACAGTCCATATGTCTAGTAATTTGATGAAAAAGCCTTATTCAGTGCAGAACTATGGATTCCTGCTAGTATCTTCTTTCCCTTTTGAGAAGGTTTGAAGTCAGAGAAAGCCAGGCTTCTAAGACATCAGAAATAGAAAATTATGGAAAAAATTCATGTAACAGCTGTTCTCTCTTTAAGGGATGCATCTGTATGCCCAATTTACTTGCAGTCTGCACTGCCCTTGGTAGGAGATACATGCCTACCTCCCTTGGTCACACAGATTAGTCCCCTTACACCAGAGCAGTTGTTGTCTTCCAGTTCTGTCATTTCACTTGCTCACAATTTAATCTACAGCCACGCTCGACTCCCATTTACCTGCTGGCAGAAAGTGGATAACAGAAAATTGTGGGCTGATGCTCCCATGCATTGCAATTCTCTGGAAGTGACCCTGCCTGGGAATGCTCAGGTTGTGCCAAATGCTTGTGCAGTGCCTTCTGATGCACGGGCTGGGCTGGTAAGCTTGGAGAAACGCTGCCTACAGTCATGGTTTTGCCATATTCTTTCAGATGATCCCTCTGAAGGCTGCAGGTCTGCGTGTAACTGGACAGCGTGCAGGTATTTCCCAGTGTTCCACTGCCAGCAAAACCATGTGACACGCAAGTTTTGGGTTTGAAATACCTTCACTCCCCCTTGGGCTTAGTGTTCAGAAGGGCATGAACACCATCAGACAATCTTTGAATTAATGAATATTTTCATGAGTGAATAATGCATAAACCCAGCTCTTACTGCCACCAACAATCCA
This sequence comes from Corvus kubaryi, assembly GCF_017639235.1. Lineage (NCBI taxonomy): Eukaryota > Metazoa > Chordata > Aves > Passeriformes > Corvidae > Corvus > Corvus kubaryi. Next base: position 6,601,581 of record NW_024581131.1, read on the forward strand.
TGTTGTTTTATAATGAAATATGCATTTCTTTTATATTTGAAAAATGTAAAGTACATTCATTTTGTGGGTAGTGCAAAATTTATGATCTTCTTAATTATTCAATACTTTTTAAAGTTTGTAGGTATATTTAAGTGACATAACAGATGACCACTCTGTCCCTTACCAACTCCTGAAAGAAAATGTTATAGATTTGGAACTCTTAAGGTCTGAGCCTTCTCTTTTCCCTGTCAGATTAGATATGATCTCTACAGTCTGGAAAGACAGGTTGCCCAAAGCATTTGAGCACTTGGTTCTTCCTGAAGTCTTCTGTAGCAAAGGATCTTATTAGAAGGAAAACGTGTGAAAATGTTTGAGGCTCTGTGCTTGACCACCTGCAAGGCAGTGCTCAGTGTGTTAGAGGATCAGACCTAGCATGTAGGCTTTGTGTTACTGCGCCATGTGCAAACTGGAGATGGAAGCATTCAATTTGTGTTTCTTGACCTTGTGTATTTACCTTTAGAGTCAGGATTTTTTAAAAAAAAATATTTGTCTTTGTAATTGACATGGAGGAATAGAAATTTAGACTTCAGATACAGCAGTAATAAATCATAATTTATCAGGTCTGGATTGTTATATCCAAATGACAAACAAGAACAGCTGTGTACTGCTTTTGACTTTCTGTTATCTCTCTTGTATGAACACAGCTCTAGGTTTTCTAACTTTGTTTGGTGCAATTTATATGCTTTACAAGTTGCATTTGTTGATAAACAGGACTCTAGGAGAAAAATCTGAGTATCATTTTGAGTAATCAAAAAGTGAGATGAATATTTGGTTTTGATGGGTTTTCAGGTTTTCCCTGTGAGAAATCCTCAAGTACATCTTTCAGACACTGTTTTCTAAACGTTGCTATTTGAAAAATTTGATATTTTGTCTATTGTTTGAAGATGGTGCACACTGGTTTTGAAACAGTCAATTGCAAACCACAGGATACAGTTCTTCCAGATTTCTGAGCTGTCATTGCAGCAGCCTGCAACTGCTCTCTTTTTCCTAACATGAACTACCTTGACCATGTGTACACTTCATCCACTGCCCATTTGAGACTTACCATGATGATTTGCCTGAAATAACTCAGCAAGACATTTTGCTGGATTTACAGGTGTAAGACTACTTTAACTTTGTTACTTACTGCTTTTAACAAGGTTATATTCTTTTCTGATTCCAAGTTGTGAACTATACACTCCTTCAGTTACCTAGGTTCTACTCCTATTCTCTCTCTCTCCTGCGTTAAACTGCTCTCTCTGGGCTTTGATAACTTTTACAGTTGTAGATGTGGTTGTTCACTTACTCCTGTACCTCTGATTTTAGGACATAAAGAAATTAGAAAAACTCTTTTTTTTTTTTTTTTTGCTTTGTTAGTTAAAACACAGTAATATTAATAATTAGTAATTAATATTAGTAATATTCCTTTCAGTCACTGTACTGTCACTGTAGCAAGGAAACTGCCCAGTATTTTGATTTACAGATAGTTCAAATGCAGCAACTAATGCTGTCACAGAATGAGTATTTAACACAGTGTAGCTACTAGACTACAGTATGCCCTCCCAAGAAATTTCTTATTTCTCCTGAAATTACATTTAAATTCAACCATTGTTCTCTCTTACACATCAGTCTCAACAGACCACATACTTCCCTTTACAAGGTCCTCCTCTGCATATGACCTGGTTCAGCAGGGGAGCATTCCACAGATTACTTAATTCTCTTTAACTGGGACAACCAATACCAGAATGTCACTCATCAGCGTTTTATTTGATGTATTTAATTTTCTGTTAGTGAATTGAAGCTGAGTTTCACATTCAGTGCATAATGAATATCTTGGGGGCCGCTTTGAGGTACAGCAAGAAGGCTCTTGCTGCCTGATTCTGTTTTGCGTCATCTGGGGCTCTTGCTGAGGATCTGACTTCGTTCCCTCTACTGTGCAAGTGCACTAAACCAGACCCCTTTACTGTTCAACTCCAGCTGTGAAAGGCTTGATCAGAAACTGGTAGCTTTTTCATGAATGCTAATTTTAGAGATTCTCTAGTTAGCTGATTGTGGCCAAAGGAAAACTGAAAAGCTGTACAACCATCAAGTTACCTTACCATAAAGCATTACCTTAGGCATTAAGCATTGCCCTTTTTTTTGTGGGGCATTTAACCTATTCAAAAGCTGTCTGGACACAATCCTGAGTAATGTGCTGTAGAGCTTGAGCAGGGAGGTTGGACTAGATGACCTCCAGTGGTTCCTTCCAACCTTAGCCATTCTGTGATTTGGTGACTCCTAATGCTTTGGAAAAGAAAACAGAAGGTACCAGAGTGCAAGCAGATATATTTTCTGCTAAATCTTCTGTACTGGCATTCTGTTTCAGAAATTTAACACGTAAACCACTATAAGGTTCTCCCTGAGCCTTCTTTTTCTGTGGGCTCAACACCCCTAGCTCCCGCAGCCACTCCTCATCAGACCTGTGCTCCAGATCCTTTCCCAGCTTCATTGCTTACCTGAGAGTGTCTTCTAGTGGTTGCTAGCTTGTCATTTACATAATGCAAGTAGTTTTAAATTACTTGGCTTGTACAGAGGAACATAGTGAAATCAGGCCTCCACCAAGCAAGGATTGGTGCCAAATCCTTCATGGTCCTTTCTTATGTTAAATAAAATTCCAGAACTTCTTTATGGACAGTACATACAAATTAGACCTGAGTTTCTTTATGTAAGGCTTTAAAATAATGTTGGAAGTAATTAATGTGTGTATGACACTCAGTGGATTTTCAATGTGTCTAGTAAAAGCAGGTACAGCCTTGTTTTATTCCATGTTGATAAATGACTTGCCCGTGACCATGAAAGAGAGGTAGGAGTAGCAAACCAGCAATAGAACGTTGAACTCATAACTGTTCTCTGAGTTAATCCCTAGGTCCTGTTTCCTCATTAGTGAATCACTTAGATTTACTAAACCAATTGGAGCAAAACTTGCTCTCAGCATCTAGTTCAGCCTTGTAAAATCATCATGAACTTCAGCAAGTTTCAGAACACAATCTACATATTAATGTTTCTTATGAGTAGGGTAGTGAAAAATAGATTTTGTTCTATCTCTACAAACATAATCCATGATGTAAATTGAGTAGTTTTTGTTCACATCTGATATGCTGGGTGATGATGTTGTTTTCTATTCCATTTTTAATAAGTGTGGGTATGTGTATTGACATTTTTAGTAGTGATATTTTAGTAACCAAGCTTATTGGTATTTTAATTATTTTTCAATCCTAATGTTTCTATGTTTGTCCTTAAGTCTTATGTACAGTTCATCTTTTCTAAATTCTGAAGATTGTTGTAATTTTCAGTTCCCTCCATGAGTTTCTTCTCTCCTTGATTGTGAGCTAGTAACCCTTCCTAGATGTCTACAAATGACTTTGGTTTTGTACTATACTTCTATCTGTGTTTATTTTTAAGAGTACACATTTTTTTCAATATTTACTATGTGCAAAATTCAAGTAATTTCAGTCACAGTAAGTGTTTCCTAATACATGCTTTGGTTACTAGTAATTTCAATTCTCAAGTTCTTCCAGGGATTTTCCAAGACATACTTAGTGATTTGTGAATTTAAGTATAAAAATACTATAATTTTAAACATATATTTAATGTTGCATACATTCTTAGAACTTTTTAGAAAATTTTATTTAAAACTAGATAAACACTTTGAGAAAAATCTTTAAGAAATTTAGCAAAATTCTTATGAGGGGATTCTAAAATTTTACAGAATACTTTAGAGTGTAACTGGAGTGGTGAGACTCAAACTTGGTGTTGTTTAAAAACAGGCAGAAGGAACAGGACTAATAAAGGAGTGTGCCATTGCAATGACATCTCTACTCTGCTTTATTTCACTTTGTTGTTTTCCAGAAGACTCAGAACAAGCACCACCAAACAGTGACTCATATAAATACACATTTGATTTGCAGAAGTAAACAGTTCTAGATTCAGAAAAAATTTTCCTAGAAATCAGATTTCACAAAACTACTGTGTGAAATTAATCTTTGATCCTTTCTGTGAAGCTTTTTCTCTGAATTAGAAAGTGTCTTTCTGAAATAAACAAAGCAATCAAATGTGCTCAGGTTCTAATTAATTCTTTTTCCTGTGAAAAAAGTGAAATAAGTATTTATGTCAGTGTGTTTTCTATGCATAATTTCTGAACTTTATAGAGTCTGAAAGTGTTATCATAGAATGGTTTGGATTGGAAGGGACCTTAAAGATCATCTCGTTCCCCTCTGTGCCATGGACAGAGACACTTTTTACTAGACCAGGTTGCTCAGAGCCCCGTCCAGCCTGGCCTTGAACACTTCCAGGGATGGGGCATCCACAAGTTCTCTGGGCAACCTGTTCCAGTGCCTCACCGCCCTCCCAGTAAGGATTTTCCTGCTAGTACCTTATCTAAACCTATTCTTTCAATTTAAAGCCGTTACGTGTCACTACGTACTTGCGAAAAGTCCCTCTCCAGCTTTCTTGTAGGGCCCCTTTCAGTACTGGAAATTGCTCTAATGTTTTCCTGGAACTTTCTCTTCTCCATGCTGAATAACTCCAACTCTCATCCTGTCCTCATTGGAGAGGTGTTCCAGCCCTCTGACCATCTTCACGGTCTCCTCTGGACTCATTCCAGCAGATCCATGTCCTTCTTATGTTAAGGGTCCCCGATGTACTGAAATGAGCTTATGAGCTACTGACAGTGGTCCTGTTGTTTATGAATTAATATAGAACTTACTAGAGTGCCAAATGCAAGTATTTCAGATGTAATACTGTATCACCATCATGGTGTGTTTCATGTTTCCAAAGGTGAACACTTTTCTCACTTGTAATACAGATTAATCTGACTTTGCAGCCTTGTTTTTGAGATATCCTGAATTCTGGTGCCATTTAGCAACAGAATCAAGGTCTGACACATGCATATTTATGATACTTATCTTCAGGGATACAAGTTATTATTCAGATAATAATTCCTTATCATAATTATAACTTAGTTAGACTTGACACTTGAAACAGAGTGTGGCTGTTCAAACTGGACTTGAAAAATGCAACAAGGGGAAGAAAGACAAATGTACACTGCATATAGATGGGAAAAAATCCTACCAACCAAAAAAACCACCACTGATTATTCTTATACTGAGAAACATTGAAGAATAGTGTGGTGTGTTTTCATTTGGTTCTGGACCATACTTTTTTAGTCAGTCTTCCACATTATCTCCCATTTCTCTTACTTTAATTCACATTGCAGACTGGTCTTGAAATACACAAACTTAATTTCTTTTGGACAAGAGGTCCAAGACTCTGCTATGGAAACCCAGGGTCTAGCACGTAAGGAAACTGTGGGGTATGCCCAGCCACCCTCATGTGAGGTATTTTATAGTATTTTCTCCATTAGTGAAAACTTCTATTTTGTGAGATGAGAAAATGGCTTCTTGAGGACTGTTTAACCAGGTTATCTTGCATGACAAATCAAGACAGCAAGGTTCATAAGCCTTCAGAATGCTTTGAAATACATAAATTACAGAAATTATTAGTATGTTTTGCATACAGTGGTTGCACAGTTATATTAAAGTACACTTTCAGTGCAGTTGAAGTTAAGCAGGCCATTAGTCAAGTTTAAGAGGTGCTGAAGTTATTCTGTGTTTCCTTGCATTAATGAAAATCACCATCTTTGCTATTTTTAGAAAAAGATACAAAGCTCCAGTTTCAATTTTTCAATGCTGACCCATGCAGAAAGATTATTTCTGTACATAAGGGCTACATTCTTCACTATATGTGGGGGTGGAGTGTGAGATCCCAGTAACAGCATCCTACAGTCTAACAGAACTCACCTCCCAGATGTGACTTTCATCCTTTAGTAATGAATGTATTGTTTTCCTAGTGGCTATGAAAATCAAACTAAACAGCTGATCCCATAGTCTTCTCCCCCTTTCAAAATACTTTAACAGGCAGGTCAAACAGTAGTTAAATTAGTTGTGTTATAGCTTGTTAAATTAGTTGTGGAAATCCTGAGCCAGTAGACTTCAGTACTGCGTGGAAAAACTGAAGGTGTTTGTATTACACATAGATGTCTTACCCTCCTGTAGAATGGCAGTAACACTGGAGGTAAAATGTAATGTCCCTTATGTACACTTCTAGCAAAATCTGTTTTGTGTTTATAAGTTGGTTTTAGCCCTACAATATTTGTCTTTTTAAAAACCTTCTTTGATCCCTTTCTTTGAGTTTCCTTTCTCTAAATATGATATGTGAGTATGAATCCTGTAATTAATTCTCATGCATTTATTCTATCAGCTGGTCTTCCATATTAATGCTGGGGTGGTAAAGATGATGAAATTACCCTAATTTTTACCCCCAAAAATTCATACAGTATGACTCAATAAGAGCTTTCGTATGAAAATATTGAAGGATGCTATATTGAAATATTTCATAGACTTTCACAGATGAATCTTTAAAACTCCATACAAATTTTTAAAATTAAATAAGAAATTTATGTAGAGATTTAAAATCTTTTGAAAAGGAAGTAAAACATTGAACAATTTTTTCTTATAGAGTAAGAATTTTATGCTTAAAAGTATTTTATTAATTTTATTTGTAAATTCCCTGTGATGCATTGAAAATCAAATTCAACAGCAAAAATTGCTGTTTGCAAAATGAAAGTTAACTAATTTTGACAACTAAATAAACATTTTGAGTTTATTTCTGTGGTTTTGTGCTTCTTTAAATGTTACTAAAATACCTTAATGTTTAAGTAGTTTCTTAATTTATGATTTAAGTAGGTACTCTGTTGGAAATACTTGTGGATCCAAATGCAAGTACTTGTGTACTAATGTGTGCAAACATTGGCTATCGGAGGGGATGAGTTCAGGTTTTGCCTGTTTGTTCAGTGAAGGAGAGATACCATTGATTTGATGCTGACAAAATGGTAGGGGTGTGTGTGACTTTCTAAAGAACTTGTGAGGCTTGGTTTGATTCACAAGTTGGTTTAACTTGCTAAAGATGTTATCAAGAAAGAAATTTTGGTGGTGAAAGTGAATATCAGACATCATCAAGAATTTTTTCTTACTGTTCTATTTGAGGTTGTAATTAGTGACAGATAATAAAGGTATAAAATCCTAATTATTTCCATCAGTTTTGATTATTAGAGCTGAACCTTTTCAAGAAGTTATTTAGACTTTGGGTAAAAACATAAATACCCTTTGTCAGCTTTAAATTTAATTTAGAGGATCCAGTAATTCAAATGAAAAAGTAAGAAAACTTGCAGATGTTACCTGTATTTTATTATAAACAGCATACATTGGCTGGAATGAAACAGTGCCTCTGGTTCTGTGAAGCCCATGTGTTGTCTTCCTGCACTCAAAATTACAGAACAAATTCTTTACAGAATGATGTTTTTGTATCCGTAAAAATTGAACACCTTCCTCAATTCCTTTCGAATTACTCATCCTTTCATTGTGTTAAAAATAAGACTTGAATCTGAGTGATTGACAAAGTTCAAAGGGTCAACTGTATAATTGACATTAGCTGTAAGATTGAGAAAAGTGCTCCTGAAGTTACCCAGTGTTGTCATGTAATATACTTATTCCAACTTGATAACTTCTTAGCCTCCCTTTCCATCTGTGACCTTTTGGGGAACACAATGAAGACTATCTGGAATCACATAAAGAAATTTAAGTTTTTATAACTTTTGGATATCTGACTTGAATTTTTTTCTAATTAAATTTTTTTTGGATAATGATGTTGCAATATTTCTGAAGAAATAATTATACATCATGGCATCTTTAGTTGCCCATGTAGGGATAAGTCACTGTTTTATCATAAAAAAATCCCCATCATTATTGATGGGATTGGTGTTGCTTCTGTCTAGTTTAATTTATAACATTATCCCAGACTTCTGTCCTCAGAAGACCTTGTTTCCACACAGGTTTTTTATTTTAATCCATGGCCTTCCCACCTCTGTCATAATTGCTTAATATTTATCCAGTATCCCCAAGTGTGAAATGCTGTGAAAATGTGATGGTTTTGTGAATTCTTTCAGCACTCTTCTATTCAATATGTTCCTATGTTTTTGTAGGTACAAATTACAACAAAGATGATACGTTTGAAAGTGAAGGTGCGGAACAAATCTGTTCTGCCATAGGAGAAGAATATGTAGTACCTGCCAGTCAACTTCATTAAATTATGTTGTTATAGCAACTGGTTAGCCTCTTCCATACTTAAAATATCTTGTGTCAAATAATTAGTACTGCCTAATTGTATTTTATTGCAAAAAAGGCAAGTAATTAAAGAGATTCTTGCAATGGCTGTAGGGCCAGAAAGGGTCAGAAACTACTTGTAATTGGAATATGTTTTGTGCATATAAATTAATAGGTCTAGTAATCTGTCTCTTCATTCCCCAGGATCCAAAAAATGTACCCAGAATATTTGAATTGCTGTTCCTTGCTTGGAAATACTAATGGATAAAAATTACTTCTTGTCCTCAATCTTTTTTTTCCCTTTGTTCTTGTCTGCTTAGGAGATCTGTAACATGTGTCCACATAGACAAATGGCCCAATAAAGTCCATTTTGGACTTTTCAGGGCATTTCTCTGTATTCTGGCTGTCAATCCTGTGTTGCAGCAGGTTCTTTTCCTCCAAGTTTGGTCTTCTGCATGAAAACACCCTGAGCATTTGATCAAAGACAGCAGCCATCATAATCCACAAATACAGAGCTTTGTGGGAGAGAAAAGATTTCTAGCAACATAATATTTGAGTTTTCAAGTCAGCAAGTGCCCAAATCAGTCATCCAAACTAGTTTAAACAAGCTCAGTTATGGAGTTAGAGCCTATTGTTAAGACAAGAACCTGCACTTTTTTCATGGTGTGAGGAGGTAATTTTTATTTCTGTTCAGGACTTCTCGATTTGATCACCAAGCTGAGTACAGAATGGATGCTGAGTACAGAATCCATTATCTGGCAGTAAAGGTTCTTTACCTAAAGAGAAAACTGTGCCGTCCTGAGGGGGTGGGGGATTGAAATTAAAGAGCTTCTGAAGCGGTGCAGTAGTTGTGTTGTAGACTACGAAGTGTGTAAAGCAGTACTGACATTTACTTGGGTATCTTCAATGCAGAGCAAGAGAGGAACAGATTACAGCCCTCCACTTCATGTAAAAGTAAGTACAACTAAAATATTACCCAGCAAAAGCCTTACCAATCCCAAATGTAGGTCAGTAAGTCTTCCAGTGACTGCAGTTGGAACTGTTCCATCTAATCCAAGTAATATTCCCCATGTTCTCCATGCTCTTGCATTGCAGGGCTTTGCAGTTCTACAGCTGACAGTCCCATCTGTTTCTCTTCATCTCTGAGCTTTGCTCTCATCCTATTTTTATGTGTCTTCCCCTAACAAGGTCATTCATACCTCTTTGTGCATACCACTGTAGCAGGAGCTCGTGTTAATTAGGTATGTGGGGCACAGGGAGTTATTCCCAGGTGGCACCTCTGCCATATGGTTTTGAAATAGCTCTTTGCAATGAAAAGGAGAGCTTTACTTCTCCCCTCAGGCCTGCCTTAAGGTAGAAAAGTTGACTTGTTTGTGGGTATGAACCCTTCAGTATCTTGCCAGACATAATCCAACAGAAACAATTTTATGTTCACTGATGAAATCAGAAGAAAAAAGGAAACTGAAAACTTCTTTCCCCAACAGTTGTTTCTAAATTGTGCTTTAAAAAAAAAAAAAAGAAAAAAGATGTTTCTTCATTCCACATTGTATCCATCTCTCATCCACTATGCTTTTAGTAATTGATGCTTTGCAGTATTTTTTACTCTTTAATCTTGCATTGGACTTTCTGGGTTTGCCTTTCTTACATGCATATCATAATGTTCATATTTGACTTGTTTAGCTTTACAGTTAGTAAGTGTTTAAAGGACATTCTTCTTTTATTGATTACACAGCTGTACTGGTGATTGCTCCATGTGCTGGATGACTTGTGTAGGTAGTGCAAAGTAATAGTGTTTTGAAAGTGTTATTGCAGTTCAATATGTTTGCATATGGAACAATTTTGGATACAGAAATGCCTGACTGTTTTCCTAGCAGTGTACTAGGATAAATTGTCAACATTTACTGTCTGAATTTTCTCAAATAATTGCAAAAAGTAAACTTCTATCATTCAAACACAGCAAAAGAATTTATTTTCTAACTTCCCCAGATGTGCACAGATCCCATATGTGCTGAGTATAATGCCCTTTTCACTCTTCCTTTAAACCAACAACTTCTTCAGCCAACCAAATATCATTTGAGAGGATTAATGCTGTAAATGCTGTTTAATTAAAGATTTAAAAAAATGATATACATACCTGTTAGAGGTAAATAGTATTGCATTTTGAAATTTCCAGTTAATTTAAAGGGGGAAAAAATGTGGTGGCCATCATTTTGTCCCTTGATTTGCAATCCAAGTGTTACTGTTTTGATATAAGTAATAGTTCTTTTGGAAATCATTTTAAATAAGTACATGCATATTTCTTTTTGCTTTAAAATTTAGTCTTGACCTTAGCAAACTTTATCAGAAGGCAGGTAAGTGTGTTCAGCAGAAACTAAACAGATAAGAATTTACAAATATTTTTTTGAGTTACAGCAAAGATATGGAAGATGTTCTGCTATTTTTTCATGATGAAAAGTACCGGGCTTTTCTTTAAAACTGAACACTGTCACATGAATATGCATTTGTTTAACTAAATATCAAGATATTAAAAATTCATGTTCTCAAATATTTACTTAACTCCCCTGGTGAAGATAGTTGCTCAAAGGGGCATAAACCCCCACTCTCATTGGTTAAAAAGATAGTTTATGGCTTCATAGCCTGTCTTCAAGTCATGCCAAAACCTGAGAAATTATATGATATCTAGATTATTTTAAGGCATGTTAAAAATGTATTAACCCTCTGAGATTTGCATTTTTTATGAGAGATTAATATTCATTTGCATGAATTTGTCATCCTTCTGTCTTTCCAAAAACAAAGTCTGAAAGTCTATTAGTTCTGTTGGTGTACACGGTCAGTTGAGAGGAGAAAGATCCACCTGCCAAGTATGAAAAATTAACTCAAAAGTCAGCAGCAGTGTTCTTTGTTCTTCACTTAACTTGGTCCCAATAGATGGAAAAGAGTATATAGTTCATATCTTCATAGGACACAGGAGGTTTGGAGAATTTACTGCTCTGCCATAGATTTTCCTTTAGCATAGTTAACTTCTCTAGTTACAATCCTCCCTGCCAAGGATGTAATTTATGATTTCTTTCATATGAAACTATCTGCTGTATTGTTCTTGATAACTTAAATTTATTACTGTGCTGCTATAACTACTGCATGCCAAAAAACTATCCCTGAGCTGTGTTTCTTTTATTTTATAGAAAGTGTTTGGTGTTCAGGTCCTCCTTTTGCCAATACCTTTGATGGTGTTTCTCTAAGCAGCCAAACCACTCATTCATGACAGTAGTGGAAATTGTAGGCCTGATGTGATTGTCAGCTAAGGAACCTGAACATTCTTCTGAGGCTACTTGGAAGTACAGATACTTTTCTGTGTCTCATTTTCAGCATCTTGTGAAGCAAATGGAATCCAAATATTGGTCAGCTTTCTCAGGCTACAGTCTCCTACTGTAGTAAGTTTTTTTTATCATCTGAAGTTCTGGTTCCTTGCAGATGGCTCCGCTTCTTTCTGGTGGCCTAAATGATTTCTCCTATTTTTGGAGAGACAACAGAGACAGCATTTCTTTCCTAAGGCAGTTGCCCACCTGGGTCAGTTTTACATCCCCAGAGTCCTGCAGCCTGAAAATTTTGTGTTCTGCCTGAGTCAAGTCACTTGGGAGCAGATCTTCCCCTTCAGTCAGTGTCCTCGTCCCATCCTCGGTGCCTTCTGCTGCTTGCACCCAGTGTATGTTCCCTTTTTTTCTCCTTTGCTACCAAGTGTATCCTTTCCCCTGCATGGGGCTCAACCAGGGCTTCGTAGCAACCCTCTGGAAACAGGGCATGAGCACCTGCCTGGCACAGGCCCCAGGTGAGACAGGCCTGAGGTGGAGGCTTGGAAGAACTGAACTGCTCCTTTTCCGACACAGGGTGAGGAAAAGATGCTCCTGCTGGCTTTTGTGTTTCTTAAATCTGCTGGATGATATTACTATTGACCTTGTGTTGTATTGGAATGATTAAATTCAGGAATGGTTGAAGGGAGATACAAGAAGCAACTGGAAAAGCTAGGAATGATATTCAATGGCATTAAGATCATCTGACCTTGTAGACAAGGATGGAAAAGAAATGTGATTTTTTAATAGGTACCTTTCTAAATGAAGTAGGTATGGAAGAATTGAGAATATCGAAGTAGGTGAGTTTGCACACAAAATTCATTTTCATACTGGAGTGCATCAGACTTCATCTCTTACACACTGAATTAAGATTATGTGAATCTGACCAGGCTCCAAATCCAGTATAACAGTTTTCATAGCTAATCTTTGTAGCACTGTGTGAATAGAGCTGATTTGTATACTTTGAGCAAGAGGAAAGTCTGTAAAGTTTTTATGATGTGAGTAAAAGAAACCCCAACAAACCCAATCTGACACATAACAGAAGTAGCATAGTTTTAGATTTTGTTATTTACAGCTGAAGCTGAGCAGCAGATATATTAGTGGATCTGAACTTTGTTCAGCCTCACATCCAAAGATAAATAGCCTCATTTTTTCAGATGTAGTGCTTATTATGTCAGTTCTTAGAAGAATGGAGCATGGTATTGTACTTGGATTAATGAATTTGAAAATCCTTCAACCTCAATTGAGTGTTACTTAAACATTTCAGGAAATGGACCCTTAAACTAGCAGTTTTATCTTAAGAGATTTTATTTTTAGCGTGAACCTGCTGGTTCTTTAAACAAGCCTGTAGGGATAAACAAACATTAGTTTTCATCATGTTGAGAAGTATTTTTAAGCAGAGACACTCTGTCTTGTCTCAGATTCTGTACTAAGCCAGATTATTGGCTGAGCTGGAGCAGAATGTAAGCTTTTATGTATGGTCTAGGAAGCACTAACACTTTTACTGTTTCTTGATGATACATTGCCTTATAGGAATTTATTAGGACCTGTGTTTCTTCCATGAAGGATGGGCATTAAGCTGCAGTAATGTCAGTGTAGTGGTTCAACCCTGACTGAGGAAAGAATCACATACTGGCTTCTCAACAATACATATTTTCAGTTCTCCCTTAGAAACAGTCATTCTGCTGAACAGCAATGTGTTACTGAAGGTACACAAACAGATATACAAGCCTTCTGCCTCAATCTAGTTATGTCTTCATTGCATAGTTTTTGACTTTGAAATTAAGGTCTTGTTTTCTTTGAGGAGATTTTCATATGCGCATATGTTCGTATCTGTCAGTTTGAGTAAAAATCTTCAATATATAAATAAATGTTCACAGCTTTCTGCCTTGTGTGTGATTAGTTCTATTCATAGATCAATATCTAACTGTAACTTCGGGAGGGTTTTTTTAGTAAAGAACCACCATTTTGGTTATATTGCGAAATACAGCATGCACTGTATTGCTTTCAGCTGTACTTGACATTCCCTTGGATAATTTGCCAGTGTACCACTGTGTAAACTCTCAGGTGGGTCTCTCTATAAAACCTCTGTGAAGCTGAATTGTAATAAGGGGCACTATTAACATGTAAATCTCTATACAAAGAAATAGGTAATGTTTACATTTTCTTCTGTAGCCACAGTAAAGCACCAGAAGGTTTTGATGCTCATTGTTTCTTGAGACAAGAATGCTTCTGAAAAGCTTGACATTGTCTACTGTGTCTCCTGAGATCTGTAAATTAGGAATAATTTTCTGCCTCTCTGCAGTTGTGTCCAGCAAAGTATTACTGTTCCCAAATTACTTTAGGAATGCTGAACAAGGTGCTCTTTTGAAGAGCCCAGAGTAATGGTAGAAATGTCACTGAGGTTCTGCTTATTTTCACTGGGCTGGTGCATCATGGCAGAAGGTACAAGGTCAGTGAGTTTGCGTGAGGTTGGCGTGGAAGTGCTGGAAAGTGCAATCTGTCAAGTCAGTGATGAAGTGTTGTGAAGAAAGCGGTGAGAATGATTTTATAAAACTTACTGAAAGCAATAAACCAGACAAACGACTCTGTTGGAAACCTCTTACTATTAAAATACTAAAAATATTCTTACTGCCTTTTAAAACTGACAGAGCAAGGTGCAGGCAGCAACAGAGAGATTACTAGAGAAAGATGATGCTTGCTTATAGATTTTTCATTTCTAGGCTGCTACTTGGATATTTTAACAGCTAACAGATTGATTTCTCTCTTCAAACTCTGTGTTTTTAAGTTCTTTTGCATTAAATAATCTAAAGATTTTAACAGAATTATTTTTGAATAACATACCCTGTAGACAGGCTATAGTGTGCTCTCCACTCCTCTCAGATGCATAAATCTTCAGAGTAAAAATTATTTCAATGTTAGTGCATTCTTTTGATTCGCTAGAAAATACATAGTAGCTGTCTTTTTCCTGGATAGCCTATTTGCTTTTGAAAGAACTTGTGGGATTTGTTTTAATAAAATCTGAATTCTTTAATGTGCAAGCATGGGATACAGTGGTATGTAACATTACCACCTTTTAGAGTTGGAAGCTTCTAAATTGTAGATGTGGTATTATTGAGTATTGGATGGAGAGATGACTAAAAAGGTGCTTAAGTGATCCTGATGGAACCAGTGTGGTGAAAGCTTAATTGTTTAGTCTATTGCTGTCCTTTTTTATTGCACTGTGTAATGCTGTATATATATACATACACACACATATATATAACATTATGCTGTTATTGACTCTGCTAGGTTTTTCATAAATTTATGCATGCTTTCAAAACTATTTTAAAGGATAATATCTAAAGATTGTTAAATTGCAGGGCATCTCTACCTTTTGCAAGCTGCAATTTTAGGGACTGAGTGAATGAAAACTCAAAATTTATATAAAATCTTTTTTCTTTTTCAAATTTTCTTCCTTTTGTGTTTTTTATCTATTACCTTTGAAGGTACGTTTTATCAAAACTGTTAGTTTCATGATTGAATCATTCAGCAGCTTGTAGGATATTCAGAATTTTTGCATTTGTTCTTTAGAAATGATCTTCTAAGAAGCAGAGAAGGCCAAAAACTTCCCACTTTTAAAACCTTTTTATAAAAATGTCTCCAGATTGTATTGTTTCTTGACATTTTGTCTCGCCTAAAAGGAAGTCATTTATGAAAAACCTAAAATGGAAAGTGTCGAGGTAGCTAAAATTAAACACTAAATAAAAGGGAGTTGAACTTGCAGGTTATATATCCAACCTTTCTGAAAAATCTTGTTTTGAAGATGGGTATCTGCCCTTTCACAGAGTGTCCTGATGTACACAGAGCAGTGGGGAAACTGACTGGTACTTTTTTGGAAGATATGTACTGAGATAGGGAATGTTCTTAGGAGTACTCCTGTGAAAACTGTTTTGGAACTATTTCTGTAAAATTGTTTTGCATCAGAAATTTGAACTCTTGAGCTTTAGAATACAGCCTTTTATGTGACTTCTCTTACTTTTATTAAGAGATACAGCTCCCTATAAAGGGGGAAGATGGCCCCTCTCCAGTTGAGACTAAAACATTTTTGCTGTGCATAGGCACTGTTGATAGTTAGGTATCAAGATACAATTCCTGGTAGGTTCACATTTTAATGACTAAGCCTATTGTAATGGAACAAAACTGAAAAGAAAACGTGTGGTATAGATTTTCAAGCTGAGTAGTATTTTTATTCTTTGAGTGAATCACTCAAAGTTGTTATAGCAGAAGATAAACTCAATTTTCTGTAGCAGGAGAAAATGATCCTTCGTTCTGAATAGAGACCTGTTGCTTCTAATCAGAGTTTTGTTCATGTGAGAACTAGGAAGAAAATATAAAGTGTTAGAAAAGAGTATTAAAATGCAATGTATGCTCAGTAGTGGTTTTCTTTCCACTAAAGTTTTTTGGTTGAAGAATGATTCAGGACTAGTAAAGCAAAACACCTGAAGATTAAAAAGTTTAACTTCATAAATAAATCCTAGCCTAAGAATTATATATGAAGCTATCTCTTTTCCTAGAATGTAAATTTTTGTTGCAAAAGATATACTAGAGACTGGTTTCTTTATATTCTCAGTGAAAAAAGCATTATCCATGAAGATAAATACCTTCTTCAGGGGGACTAAATATTGTGGGTTTTAACTTAACGTATTCCAGGGCCATGCCATTTTTCATGTTTTGGAAGAAAAGCATCTTAGTAAAGGAACACCAGGCATAAATCCTGAGAACCTTTCATCTGGATCCTTTATTTATTCGTTGAATGTGCAGTAAAGTGCAATAGTGTGTAGGTGTAGCCACATTAGGGTTGTTCATAGATACACATCTTTGGCAGGACTGACTTTACAGCAACTCCCTAATATGTATGTTTTGACTTCTCATTTACTTTGCAGAAGGGAGTGGTTGTTTTAGCCCAGAGTGTTTGTAACCAGGAGTATCTGTCACACAAATAACAGTTATTTTCTGAATACCAGGATGTGCCCATTGTGACAAAGGCGTGGCAATTTAAGCAAGCCAGAATGGCACTTGTCTGTGTCAGAACATGTATTTGCAAGGTGGACATGCAGGTGATATCTGCCTTTTTTTACTATTCCTGATGATCCATGCAGATCTATCATTTATATATGTTGCATTGGTGCTTCAGTAGAGGCTGGCATCAATAATCCAGATACTTCATCTGTGCTGACCCTTTTTCAGGCTAGGACCACGGAAACAGCATGACTTGCTCTGCAAATGGTCACAAACATCCCAGGAAATATGTAGTCCAAGGTAATGAAGCTGAGTTTTCAGTGTTTTTCATTCTCTTAACTGCTGAGGCAGCTTGGTAAAAGAAGAAAGGTAGTAAGTTAGGAGCTGATGGATGAGGAGGCAAATAAATTAGTCCGGATAGCAGTATAAAAGCAGAAGTGAACTGGGACAGAGGCAGTAGAAAGAGGGATAAATTAGAAAGAGAGGAGGAAAAAGTAGCAATAAATATGATTTCAAAGGAGTAGAGTGAGGCAAGGGGTGGAAAAAAGGAAAGTTAGCTGTGGTGAGCTTCTTGCCCCTTTCTCTTCCTCTTTAAGAACCCAAAAATTTATCTAGAGCTCTGCTGCCCCAGACATATGAACATCTTATTCAGTGTGGTGGCAAATTTTGCTTTTCCATTCTATTTATTTATTTAAACCAATACATGTCAAATATTTGTTGAGTCAAGTACTGCCTCAGCTAGGAGATATGTTAGAAGTGCCTGGTAAGCACTAGTTTGAGTCAAGCAAGTGTGTTGTGATAGAGGTGCTGCAGTTTTAGACAGGAACCTTTCTGCTTATGTTGCACAGGGTAGGATACTACAGAGATAACAGGATAATATGGCATATCTCAGAGTTCTTGACTGCAAAGATCCCAAATGCTTTACTGAAAGGAAAGGAATCAAGGAAAGGGAAAATGACTACAAGAAGGGAATGGGTTATTCCCAAGTTAGAGCAATAGAAAGCCCATGGGAAACAGTTGTGGTTTGCTGCTGCACCTCTTCCCAACTCTTCACAGCAGCTTTGTGTCTGGTTGAGAAATATAAAGCTTGACTTTCAGAAGCATTGTGTGTGCAGTTGCAACTGAAGTAAATGAGAGCTTATTGTTTTGAACATTGTGCTTGGACTTTCTGTTGGCCTTAATAGAGAAATGTAAAAACCAAGTTCATGTGTTTCAAGTAGGCCCCCTAATATTAATGGATAGCAGTGACAATCCAGGGGCTAATACTTCTTTTTTCCCCAACTCAAGCTTGGAGCTAATCTCATCACCATAGATGTGATTTCAAGACAAACTTGTTCATTTTTGCTCTTATGTACTGTGGGGATAAATGCCTAGAGACAGTAGAAAGGGAAATAAATTCTCGGTGCCTGGTCAGGATGGGTACTCATTGATGTGGTGTATACCTGAACAGTTTTAAAATAATAATATACCTTTTATAGAACAAGATATAATAACTGGTTCCACCTGCATTTCTAATTTTAAAGCTTCTTCATAAGTATTTTGAACGATCTTTAATTGTGTTGGGAATTTTAGCAGGCACAATTAGGATTTCCCATCTAAAGTCATACATTCAGGAACAAAGCTGTGTGCCAGGATGTCTTGGCCAATAATTCTTGTTTTCTGGTCTGGAACATCTTAGTACCATATTCTATATAAGTGTAGTCTCCTGTCATTACTGAAGTTGTCATTCTGGAATGCGACAATTTGTTAAAATCTGTCCTTAAATTTTAAATATACAAAACTAGGTCTCTTTGCATATGTTTCCAGTGGGGCAACATAAAATTTTGTATGTCTTAAAAAGGGATGGGCAGGTTCCAAGGTCTTACTTCCACTCTTTGAAAAGGTTCATTATTCCAGGGCATGTGTGTGTGAGGGAGAGTGCAATAGCTCTTCATGTTTCCATGTGCTCACATGTTCCTGTGTGTTTGCTTATGGAGATAAATCCATGCCTGGCATGGGTTCATTTGACATAAATACAAAAGAAAATCTTTTCTAAACTCGCTAGCAGTAGGAAACAATTCACCAATATATGAATAAGCAAGCCACAGCAAAAGAGAGAAGATGGTCCTGGCAATGCTGGATGTTTTAGTTGCATTTAGAATAATACCAAATGAGAGAACACATCTTTTCCAAACTGAGAAATGCAAACTTTTTCTCTGTTTCTTGATGTATAATAGTGAGGTGGAATTTCAGCACTGATGCAGTCAGGATAGTGGCTGATTGAAATTTCTTAATAAAAAATAAGATGATTTGAAGGAAATTTCTCCATCCAAATCCTGTCATGAGCAGAGAAATTATTGCAAGAAAGAGACCAATTGTGGGAGAGATGGCTTTGATAGACTCTTTAAAAAGAGATGGCCAAAGATGCAGGTTAAAAGATGCAGAAGAGACAGGGGAGTGAGACTTCTCTTTTCTGTGTGACACCCATGTGGCCTCTATCACTGGCAGTAGCTTGCCATCTTCTGGTCCTCTGACATGTGGCAGCCTGCAGCTTTGTTTCTGTTTTGCCATCAGAAATGCAGACACTGTCTCTGCACCAAGATGATACTATGAGATAGCCAAGAACATAAATTTACAGCATACCAGCTCTTCCACTCCAGTTCCCCTTGCAGTGTTTTGGGTACAAGTAGTAATCTGTCCTCACTGTGTCAGGTGAAATAGGTCATTCCATGTTCAAAATGTCCGTGTGAGAAAATAATGCCAAGAAGCTGGTGATGGAGAAAATTCATATGCAGAATGAATTAGCAGTGACTTTTTCTTGACAATTTCAGTTTTAGAAGATTAGCTAAGCCCCTTTTATAGAAGAACTTTCCTGATGCCATAAGCCATGTAGTGGAGGACACCGCTATGTACAGCCTAGTGATGTCAGTTCCTGTGCTTTGGCATATGGGTTTCAGACTGTAGAAATAATAAAATAGTGCCTTCATGTGTCCTTGAAGATTTTTCAATTGATGAACATTAATTAATTCACAGAATCACAATCACAGAATGAATAAGGGGCCACTGGAGGCCATCTGGTTCAAGCTCCCTGCTCAATTGGGGTTCCCTGGACCACGTTACTGAGGACTGTGCTCCGACACCTTTTGAATATCTCCAGGGAATGAGACTCCACACCCTCTCAGGGCAGTCTGTTCTAGTGCTTGGTCACCAACACAGTAACATTTTTCCTCATAATCAGAGGGAACTTCCTGTCCATCAGTTTCTGCCCATTGGTTGCTTGGCACCACCTCCTGACACTTTCCCTTTAGATACTTATATGCAATGCTTTAGAAAAAAAATAGCCTAAAAATGTGAACATGAAATTGTAAAGTGGTATAGGAAATTAGTTATCAACAAGAAGATATTTTTGATACAGCATTCAACATCTAAACATGGTAAAACTTCTTTTTCAGAAATTTCTGCAATGTAATTTCGTAACTGCTTCTTAGAAAAGTTAATTCTATATCTATGTTTTTAATTTGTAGGTACATTGAAACCTTGAAGGAACACAAGCCAAAAATTCTCTGGGATGAACAAATTGCTGAACACTACTTTGAATACAAAAAGTGAGTTACATTTATTAATTTACCATTCTGCAAATATTTTTGGGCATGAGCCAGTGACTGTGGTATGCAACTGAATTCAGCAAATGGAAATTCTGCTGGTTGTAATCTGTGTCAATGCTGAAGTGCAGCATAAAAGAGTGCTTTGGATGAGAGGAGAAAATCAGAGAAGGATTCATAAACTAGAACAATCTTTTTAGAAGAGAAGTCTGATGAGCCATATCTTTAGAAATTATCCATCAAAGTTATCTGTTGCATGTCAGTTAATCAGAGGCTCTGAAAGGAGTACTGTGAGCTGTCGGGTGATTACCAATAATTCAGCCAAAAATAGTTCTGAGAAAAATCTGTGGCACAAGAGCCTGGTTTCACAAGTCCTCCTGCTAAGATTGTTTAGGCAATAAACTTCCACTAGATGGAATGGGTAGAGAAATGTAATAGAAATAAAACCAAGTGACTTCCAGATAAAGTTTTTGAATGGACTGAGAGCATTAAGGGTAATAATGTTCTTTGTCCTCCTTTTTTCATCATGAAATGATGAGAGGATTCCTGATCTAGGAAGAATCTATTTAAAATAGATTTAAATAAATAAACCCAGCAACATCTCATTAATCCTCTGGTAATTTGCTATTTTTATGCAAATATACCAAAATACACTAAAATGATACAAACAAATCCTACTACTTCTGCAAAGCTATGTCTTGTATATTACTCAATGCATTGTGAATGTGAAGACACACAACTGAAAGGGAGAGTAGAACACAATTTAGAAGCTTTTAATAGAAACAATCAAAACTACTTCATTATTTCCATAACATTCCTGTCTAAAAGATTTTTAAATATTAAAAAAAAAACAAAAAGCAAAATCCAAAACTAAACCTACAAATCGTCTACCTTTGTATTTTTAGTTTATTTTTAAGGTTTTTCTCAGCTGTAATTTTCTTCTGACTTTTTTTCCTACCAGAAAAAAAAAACTGTTGTTCAACAGTGTTTTAATTTCTTTTCTGTGTTTTTATGAAAGGACTGGGATCTGTATGCCTCTTATTTAATTATTTGGTATCCTGTTGCAAAATTACTTTGTACCAAACAATTACAGTTTTTTGTGTTAACTAAAGAGGAATAAACCAGAAGCTCTGTTTTACTGATCTTTAATGTAAAATCCAGTTGGAGACACAATGAGCACTCGATGAAAACTTGCTCTCAAAAGAGTAACTCTGAGGGCTCTGTTTGAATGGCATGCTTCTGGGATTCATGTCTGAATCACATTTCTTATATGGCAAAATGAACGTGTGGGAAAGGGATAGCTTGCCAGTAGTACTCCCTCTTTTTTTCTTTGAAGCCAGCCTTTGGAGGTTCTTGTGTGTGGGCTTCCTGGAGGAATTTTTGATGCACGAAGCACAGTGTGTCTGAAAATAACTCTAAACTTCACTTGTGCTGTGCTTGGCAGTCAGCTGTGGGGTTCAGCTGGTTCCAGGGGAGGGTTATTTAAGGATCTCTTTTTCAGTTACCACTTTGTTTTGCAAAGGTTCGATTATGTTGGACAGGGATGGCAGCCAGGCCTGAAATATGTATGCTTCCCTGGTGAAAGCCTCTCACCTGGAAATCCTGCATGTCTACAGTGGCTGAGAAATGAAATCATGAATCTTTAAGCAAAGGACTGCTAATGATTTCATGTAGCAGGCAGACTGTCTGTTACAAATAGTTGCAGAAATCTGAGTGCTTGTCCCAGTGCACAGGCAAGTATTCATTTATGTAAGTTGTGAGATTTTAGAAGCAATTCCTTCTTGGTCTGTCCATGCACTTTACATTTTCTCCTGGCCTAAGTGCTAAAGTGGTGCTGTGAGACCACTCGTAACTCGTCCTTCTCGTTACTAGGGGTTTAAAATGCAACCTTGGTATTTGTGCCCAGTACAGCTTGGCCTGTCTGTATATTTTATACTGCTAGCATTTAATTTAGCCTGAAAGATAGTAATTCAGGGAATTGGAGAAAATCTTTCACAGTTTGCATCAGAAAACCAAATGTCTTCATCTTTTTCAGATGTGCATTTAGCAGGCACAACTGTCTGTTACTATCTGACAGTTTTGTCATCCAGTTGCAACAAAATATCTCAGTGTTTACTGTGCTATGGCATCAAACCATCTCTGTTGTGAGATCTCTTCTTGGATCTTCTGTTTTCACTGTCAGCCTTTTCACAGTATCACAGAAATCTCAGAAAGGTTAAAGTTGGAAGGGACCACTGGAGATCATCTTGTTCCACCTCCCTACTCAAGCTGTAGAATATGTTACTCAGGATTGTACCCAGGTGGCTCTGGAATATCTCCAGTGAAGGAGACTCCACAACCTGTCTGGGCAACCTGTGTCCGTGCCCAGCTAGTGACGGGTCTCCAACTAGACCCTGTGCTACTGATTATGTCCCCCTGGTGTCTGCCCCTCACCCAGTTCTCAATCCACCTCACCATCTGCTTGTCCAGCCCACACTTCCTGAGCTTGTCTGTGAAGATATCATGGGAGAAAGTGTCAAAATCCTCTTTCACCTGCTTTAAGACTTGTCCTCCTTAAAGGCCACCAGTATGGCATAATTAGCCAGTATGGGCTAAATAAAAATCTTGTCTGACTGCTTGTATTGTATTTTGTTGTAACCAGTTCTTGGATGAGGTATTACACACAAAGAAGTTTGGGGCTTTCTGACAAATGTTCCCATAACCAGTACCTGCAGGACAGTGACACAGTTGCATACTTGACTTTTAGATATGTTGTGCACCTTCTCTTAAAAGTTTTTTGGATTTATGTGCTGTGGGGTTTTTTTGCATCTACATTAGGACAGGGGAGGGAGTAGAAGTTCTTATCTGCAGTAGAAAAGGAAGAGAAGTAGAGAAGATTTTGGCTGTACTCTGCCCCCAAGAGACAGAGTAGCCAGAGTGCAAATATGGAATGAATGGTAGTTGATAGCAAAAGTGTCTGATTTCAGTGAAATGAACGCTGGGTAAGAAATCTCAGATATGAGCTACTAAATGGGAAGTAGTCTCTGTCTTTGATATGTATGTATTAATGCTCATGTTCTGAACATACTAGCATACCTTAATTTTATTACCAATAGTTCAGAATAAAGTTGGCAGTTTTCTTCAGCACTGAGGTTGTTTCCTTTTAGTGGAAAAGAATAAAACTGGGTTTGAATTCTAACCTTAGTTTAAAATCCTATTATCTATCAAAGCTATTGTGACTATTTAGTTTTTTTGTTTTGCAGAAATAAGGGAGGAAAACATGCAGTCTTCTACCCAACACTGAAGGTAGGTGCCACTTTGTCAGGTCAGAGGGCTGTAAGAGGACAGAGATGTTTACTTGATCTGTTTCATTATTGAGGCATTTCAGAAAACGTTGAACTGAATTTAGGCTTTTGTGAAAGAAGTTTACCCTCATGTAAATGTTATGTAAATTGTTATGATTCAAAGCTTCAGCTGCCTGTGCAAGAAGGTTGGTTTTTTCTCTGATGCATAATGGAGTTTTGGGAACTCTGAAGATAAAGCGTGTCTGGAGGTAAGACACACCAGGACAAACCAGTGCTGTGAGAAGATCTGTTCAAGTGCACAGGTTATGTACTATCAGACATGTTGTTAGCAGATTCTCAAACAAGTTACTGAAGACATTTTCCTTCTCATCATGGTGGCTGAAAGCTTGAAGAACTTTTGCCTTCCTTTGTAATAGGGTCCTGATTCTCCCTGTCAGCCTGCGCCACCCTGTTTTCTTCAGTTCTGTTTCTGTGGAACCTATTTTAGTGTTTTGAAAACTTCTACACAATAGTCTGCAGTAGAGCAAAATACAGGACAAAGTGGTTAATTACAGCCCGAGTTCCTAGGAAGCTATCTTTAGATTTTCTCATATTAAACTGAAGTCAGCATGTTAGACCTCTGCGGGCTTTTATTACTGGAAAACAATTGCTTCTGTAGTGAAACTACGTCATATTTACAGAGAATTGAGACTTTTTTTAATGGTTAAACTAGTATGAAATGTTCTAGGGCTCTGTTTTCCTGGACAAGATTGTTATCTTAAGCACCATGAGTAAAAGGATATTTCTCCTCATTAATCTAATATTGATGGAAGTACTATCACATCTGGGATATTAACTACCACATCTAACTATGTCCTTGCTAGTGCTGTGTCTGAGAGTGTTAGAAAGTTTCCTTAGGAACCTATCAGAGAAAAGATAGCTTGTGCTGTTATGCTGTGTTTTCTTTGGCCTCATGGAAGGATTTCACCCTGCCATTGTTAGTACTAACTAGGTTAAGAACACTCATTCCTGTACATTTCTTTCATTATTTCTTCTCTAACAGACCACCACTCAACTGTGCTGATTGGTGAATGCATGGAAATGGGTATTCTTTCCATTTTCAAAAAGCTTGTAATGAAGTATTTTGAGATTTGTATGCTGGCCAAGATGGTTGGGAAACACTGAATGTTATTACCTCATGAAAAATGCATTTCTTTCCCTTTTTAACGTTATAATCACTGACAGGTTGCTCAAAATTAGTTTGTTCATGATCAGTTAAAAGCAGTCATGAATGGCTGGCCCAGTGGATCTGTTAATGATGCTGTGATACTTTTTTCTGTTTCCCATGGAAATGATTTTTTAAACACATCCCTAGTGTGAGTAGTTTAAACATTGCAGTGCTGCAGTTCAAAGTAAGAAAACCTGAGAGAAAAAGATTAAAAAATAATTATTTTTGTTGTTTGAACTGAAAAAGAAAGGTGCAGAACACGGACTGTGGCATTGCTTCCCTTGTAAACCAATGGCTAAACTAACTCTTCTAAATCAATGGCTGGAGCTCAAATAGAAATACTTTTAATTATTATCTCCAAGAATCTCTTTAAAATAGAATT
Organism: Corvus kubaryi; assembly: GCF_017639235.1. Classification (NCBI taxonomy): domain Eukaryota; kingdom Metazoa; phylum Chordata; class Aves; order Passeriformes; family Corvidae; genus Corvus; species Corvus kubaryi. The sequence continues at coordinate 6,626,599 of NW_024581131.1, forward strand.
TTTGTAATATAAATTGTGACTGTGTCCTGGGAAAAGGCAAGGGTAGGCAAGAGATCTTCATGGTATTTGACAAATTATTATGGTTGTCTTCAGTGATAAAGTTTTATTTTACCTGTGAGACATTTCTGGGAAGAGTTAGAATTTCTGTACATTGTGAAATGATAGCCTAAATTAGAATAGTTCTTTGCATAGTTCATAAATCTGATTTATTTCTGTGGCATTTTGTCAATTTAGCTGGTAATCTTTTATTAGGTCATTGAATTAACAGGTACGATTAACGGTCTTTGACTGAATTACTGCTTGCTAACCAGAGAGTATTTCAAGTACAGAAGGAGTTTTTCAGTAGCTGGTTCAAGGGTAGATGTTTTTAAAAGGTCTGATAATGTCATGAAGAGATGGCAGTTTGGAGTGTCTGGTATCTCTGACTGAAATGTGATGGCTTTATGTGTCTTTCTCTTAGTCCATCCAGTTGCGCTTGGAGCTTGCAAAAGAACTGGGCACTGGAATATCCATCTGGGAGCTGGGACAAGGCCTGGACTATTTCTATGACCTGCTTTAAAACAAGAGATGATCTGAGAAAGACTTTATTTGCTTCACTGAGGCTCCACTTTCAATTAATCTGAGTATCCTGGAGAGGTGATTTTTAGAACATTTTTTGTAATTTATATCATATCTGTATTAAACTTGCTTTTTTTTCCCAATAAAGAATCTTTTTTTGATTTGCCACACAGACATGATTGTTGGTATCTGATAAAATTCAGAGTAAAAAACCACAGAAATTTCTCATAAAGCACCTGAATTCCGAGTCATTGAAAACAAACCAACATAGGTGGATGGAGTCAGAGTTGAAAATATTTTCTGAAATGTTTTCTACAAGAAATAAAATGGGAAATTTGATGCCATCTGATCAGAGTGTAAGATGGAGACCTCTCAAAGAGCTGCTGGTAATAACCATAGTAAGAAAACAATAAATCCATCATACTACATGCAGCAAATTTAAAGTCTGCTGGACATCTTGCTGTCTTCTGGTAAGGTGAGTGAACATAAAATGTCAGGAGGGGAGACCAATTAGCAGACTTTCCCTCAAGCTGGTAGAAAATCAAGCACTGACAAGCTAAGCTGTTGGCTCTGTTTGTTTTGTCATGTTAGTAAATTTCTTAAGCAGTTCAAAGTCACAGTAATTTCAATTTACTACCTGTTTCTAAATCAGTTCTGTTACAAGAGATGCTCTGTGATTTCCCTATTCTGCTTAGCCTGCTTGGTGTCTGAGGAGCAGTATTTAGCCCTAGAGCATGATGCATTAGTGGCCAGTTTGTGAGAACTGTAACATTCAGCAACAAAGGCTCTAATGGTAATCATGGGTTCCATGGACATGATGGATTCCATGTCCCCAGTAGACAGAGCCCCAGCAGCTCTGACAACCCCTTGACTTAATCAGGCACTGTGAATGTCATCAGCATCTTTGTGTATTAAGCTGTCATTCTTCAGCTGCACACACTGGTGCTTTTGTCTCTGTAATATGGATTTTTTTAGGAACCCAACGGCTGTAAAAACCCATCAGTTTAAAAACAAAGCCAAAAAATTGTGGCCCTGCTTCTTGGTTTATAGTATTTGTATTTGTTGAAATCCACAGGCTTCAAGGCAATTTCTTCTAAGGAATGAAGAGGTGCTGGGAATTTGATGAGGGTGTCATTGGTCACCAGCAGAGACTCAGGCAAAGAGCTCTGTACTCCCACTGGTGCTCTTCTTGCCACTTACAGTTGTCACAAAGATAACTGCACTCCTCTGTTCACATTCACCCTTCCCAGTAATTAATCTCAGCGGGGAATTTATCTGCCCCTGCTGTTTTCAGCAGAATAAATCCCACTGTAATCCACCATTGATTAAGGAACTATTGATCTTCACCTTTCTGATTTAGTTCTGGCATCTCTCGACTTCTCACATTGCGAGTATCCAGCTGGGCTTACTAATCAGGTTTCTTTCTTCCATACCATTAGTAGTAAGATAATTTGCTACATGAATCCTTGTGTTCAATTAACTTGAACTTTCTAGTTCGTTCGAAAGCAATTTAAAGTCGCTCTGGCAATGGTATCTAGAATAGCACAAGAATTAAATTCTATTACACTGTTTTTTCTACATTCAGTGGCACTATTGAACCAGGAAAAAATACTCAGCAGTGGAAGGGGTTATGTTCTGAAATGGCATCCAGTTCTGTATTAGCTAGTAAGTAGCTTCCCAAATGGGATGTGGGGAAGAAAATGATATTTCATTTTAGCTTGTTTCCTCTCTAGAAAAGGTAGATATACATAATTTATCACAATTATAATTTTTTTTATATTCTGTGATGATTTTTTTATGAAGTTCATGATTCCTGTTTGTCTCCAAGTACAGCTATGTTAGAAAGAAATGTCTTTTCCATCCTTAGAGGTAGCACAAACACCTTTGTGTTTCAAGAAGATAAAACTAACCCTTGATGTATCATGAAAAATAAATACCAGATAAGAAGTACCAGATAGGATTTTGAGCCATCCATGGTATATTGGTGCTTGAGGCCAAGAATGTTGCCGTTGTCTCTAAAGGCAAAACATGTTTGTTGCTTTAGAAATAATATTCTAAAAGAAACAAAATTGGCATTATTCTTTCTCATGAAATTCTCTGTTCAAAAAAAAAGAAAAAGAAAAAACCAAATGAGCATCAGAAGGCACGTGAGCTCCAGAATGAATGCAGAACAGCTTCTGACGGGTTGGTCTTGCATTTCCCTAAGTTTTCAATATTTAGGAATGTCAGGTTGTCCTGTATTAACAGAGAATTGAGATATCAATGAGCCACGATGAAATCAGCTTTCTTTTGAAATTTGCACCTTAACACATTTATGAGAAGTGACACAGGAGAGAGAGGTTGGTATGAAAGGAGTTCCTGCAGAGCATCTCTTTTATGACAAGTGGGGAAAACTGCATGAGGGGCAGAAGGTAGGAGGGAGTGCTGAAGTGACACTTCATTATTTATTCCTAAATTTAAAAAGTATTCCTAAAATGAGGTACTTGGCAGGGCAAGGCTGAAGATACTGGACATACACAATCAAGGGTATGACTGGGGAGAAATATTTAGTGTTTCTATTAAAACAGCTTACACCTACTAAAGCAAGCAGTGACATGGAAGTGTGTTTATTTGCACACAGTATATTATCATTAAGTTTTCTAAGATGCATTTTAAAAAAACCAAAAAAGGTTTGCTGTATAATCTGGCTCTGTTGCAAGAAAAATTTCCTTGTATTTGTATAAGATCTCAAGACCTATGAATGTAAAGGTATCTTTGATCTACCTGATGCCAAGTAGAGCTTTTTTCAACTGGCCTTTGCTCTTGTATTTTTGGGTGATTTTTTTTCTTGGGTTAGACTTACACAGGGTTAAGATAAACACATTTTTCTGCACAATTTTTATTGCATTCACTGAGAAAAAGAAATAGCAGCTGATTCTGTTGCAGCTGGCCTTTGATATGAAGCTAGTAGTTTTATTGTCAATTATCATCACACACATCGTTTTAACAGGTGTCAAGGGAGGGTATCTGTATACAACTAAGTATCTTGTGACAGAAAAGAGGATGTATCTGGCTGCTTGTAGGACCACATGGACCATTCTTCTGGGATAACAGCATCCCATCTTATCTCCTGTGGTAAGTGTATCTTGAAAACTTGAGCTGCCATAGCATCTTTGTAATGAGAAAGAGATTTAACAGAGAATTGTGGAAAATAAGTTGTTTTGCTTCTCATTGTGAGGTGCTATTTCTTCAAGAAAAATCGCTATAGGATTTCATGTTATAGTTTGGTTTTTTATCATATATAGGTGGGAAACTGCAGAACCAAGTGTAGCTTTGAGGTAAGAAAGTTAGGAGAGAAAGAGAAGAGAAAATGTGATAAGGCAGACCAAAGGCTGACAATAGTAAAACAGGCTCTTTAACCACTTCTTAGTTATAAAGAATTGTTGGGTGAGTTGTAACAATTTAATGTTTATGGGCTTAAGCAAAAATATGAAATGCTTTTTTCATTTCTGCTGTGAACTAACAGTCGTAATTATTCGTAAGAGCGGGGGGAGAGTTCTGTGCATGCTCATCTGTGGAGACTGCAAAGCTAATGGATGTTCACAGGAACTGTAATTACAGTCTCTCCTGAATTTGGGACATGTCTTCTGAAGTTTACTGTTCTGATTAATACACAGTGCAGCTCTGTGACTTCAGTTAAAGAAATAGCAGCACAAAGCAGATGGATTCTACCTCTGCAGCTTGAAGAGGTTGTATGCAGCTATTTCCTGAAAATAACATTCCTTCAGTGATCACTTTTATATGTAATAAGTGCAAATTAAGTAAGCCTGAATTGGAGTTTTGTAGTCTGCCAGGCAATCCCTTTGATAGTCTGTGTTAGGGAAAAATAGATCATCTCTTTAGAAAAAAACCCAGCTTAATATGAAAAAATAACTGGAATAGAACTTGATTAACGCTACTTATTCAAACAGTTGCAAAAATAAATAACATCACTTATCTTGTTAGTATATGAAATTAAAAGCAAAATGTGTTTTAAAATGTATTCTGTTGGAATGAGAACATTATAACAAAATGTTATTTTGCAAAAAAAATGCAGATGAATAGAATCTAAGACTCAAAATTTAAAACAGTTTGTTGTTTTACATTCCTACTTATACCAGTTACCTTTTCGGGATATATTTCAATGTTTAGTTGGTTACAGTGTAACTTAAAATTGTTTCAGTAAAAATACTATAGAAAAACTTGTAGGCTATTTTTCCTAGAAACAAAGACGTTTCTTACAAACTCTTAATGAAATAAGTTCTTACTCTGACTTCCAGCACATTAGAACTTATTCTCCATTTAACTGCTGAGAGCAAAGCAGATGGGCACTTTCGAGCTGCCTTCATGTGGCACACAGATCATATTTTATTCCATCCATTGTGTGGAGTTTAAATAAGGTAAAATTTAGCAACTGTCTAGTGTAGGAAGGCAGAACATAAAACCCTGCCCCTCTGTGTATGAATGCTCAGCTGGCTGCCCAGGTGGGAACAGAGTTTAATCACAGGGCATTCATTACCTTGCCCACCTGATTTTTTGAGAGCAGTAATGAAGATCATGTGGAAATGTTTAGTGTAAATAAGCAGTATATTGTCTTTCTATTGACTTCCTAACTTTCCTTATTTCGTTTACCAGAAGCCACTAATCTGAGCAGACATACACATAGTGGCAGAAGGGCACAGACCCTCTTATCTCTAGATTGCATACCGTGGAGTTTTTTGCATAAGTGACTTGCTGTAAGGCTTCCCAGATCGTTGCATTTTTCTGCAAATCCTGGAACAGTTTCTCAGAGCTGGGCTATCTAATATTCCAGGTCTGTCATCTGTTGCTGTTAAGTTCCTGCTCTGTGTGTGGCTGCACCAGGGACTGGCTGAATGATCTCCCTCACCTTCCTCAAAGATTAAGGTTAGTACAGATGGAGTAGAAGATTATGGGGTTTCAAGTTTCCTCTAATATGTAAAGTCTACACATTATGGTTACCTCTGCTGCTTATCCTACTCCAGAAGGTAATACTAAATATTGTTTTCCTTTATTTATTACATACATTTGCAAGTGTAAAAGCAGCTTAAAAACCCCCATAGAAACATTGCTAATTTTCACTAAACGTTACTTTTCTATTCTTCCTTACAATCTCATTACCTCATCTAGGTAGGACTTTTGATATGTTCCTGTCATTTTTCTTCCAGTGCACTGGTGGAGAGCATATACTCCACTCTATGCTGTCTTTGCTTGCAGTTGTGGAGCATGGGACTGTGACTAAAAATAGCCAATAGACAGAATTACTGCCCAGTGTAGAAAATTATTTAGGACTGTGTGTGTCCATTTTCACTCAATCTTTACGGTTTCTTCTCTGATTTTTCAGGTGAACTCATGAGGGGCAGAAAAGTTGCTACAGATGGTTTGGCTATTATTACAGGTTTTGTAGTCTTTTTGTGTTTTCCTTTGCTCCTTTGGGGGCTTTATATATCATGAGTAGATGAAGGCCCAGCAGCAGCAGAATCAGCATTCTTGTGCTGTGGAAATTAGGGAAAAGATGCCTGGAGTGTTGTGTGACCACACTGAGAGAGAGGAGGAGAGAGTAATTTATGCCATTTGTAAAGCTGGCTCCCTAATCCCTATAGTTATTAGAGTGATATTGTGGGAGGAAGAGTGGCAAAGCTCAGCTCTGCTCATGGCAGCTACCTCTGGGCTGATTCCCCCTTGTTTATAGGTGCTGTTTCAGTTGCTGCGCTGGGAGCTTTTGTGTAAAACAAGTGGTTATTTTTGCTCTGCTCATGTCCTAATGTGGAAAAACCTTTGTGCTTATAATATTGTTCATTTTGCTCTCATTAAAACAACCAATCAGCCTGGCTAAGTGAAAGCCAAACTGTCTTTGTTTTGCACTAGAGCTGGAGCTACCGAGGAACCAGGTGGAGGTGTTTGGCGTATTTTATACAGACCACTTCTACTAGCATAAGTAAATAGTTTCTTCATAAATGATAAGCAGTCTCCCTTTACAGATATATTGTGTCATGTCTTGCAACTGTAGAGCCAACTTAAAATGAGTTTTTTTGGGTTTTTTTGCTCTGGGTAGCTTGCTGATATAATTAGCTGGAATTAACACTAGAAAGTCTTTTATTTAATGATGCTTTTAGAATCACAGCACTAAATTGTTGTCTGCTGTATGAGGCCTTTGCATCCTGCTTCTGCTTTTTAGCTCAGAACTTCCTGTTAAAATGAAATTGCATTTGCTGTTAGCTGGGAAGTGTTTTAGATGGACTTTCTGAGTCAAACAGTGGGTCAGGATTTTAAATTCCATCTAATTCCTCCTTTCTTCATTCACATCAACCCTGAAATTGGGGTTGATGTGAAGATGCAATTGCACACAGGAGACTGGCTGAGCTCATGTCTTAGAAGCCTGGTTTAGCAGTTTATTAACTATTTTAAGCACTGAGGGTTAAACTGTACCTTTAACATTTGCTTTTTGATTTGGAATTACTGCCTTTGATACAAGAGGGAACGATCAGTAATTTTTAAGGTGGGTTTTTTTTTTTACTGAACCAGATTTGTTAATTGCTTTAGTAAGAGTTAAATAAATATATAAGGTGGCAGGGAGACTAATCATCATCCCCAGAATGAAAACCTTTCTGTTGTGTCTAATATAGACTGACCTCTGAGCAAGGTCCCAGTTTTGTGTTCAGATTTCATCTTCTCCCCTTGGCTGCAACAAGTGAGCTTATCTGCCCATGTCTCTTAAGGTGGTGGGCAGGGCAGAGTAGAGAAACTGTGTGTGTGGCTGTTTGAAGGGGATGAGAGGGAGGGAATGGGGCAGAACAATTGCTTTCAGAAAAAATGCACTTTCTCCTTTCCTTCCTTCTGTAGGACCAGCAGAGAGATAGACTTAGCAAGATGAAACCCAAACCCCTGTGTTCCAAGGTGATCCCTGTACATTTTTGAGCACTGTTTTGGAGCCTAGCACTATGAAATATTTTGGCAGGCTGTGCTCTGTCCTTGGAAAATATATTTATCACAACTGAGGTGACTTTTCTGATGGCTTCTCCCAGTGCTTTTTGGCAGACCACTAGAAGTTATTAAGTGAATTTTGCAGATGAAAACATGAATATTGTAAATACTCCTTGCCTTCCCAGATACACATATTAGTATATAATTTGAGCTTCAAGTGTATGCAGTATTAAACTCATCATGGATATAAGAAGAACTCATCAGAGTGTATGAGAAGCCTTTTCCTCCTCCTTCTCAGGAGCCCTTGGTTGTTAGGGATAACTGCATTGGAAAAAAGGTACAGTGGACAGTGTTCCAAAGAGCACACAGCCTTAAAGAGACCTGGCAGACAAAGTGGAAAGAAAAGAGAAAATTACTTTTTCAGTGCCAGGTAGTAAATCTGTCACAAAATCAAACAGGAGCCAGGGTTTCTGACCCTGGTGGGCATCAGGCACAGCATCGCCAGTCGGGCAAGGGAGGGGATTGTCCTGCTCTGCTCAGCATGGAGGCAGCTTCACTTCGAGTGCTGGGGCAGTTTTGGGTGCCACAATATAATAAAAGAGAGAAAAATATTAGAAAGCATCTAAAGAAGGTGAAGAGTCTATTGGGGAAGCCACACAAGGAGCAGCCGAGGTCATTTGGTCTGTTCAGCCTGGAGGAGACTGAGGGGAGACCTCACTGCACTTAAAACTTCCTCCTGAGGGGAAGAACAGGGGACAGACCCAGATCTCTTTCTGGTGACCAGTGACAGGACCTGAGGGAATGGCCTGAAGTTGTGTCAGGGGAGATTTAGGTTTGATATTAGGAAAAGTTTTTTCACCAGAGGATGTTTAGGCACTGGAACAGGCTCCCCAGGGAAGTGATAACTGCACCTGACAAAGTTTAAGAAGCATTTGGGTAAAACACTCTCAGGGACATGGTGTGATTCTTGGGACTGTGCTGTGCAGGGCCAGGAGTTGGGCTTTGATTATGCTTGTGGGTCCCTTTCAGCTGGGGATATTCTATGATTCTGTCTCCCACCATGTGCTGGCTAGACCCTGCTGCTGAGTTACACAAATCAGAGCAAGCCAGAGCAAAGTAGGGTCCCTTCATCACTGACACTGTGAGGGTCTTCTCAAAATCACTCACTGCAGAACAGTCTGTTGGCAGCAAGTTGGGGATGTGTGCATGTCAAAGTGAACAGAGCACACTGCCATTCTGACTGGTTCTGTGAGAGCTGATGAGTCCTTCCCCTCACCACCACACACTGAGGAAAAATGGCTTTGCTTGTAGATATGGAGACAAGTAGTTATACATAGCATAAATGGAAATAGTAATTTGTACAACATGCAATCAGGTGGAGTAAATAACTACTGCAATAAGTCATAGAGTCACAGACAGTAGCTGGATCTTTCAAAGGTCTGAATATTTTCCTAGTGATAATGTCACTGATTATACATTTCAAAGGGAACGTAATGGTGGGTTAGTCCTTCTGTCATAAGGTGAATTGTTACTCCTCTGAGGCATCTTCTTTCCATCCCAACCTGGCCTTTCTGCATGTTGTCTGGGTAAGCTGAAAAGGCAAAAAAGAGCAGGATCTGTAGTGGATCACGTTTGCAAGGCTAACCTTGTGCTTTCTAAACTTGCTTGCGTATGTGCTTCGGGGGATGTACTTCCCTCTTTTGAGACTGTTTGGTCTCTGTGTTTGATGTAGGAGTCAAACTGCTGGTCAGCTTTCATTTCCAAGCTGTTTTCTTTGTAAGTGAAAGCTTTTTTTTTTTTTTTTTTTTCTGCTGACATTCAAGCACTGTTGGTGTTCAGGGACCATTGCTGCTTAAAGATTCCACAGGCCCCGTTTTGCCACCGACTTGCATGTCTGGGAGCCCATTTGTTTTCAAGGATTTTTGTTGTTTCTCATTAAAACAGAATTTAGCAGTACAGCTCAGCTTGATTGCAGCTCTTTTGATGAATCTCAAATGAAAACATAATTCTGCTTCATTTTGTGTTGACTCAGCAAGAATAGGAGGAATCAAAAAAGTAATAATGCCTTTCTCCCATCCTGGAGGAAGTTTAAAACCATTATTTGGAACAGAAGAGTAGATATTGGTTCTGCACAATGAAAAGAACAACACTTCCGAGAACAGAGCTATGCCATGAAGTTGTGTAGCTTATCCAGTTTTTATTGATAATGCTATTTTTGTAATAAAAAAGGGTTTTAAGGTTATTTGCACAGGCAGTATTAAATAACTCACTTGGGGCTTTTCTGGAACTAAATAGTAGCATCTGAAAGAATTTACTTCTAATTTCAGTGCAACCCCAAAATAATGAAAGCTTTGCTTCATGTGAAGGATTCTACAGTGCAGGTGTCAGGCACATAAATTTGGGCAGTTTCTTCATGGTGATGGGGAGATGTTACTCAGAACTGACTGCAGTCACTAACAGAGCAGGAGAACAGCTTGACTCGCTGCACATGAAAATGGTTTTGAATTTCTGATTGTACTGGAGTGGTCTGGAAATGCAGCACTGAAAGCAGCAGCACCTGGTAAGCCCTTGGAGTATCTCCCTATGCAGTGTTTTTCTTTCACTGTAAAACTTTGCTTTCTGCCAGACAGTAAAACCTGTGATACTCAGCTGAAAGGATTCCATTAGTAGCCCATCAAATGTGCATCACCGTGAGGAAGGATGTTTGGTGTAGCTTCAAGATTCCCTGTGTCCTGATAAATGTCTCAATCTTTTGCCATTATTATTGGAATAGAATTTATGGCAAGGCAAACTTGGCTTACCTATGAAGAGACAAGATTATAAAAGAATTAATTTAGAAAGAAGCTGAAAAGCTTATTTTATTTATTGAGTCATGGATTGTTCTGCAGATTATCAGAATAATTCCTTCCTGTGCTTTCCTAAGTAACACATTATTTTTCTTCACGCTGTTTTGCACCTCAAGTGTTTTGTCCATTAAAATGATTCTGTGGTTTGGTTTTGTTACTTTTGCATAAAGAAGCATTCGTAAGCATGTATAGTTAGTATTTCTAAAGATTGTCTTTATAAAATAGGTGTTCAAGCATGGAATAGAGCATGAACAAACCAAACTAGGAGACAGAAAAAAACCCTTGATAAATGGAAGAACATTTCATTATCAAATCTGTAATTGTTTCAAGGACTGGCCTTTAGGTCCTGCAAAGGAGTTTGAATATTATTAATTGATTTTAAACTTTGTCTCTCTGCAGACCTTACCATTTTTCTGGCCATATGGGCCACTAGTGGAGGAAGGACAAACATCCAGAGAGTTCTGGATAAATGTTAAACCCCCATTCCTTTAGAAATTGAAATCTGAGCTATTGACATTCTTGTAGGTAAAAAGCTTGGGGGAGGGGGAATGGGAGACAGGACAAGCAGACTGCAGGAGCCTATCACCAAACTGAGTTTTCCATATACAGGAGTTAATACAGGGTTGTGTGTGTGTGAATGACACCAAATGCTGTGGTTGTTGTAATCCCCTTTTAATAAAGGGATTGACTTGCAGTACAAAACGACTTACATATTTCTGTATTATCTGTTCCAGGGGGCTTGAAGCCTTTTGTGTTTGCTAGCCCTCAGTACCTCCTTACTTTATTGCACTAACTGCAGAAATTGCTTTTCTGAAATGTTGTTTGTGGTCATCAAACAGGAATTGAAAGTACTTTGTCCCATACTGATGGCCATGTAGATGACATGGGCCACGGAAACATGAGGCTGAGTCTCAGCTAAACCTCTGGCCAAAATGCATCCGAATGGTAGCTTTCTATTTGAAAAGATAATGGAAATTTTTAGTGAGTATATTGGTTTTGCAAGTACTCTCTTGGGCCTACATATAAATATTGTGATGGGAATGACAGAGCCCACGTGCTACTCGTGTCAGAGTGGTGTCCCCTGGCACAGAGCAGGACAGGGTATGCACCAGCCTCTGCTGATGTCCCTGCTGAAAGAGCCTCAGGCAGCTGTTTGGTGTTTTGCTTCATTGTGTTTCACCTCAGCACTAATTCCACTATTCTAGTTTTGATTGATCTCTAGGTTTCCACGTGTAGACACAGACTCTAAGCTCCTTATTTCTTTCATTTTTTGGCAAGATCCACATTTTGTTTCTGTGGTGTAATGCCTATCTGACCATTGTTTGGTATCTGAGCTTGTCTAGAAAGGGAAATTCAAGTTTGTGTGTAGAGAAGCTGATGTGGCTCTGATTCCTGACAGAGGGGTTTCAGCGTGCCAGCCCTCAGGGGAATGGTGATGCTGTGAAGAGAGGAGGACGTCTGGTTCCAGCAGAAATCTTGGGCTGAAGAGAAGGGCACAAAGAAGAATTCTGTCATCCGGGAAGGTCTTGCTTCCACAGACAGTGCAGCAAGCCACACTCCATGTGATTTCACAGGGCTCCTTCAGGGGGCAGCAGTGCTTGCACTACAGATCATCTGTGTAAGAGGCAAGTGGGATTTCAGCACCCTGCGGGTACTCCTTGGCTCCTTTCCAGAACAAAGGTCCTGAAACAGGAACCCTCATTTGCTGCTGACCATTTTCCCAGTCACCATCTCTTTTACTGTTGGGTCTAGTGGAAAGCCTTAACAGTATGAAAATCTAAAAATCTCAACTAAAAACTTTCCTGCTTTCTCCCAACCCACCCCAAGTTGTACTGGATCTAAAGTGATCCTTCTGAAATACAAGAGGAAGGGAAGCCATCTGACTAGATGACCCCTGTCCCTGTTAGGTAGAAAATGATTTTTCAGAAAATCTTGTACTGGATACACATCCAGTTTATGCATTTTACCCTAATTTTTAAGCAAAAGCTGTCTTAGCTGAATGCTTTTAAAAATAACGGAATGGAAAGTCAGAGAGATCAAGTACCAGACATGCTGCTGGTCCTGCTACCTTTCAAACCATTTGTCTGGCTCTTTACCTGTAGTGTAGCATTATTAGAGTAGTGTGAATCCTGCTGTGAGCATCTTTCTAATTCCTAAGCTGGCATTTGAAGGCAGGAGAGAGGTGAGCTTTTGTCCTTTAGAGGTAAACCTGTGAAGGCTGGGTCTAGACAACTGGAAGGGAATGTAACTGGGGGGATACATGGGCTGCTTTAAAATGAATGGATTTATTACACAATTCTCCTGCTAGTTTGGGGACATTTGCCTTTATCTCATACTGCTCTCTCTCTGCATATATATGTGTGTGTATATATATATTAGTGGGAAAATGTTTATCTTCTGCACTGTTTAGAATTTCTCAGTCAAACAGAAGTACTTAAGACCTTAATATTTAATAAGCTCTCAATTGTTAGAGAGCAGTGAGCCTGCCAGTGTGAGACTGGGCTGGCAGCTCAGTGGATTAATAGAAACATAGAGCTCGATTTAAAAGCCCCGAATGATAATCTTTAAATATGCTTAGGCATTGTGGCTGTGCAGTTTCCCTGAGGAATCATCATATTCTCTGCTTTAAAAATTTCACTGAAGACTTAACTGAAACTATAGCTCACCTTTGCCTACTGGGAAATCTACTTTCATTCTTGGGGCTTAAATTCCTTCTGTGTACATCTGTACACCCAGAGTGTGATTCCTTGTGGGTTTTCACTTATTACATGTTTGCTGCAGGAAGAGTTTTACACAGACTTGAAAAACAAAAATTGCAGAGTTGAGCAACTTTCCTACCTTAACAGAGATCTTGCTTAGGCTTTCAAACAAGCAAATGTTGCCATTTGAAAATACTGAAGTGAAAATTACATTGATGCTTGTGATATGTGGTCTCAATAAGACAGACAGAGAAAATAGGGGTTTTTTTTAAACTCCTGTATGTGAAATTCTCTGGTGCTTTGGGTTCATGTAACGCATTTCAATAGTACTTCATTCTCTGATAGAGATCTGCCTAGTCCCACTGCAGTGATAGTGTAGACACAATGTGGTGCATTCTGGGATGTCCTCAGACAAATTGAAAGGCTTGAAAATGATAGATTGCTTTTTCTTATAAGAACTTGCCAGTCTTAAAGGTGTCTAGACTTTGAGTTGCATTAGTTGTGTATACATTTCTGGGGATTATCGCAATTTCAATTTAATTTGCCATTTCACTTCATGCTATAAAGCTTTCAAGGAATCTTTAATTTCAGTGAGAACTCACTAAATGAAAATTAAAATTAAATAAGCTTGCATCATCAGCACTGAGAGTGGCAGTATTATCCTGAATTTCTCTTAATACTTCACCAGAGCTTCTTGTGCACGTCAGGCATCAGGGTACTCAGTTGTTCAGCACTAGATCTGACTGTGTAGCTGAACTACCCTTGTGTTCTGTGTAGCTGCACTAAGAAAGCTTTTTCACTTGCAGGATACTGTGCTCCATGTAACAGTGACAGAACAGCTCTGACAGATCAGCTGTGACGTGCTGAGTTCTTTTAAACCACAGAATGGGTTGGAAAGGACCATAAAGATTATCTAGTTCCAGCCTCCCAGCCCTGGGCCAGGGACACCTTCCACTAGATCAGGTTGCTCACAGTCCCATTCAGCCTGGCCTTCCAGGGATGGGGCATCCATTAACTCCTCTGAGCAACATGTTCTGGTGCCTCACCACCCTCACAGTCAAGAACTTATTTCTAATACCTATTTCTTCTCCAGTCTGAAAATCCCAACTCTCTCAGCCTGTCCTCACAGGAGAAGTGCTCCAGCACTCTGAGCATCTTTGTGGCCTCTTCTGGACCTGCTCCAGCAGGTCCATGTCCTTCTTATGTCAGGAGCCCTAGAGCTGGATGCAGTACTGCAGGTGGGATCTCACTGGAGTGGAGTAGAGAGAGAATCGGCTGTCTCGACCTGCTGACTGCACTGCTTCTCTTTCTGGGATACAAGAGCATGTTGCCAGGTCCTGTCGAGCTTCTTGTCAACAGCACTGAAGTCCTTCTCTTCAGGGCTGCTCTCAATCCTGTATTTGTGTTTGCCCAGCCTGTCAGGATTTCCCTTACTCAGGTGCAGGACATTGTGATCAGCTTTGTTGAACTTCCTGAGGTTCCCATGGGCCCATCTCTCCAGCCTGTCCAGGTCCCTCTGAATGGCATCCCTGCCCTCCCAAGTGTCAGCCACACGACACAGCTTGGTATCATCTTCAGACTTGCTGAGGGTGACTCGATCCCACTGCCCACGTCACTGACAAAGATGTTGAACAGTGCTGGTCTGAACAGTCCTCCTGGACCCCCAAGGAACGCCACTTGTCATTGGTCTCCTCTTGGACTTTGAGAGTGACCATCCAGCTGGTTGCTTATCCACTGAGTGGTCCATCCATCAAACCAATGTCTTTCCAGTTTAGAGACAACGCTGTTGTGCACGACAGTGGCAAATGCTTTGTACAAGTTCAGGTAGGTTATGTCAGTCACTCTTCCCTTATCCACCTCTGTAACCCCATCACAGAAGGCCACCAGATTTGTCAGGCACAATTTGCCCTTCATGAAGCCATGTTGGCTGTCTCTAGTCACATCCTTGTTTTCTATGCACCTTAGCATATTTTCCAGGAGGATCTGCTCCATGAT
This sequence comes from Corvus kubaryi, assembly GCF_017639235.1. NCBI lineage: Eukaryota > Metazoa > Chordata > Aves > Passeriformes > Corvidae > Corvus > Corvus kubaryi. The sequence goes on from NW_024581131.1 coordinate 6,641,657, forward strand.
TTTGCTGAGCAGTAAGGAGAGACTGATGGGCCTGTAGTTCTCCAGGTATCCCACTCTTCCCGTTATAAAAATGGGGGTTATTTTTCTCCTTTTCCAGTCAGTGGGAACTTGACTGCACTGCCATGATTTCTCAAATATGATGGATAATGGCTCAGCCATTTCATCCAGCAGTTCCCTCAGGACCTGCAGATGTATCTCATCATCCTCAGCATTTTTCAGTAATGTTTAAATTACATATAAATTCAACACCACTGCTCCCTAAATGGATCTCTTGCAAGGCTGGAAGAACTGAAATTTGGAGGGTGTAAGAGAAATCAGTGTCTGTACCCCTTACAGCTGTTCATCATCTGAGTATTCCTGTGTCCTTCAATAGCTCAGTGAAGCTGCTGCACCTAGGAGGGGAATAGATGGGACTACAGTCTGAAGAGCACAAGAAAGCAGCTGGAACAGGGCACAGGGGCTGTTCCGACCGGGCTCACCATGTGCCATGGGATGCTGCTCTATCTTTGTACCTTACAGTGGGGAAAACCAGTCTGCTCAGGTGGTCTCTTGTCCATTTCCAACTTTCTCCCTCAATCTTCATTTTTTTTTCATACCTGTCATTTTTATTTTCCCTTTTCTTCCTCACCTTTCCTGGTTTACATATTTGGATAAATTGGAGTGCTCTGCCACCCACACCAAAGACTGCTTGCACCAGAATATTCTGGTTTGGAGAAGAACACATGCACATGGATTTTTTGCATGTACATTAACTCTTGATTCCATCAGGAACAAGAGAGTGTGATTTGCAGCAAGCTTTTAATTGTGCCAGGTTTTCCTGTGATAATTCTTCTTTGAAACCTGTGAGCACTTATTTCAAAGGACCTTTTGATAAAATTGTTTTGTGTCAGGGTAACCAGCTGTGGTGCACAGTCAGGAATAAGAAGGTGTTTAATAGGGAAGAACTTCAATGCACGGACTTCACAGGGAGATTTAAAACTTCAATTTTTATTAGCACCAAATATCAAGCAAGTTCCATGACAACAAGCTGTACTTCCAAGCTGATGAGCTACTTTGTTTAGGGAAAGTGAGTTAGTAATTATATGACACATCAATTCAGTCTATGTACTCTATTGTGTTTGCATTTGCAAATCCGTAATTCCTTCTGTTGTGCACAGGTCTGAGTTCACAATTTCTGTCCTTCCCCAAAAAGTAGGAGTGTTTTCAATCATGAGGTTTTGAGGCAACTCTGCCCTTGAGAGACCACGTAGCATAACTTAGCTGCTCACCAGAATAGTCAAAGCACCTCTGGCTTCTAGGGGGAAATATTACTATTTCTAACATATTTCTGTGTCCAGTTCCTGCAGCTGAGCTTACAGCAAGAAGAGTTTACCCAAAGAGCTTGACTTACACTTCCATACAGCCTCCCTGTTCAACTAATGCCAGCATGGCTTTCAAATGAAATTAATACAGAAGGCCATTGGTGGGGAGGGAGGGAGGCTGTGTGGTGTTCCGAGATTATGACAAAGCTTTTGGTGACTTTGACGGTGGTAAGAGACCTGGTATTGGATTATAGAGTGAGAGGTGGGGTTCCAAAGAAGCATTAGAATCAGCACCATGCAGGAGTGCTCTTTTCCTGGAGTATTTGCAAATGCTTCATCCTAACTGAGTTTGTGAACAGCTCTGACTCCCTTAAAGGAGGGAGGGTGTTTATTCCTTAAGAAATGAGAGCCTGAAATGAGAGAACTGAGAATTACACAAACACGCGTTTACACTTTTTTTTTTTTTTTTTTTTGATAGAAGTTATCTTGGGCAGTTGGGCTGCCACAGTACAAACTGTGGGGATGCATATGCTGTCCCAGACACCTTGAAAGTGTGTGGGTCCAGGTGAGCATTTCAGAAGAACAAGAAAGGCGTCATTTCTAAGATGAGGCATTTTTTTACCTCAGTATTCTGGGTGTTTATCATTCAAGCTGGAATATAATATCAGAATCTGTTAATTGCATCTGTGGCTGATACAATAACACTGAGCAAGTTTCCAAGTAAACTGGGTTAAAAAAAATGGAAAAAGAATTCCTGCAGCATTGGTCTATCTGGAGAATACTAAACAGCTAGTGACAGTTCTGCGTGATAACAGTGCTTGTCTAGCCACTTGCAGGCTTGCATCAAGGAACCGAGGACATTAAGAGCAACTCAGATTCAGTCACTACTTAGGTCCAGAACCAGGTTGCATGAATTACTCGGTCACACTACTTATTCTGCTCTGTTCTGTACAGTCTGTGTTCTCCTAACTCAGTATCAAACCTGAATTTTGTCAAGCCACGTAACGTGTCTTATCATTGGGCACTAGAATTTATACAATTCAGACAACTGAATCCCCTCCACATTTGACAGACTGGGACTGTGACTGGACAAGTATTTTTGTGTGCAGAACAGCAGATTTAAATGGTAGAGGTGGAAGGGGCTGGAGCAGAGATGGACTTAAGCTTTAGGGCCAAAGAAAGGCATTTGTGGAGGAGGGAGATGCTGAGGTGCATCTGAATAGACTTTGAGAAGCCGGTTCCTGAAATCCCTGTATTTCTCCAGTCATTTTTAGTTAATCTTCAGGAAGAATGCTTTACACCTGGAACTCTTGTCACTGTCCATATGAGACACAGACACATAAGCAATACATGTAACAGTTGGGGGTTTTTTATGCTGTACTTTGCTTTCTATACAGTTTTGTTTTCTATGTATTTAACTATGTACGGTTATATGTTTTATTTGGTTGCCTGTGATTTAAACTATACTTTGTAATAGCAATGCCATGGGAATATAAGGGAAAGTTTATAGTGAATAATTATCCCATCCTTTCAAATTATTCTTTAATTCCAAGTACAGGGAAGTCTCTGTTAAGCAATTCTGTCATAACAAAATGTTCTGCTCTGCCTAAATGATTTCTGCATAAAACATACCAGGGATTTGCTTGAGAAATCAGTTCAACTGATCAGCTATTTCTTCATTAAAAACCCTAAGATGTAGGACTTCTCTTCAGCTGTCTAACACACACTGGTGTAGATTTGGTAGTGAACATTTTCTGGCTGTTGGAGGGAGGAATGTAAACTGAGCTGGCTTTGCAGGTGAACAACCCCCAGGATTTCTAGTGAACATACAGTATTTCCAGGCGGAAAGAGTTTCTTGCAGGGGGAGACAAGGAAGCAAGGCCTAGGGTAAAGTGACCTACCATAGGCAACTAATGGGATTTCAGAAAAACAGCCTGTTTCAAATGGCATTTGCCAGATGAGTTATTAATGACAGATTCCTTAGTTTGGGGTTTTTAACACGGTAAGAGAAGAAACACAGGACTCTGTGTTTTGCACTTTTGATGTGTCAAGACAAAAGCTTGGATGAAGCTTCATAAGCTGCCCTTAAGTCTCTTTGAAAATTATCACTATGCAGACAGAAAGTACTTTGTATTACACAGCCAGAATAATCAGCTAGGCCCGATATTTCCAGGTTGTGTTAAGTGTGCTTTGGAAAAATAGCAGGATGTCGGGTGAAATACTCATCTAGTTGTTGATTAAAATAGGAACAGCTCTGTCTATGCCAACATGTAGTTCAAAAGCAAAGACAACTGGAATAGCCACTGGGAGAAGGTACACTGTTTGAAACAGTGGGATCTTGAAAATCAACAGAGTACTCAATTACCCAGGGTTAAGCTTTAGTGGAAAGCCAAATTAAGCTTTAAAGGTAATACTGCTGCTCTGAGCCCATATATTTCTGTAAGCATCATTAAGTTATCGTTCCTGAAGTACAGAACCAGTAGTGAGTAAAGGAAATTGAAAGGCAACACGTTAAAATCCATGTTAGAAGGATTCTTTTAAATGCAACTTGAAGAAATTGTGAAATTCACTGCTACACTGCAAGACTTTAATCTTTTTCATGAAGTCAGAAAGGGATTAAAGATAAATGTGGTTAATGAGACCATTTAGTGGTGCATTTAATGGGATGAAGACAATTCAAATAATGTAAACATCTCTACTAAACTAAGGGAGCTGTAAGAACGTTCCACCAAAGGTGTGGGTTATCCCTTATGATGCTTCCTGCAACAACCTCTAAAACATCTGGGTCTCTGCTTCTCCCATTACACTTTCAATAGTACACGTGTTGTTGTTCAGAATGCACAGTTTAGAGGCAATTTCACTTGTGAAGCTGTTTGACCTGTAGGGTACAACAAATTGTATTAAAGGAGGCAGTGTTAGACACGACTGCAGGTAACATTGGTGGCTAACCAGACATTCTACTCATCTGACACAGTACAACTTCCTAGTTGTTCCATTTCAACACATTCTGGTGTTAATTTTTCAAGTTTTTCTATGTAATTTCCGAATGTAAGCAACTACCTCAGAAAAAGAGAAGTCCTTTTGTTTCAAAGTTATCAGTAACAGACAAGTTGTAAACAGAAAATAATTGGATTTGGGTCTGAGTTTTTTTTTAACACTGAACCTGATCTCCCAGTAGTTTCTGAATTGTTATCAACTACCACATAATTTCAGGTTGCCCATCCTTAAGAGGAAAGAGGGGCGTAAATTTACCTGGGACTGGGTAAGCCACTTAAATAATAATAATAAAAACAAATCTGTACGGAAGTATAGGTGAAATCAAAGGTAATGAGACATGGCAAAGAAGTAGAACACTGTGGGGTTTTGTTAAATTGCATACAGTGTGTGTGTGCACTTGCACAGTTGTACACACACACATCTTTGGGTCTGTATAGAATCACTGTTTAGCTTGTAGTGCAGTTGCTTATAAAGAATACAAAAGACATTCTGTTGTAAACTTTAAAGAATATTTAATAACTTTTAAAAAATAAAATGTATACTTTAAATTTTGTTCTTTATATGAATGCACAAAAATGTACCATTGTAATTGTAGCAACAAAATCCAAAGACCCGAGGAGACCTGCCCACTGTGGTAAGATACCAGTGACAAGGGAGGAGAATTCACAATGGAATCCAAACAAGATTTCCCCTGGCAAGTCCCAACGTGTTTTCTAACTGTCTAACTCGGTATCTATGAAGAGCATTCACACTTAGCAAATTCTTGCAGATAAATTAAAGAGTAAATAGAGAGCCTGGGTTTAAAATAAATGCCACAATCAGCTGCTGGTTTCTGTTGCTTACCTTTGGTGCCACATTTATAGCATAACACCGAAGCCAAGGGGTAAATGAAAGGCTGTGACTTTGTCCATGCTGACAACCTCCTGTCCTACCCTGGGAAGGTGTAAAAGGCAGCCCTGAGCCACGTGTGCTCAGTGTGACCAGTTCTTGTTAGTTTGTGCAAAGTGAGGGTTTGGGTGGATTCCCATAGCAGCCCTATTGCTGATGCAAGACAGAGTATTTTTACAGCTTCAGTGCAGTTCCTTCCTCTCCATATTATGAAACCAACAATGCTGCATTTAAATACAAATTATTAAATGGAAGAATAAACCTTTATGAGTTTGTTTGATTTAAAGGGGAAGACCAAAGACCTATTCATAGAACAGAAGCTGGAGTGAATTTCAGTGATTGTGCACTGTATGATGAGGAGGTAAGTAATTCTGTTGTACAAATAGTAAGATTTGGCTGCTAGTGATAGTACAGGAAAATAAACCTTATTCTATTAAATATATGTTTTTTGGGTTTTTTTAGTAACTGTGAAAATAAAAAGCAAAAAGTATATTGGGCTGAATCTAAAAAGCTAAATCCTGATGCTGCTGAATTCAGTGGGTTCAGGCATATGCCCTGTGCCTTCATATCTTATTATTAAGCAGAAACAGAAATGAGAATAGACTAAGAGTGCTCCTTTATTGCCTTTGGTTCTGTCTTTAATTTTAATGTATTAAGTCCTCCTTCATGTTTAAAGATAAGATGTCAAAATAATATAAAAGACTTAACTAAAAGTGACAAGACACTAATAGAAGCAATTGGAATGACTTCTGTATTGCTCTGCCTGCATTCACTATCAGCAACCTTTCAAATGAATATTATGTACTACAGGTTAAGTATTTATAATCAACCAGTTTAATGTGAAGTTCTATGTGTTAAATGGAACTGTCCTTTTTTGTTTTGTTGTGGGGTTTTTTTTGTTAAAGACTGTTGCTGTTACACATCACAAAATCTTTTGACCTTGTCAGCAGAGAAAGGATGCAATGCTCTTAAGAAAATATGGTAAGTCTGAGGCTTGTTATATGCAATATGTTCAGAGGTTTGAAATTGGATTGTGCTGGTAATGCTGTAAGCACTGTAACATCTGTTTGGTCTATGTGGAGAGAGTTAATAACATCAAATATACAAAATAGTCCAGTTCAAATTATGAACAAGTTGCAGTAGCATCTCAGTTGGTAGTGGAAGGATGAGTATTTAAAAAAAAATTACTAGCAGCAATATGTGATCTGGGTTTTTTTGTGTGCTTGTTTGTCTGCTTGGGTGTTTTTGGGTTTGTTTGTGGTTTTTGTTTTGTTTTTTCCCTTGTGTGTTTTTGTTGCAGTGACTGGGATTTATGAAATGGGTGTTGCTTACACTCCCTTTAAATACTTGTTTTTGAAAACCAAGGCAGTTTATCTTGTAAAGACACCTAAACTGTGAAAAATTATTAGAGGAAACCACACAATATGACTTGTCTCCAGTCTGCTTCTCGTATTTTGTTTCCACTGAAGCTTTAGCTGAAGTCTAGCAGTGTTCTCCAAGAATTCCGCACATATTACTGTGAGACTCACAGGAGAGGGGTTTGTGATCTCTCTTTTCCCTACACCACCATCAAGCAAATTGGAGAGTTGCTCTCTGTGGGAGTTCTGCACAGTGGTTTGCTCCCATCAACTGAACCATCATCAGCCTGCTGTCTGTGTTAATTTTTAATGGCAGGGATCACTACAGATAGACTTGTCTACCCTTTATCTGTCTCAGAAAAAAATCAATGTTTTATGAATGTATTCATCACTCTGTCATGCTGCTTTTCAGTGGTAGAAACCCTGAGTTGTCAGCAGAAGCACCCCTGTGTACAAACTATAAACCATGGCAAGAACTAATGGTACAGCTAACCTGGAATTTTATCAGTGCAGGTTAAGAAAAGAACAGAGAGAGGGAAGGAACAAACTTACACCATCTTTTGCAGAGCAGGACAGGCTGCAGGTCAGCCTGGGCTCAGAAAGCATGGAGACTGTGGTGATTGCAACACCACTAGTAAGCCTCTTGCTTGGAGTACAGGGCACCTGTGTGTGGGCTACTTGTTCAGCTTGGTTAACACTTTCAGGGCTTGTTTGCATGACAGTAAAATCCTTTAGTGGTGAGGAGGTTGCTGTGATAGGGATTGGGAAGCCACATAAAATGCACACAAGTAATACTTTTTACCTTAGCCTGCAGAGCTAAATGCCCCATGGGGGTAAGATTTAGGAAGATACTTGCTCTTTTAAACACCAGACTGTCCTAAGCAATTCCCTAGAAAATATGGAGTAGCTCATGCCTGAGAGTGAGAAGAATGCAGGAAATCAGCAAAGAGACAAAAAACCCCCCAAACCTAAGGAGTGTGAGAGTGAATCTGTCAAATAATGCAGGTCCAGGAAAAGGATTAGTTAAGGGTATAAAGGAGATTGTTCAATAGGCTGGGGGGTTGGCAGCTTTGTGCTGGAAATTGCCTTTAAATGGAAGCACGCAAAATGTCACTCGTAGCTGAGACCTGCTGTTGTAAGCAGGGTAACTTTCTGTATGAGCTTGATGCATGCTTCCAGTCTGCAGGAATGGCTGCGCTGAACTTCCTGGAAAACAGGACTCCATGATCATCTCTCTGCTCTGAGTGTCAGTGGCTGAGAGCTCCTCAAAGGCTGGCTGAAGGGAGGAGGCCATCTGCACTGCTCTGTTTGCTGTTCCCTGCTGTGTCCTTTCCCTAGGGTGCTTCAGCTTCTCTCTGTCACATATGCATTAGCTGGCGCTGTTTGCTGGCAGGGAATTATTTGTTTGAACAATAGGATACATCTGATTCTTAACCTCATCACCAGAAGATGTACATAGGAGGGTACTACATGAATTACTTCCGTTATCAATGAGTGGCTGTTCCCCAGCTAAGGAAAGTTGTGGTTTTGATTTCTGCATATTTCTGTGATTCTGTGGTATTCCAGAAGGTGTGGATTATATTCTAGCCAGCAGCTAGGTGAAGGAAAATGCATCTGAAAAAGAGCACTGAGAAGTGACTCCAGTTCTAACAGAGACTGATGTGTCTTGGCTGTTGTCAGCGTGCAGCTGGGAGGAAAAAAAAAAAAAGCTAAGCATAAAAGCATCTGAAGTCTTAATAACTCTCAGAAAAATGAGCAATGTGCAAAAGACTTTTCCTCAGCAAGGCAAACTCTATCATACCTGCAGATGATGTTATCCCAAAGTAAATTAATGAAATAGTGACATTCAGGGGAGGAACAGCTGACAGCTTGGTACACATTTTCAAGGGTGGAAATGAGTGATACTTTTTGGCAGACTAACTTGAAACAGGGATGATAAAAAATAAAACCATAGTAGACTGACAGAGAGAGCCCACTCACAAGTTGTTTACTGAAATGAAGATACAGCTGAAAGTAATTACTTGTTTCCCAGAGGTATAAGTGATAGTGCCTTGTACAAGAAATAATACTTGGTTATTTCAGTTGGAATGTAAAATAGGATAGAAAGGTTTCCTCTTTCTGAGGTTAGATGCTGGGTATTTTCACCTCCTTTCAGAAAAGTATGTGTTTATGAATGTAATATATATAACATATGCAGTCAACCATCTATATGCCACTGGCAATTAGGAAGTGAGGCAATGTCCAGTTTTCCATTAACAGCCAGGATCTCGCTGTACAGATTCTGATTAAAAGCCTGACTTTGCGGTGCATAAGATTAAAAATACTCCCTTAAAACAATGTATTTCTGAAGATGATCCTCTCCTGGCTACAAAACCATCTTGAGACACTCGGAGGCAGGGCTGTTTGATCTTGACATTTTAGCTGTGTGCAAACTGTAGTAAAATTACAATTGCATTCAGTGCTAGCTACTCTGTACCTTCTTGATGAAGAACATTTATTTTCTACGTCCTCTCTTCCAGACCGGGAAATGCAGGAAGGCAGCCTGGCAGCTTTTGTAGAGGTTGCCTCAGTGCCATCCTTTCCTATCACGGGTTTGCAGTCAGCCCCTTATATGCAGCCTCTCTTGCCTTGCCACAGGCCATGGAAAAGGAACCATTGCTCTTTGGAGGTTTTCCTCTGCTTAAAGACAAGGCTGCTTCTTACCTGTGCCAGTTCAACTACTGACTTTTTCTTTTCTTCCTCCTTCAGTAAAGTGGGGTGATTCACAAAATCTTCAGAAAGATAGCATTATACACAGTTTATAGTACAAAGGGGGGAAAAAAAGGTCAGATGAATGAGCATGAAGGAGATTTCTCCTGTGTCCTTTGGAGGAGAAGCAGAAAGATTGGGAATGGTATCTATGCACAGTAGGTGTCTGCCTTGACTACCTGACAATACATGGTCATTGCAAAGGTGAGTCCGAGAATCTAAGAGAAAAAAAACAACAAAGAATCGTTTTTCAGTAAGTAAAAAACCCCTATTTATTGAAACAACAAGAAAAAAAGAGAAAAGCATAACACTAGTTTTGTTCACACACAGGAGGACATATCACATACTGCTTTTGCTGCCTGTTCATGTCCTTTTTCTGTTCCTAGAGTCTGTCTGCCTTTTGTCCTTATCTGTACTGCTGTCTTACAGAACAAACAGTGAGAGCAGGGGGGAGTTGATTTCTCCATCAAGAGCAGCCACCAGATACTGGGAAGAGGTATATTGAAAAAAGTTTGGATGTCTTTTGCTTGAAGATATTTTATAGCAGCAATCCACAGCTGTGTGGGCTGTGTGGGTATCCCTGTAACTGTTGTTTTGAAAGACACTGGGTTCATCCCTGGCCCTATGGATGCTGTTTACTTGACTGTACTTTACTTTTCCAAGTGTATGTGTGCACAGGTCCCTGTGGGGGAATCACTGGAGACTGAACATGCATTGTCATGGCCATCAATGCCTCATCAACAATGAATGTGTTTTTCTACTCAGCCTGTTCAAGAGAAGCAGCAGGGAGGTGGGGGTTCTCCTCCCAGTCAAGCACTGACCTCTTGAGCTGCCTCTGGTAGATTACTTCATCAAAAGGGGATGGGGGAGAGAGTCTTATTTTCCTTCCAGCTGAAGTACTTATATGAATGTACTAAGTGCTTGTTACTTTCCCTTTGCAACACCACTGTAAGAGGCGTCACTGAAATGAAGGTCTGCGCCAAGTAGAAAATTTTAGGGTATGAGTTCTGTTTTAAGCACTTAATTTGACCACTTCAAATTTAGTCTTTGCATGAGTAATAGTTCCTGTTAATGAGTACTTTGAAGGAATATATGAATACACACACACACAATTATATTTATGAAGAAAAGAATGGTTATAAAGTTGTTAATCTTCCTCAAGTCTCACTCTTCCACAGTAAAATCAGATTATTAGGTTTTGGTGTGCTATTTATAGCAAGCACTGGCCTTTTGGAAGTATCCCTGAACACTGCCTTCTGCTTCCTGGCAAAGGAACACCCTCAGGGACAGCTACATAACAAAACAGTGGTGGCTGAATTTGGTTTATAATTTGAAGCATGCACGACTGAGGAAGATGCTTCTGTCACATGTACTGTATGTCCTTCAAATGATGTCACTGTACAATTCTGTAAGATTCTTAACATGAAAAACTGTCACATGCTTGGGGCCAGAACAACACTGAAACAGCAGCAACAGAGGGAGCCCAGCTCATTTTAGGTGACAGTGCACAGAAACTTTTGCCAGCAGTAGATTCAATCACACCAGGCAGCTGGAAGACAGACTGAAAATCTGTTGTGTTCTGAGGTGTTTTCCCTGCATTGCACAGCATATACTCGGAATAGGAATTTGCATTTTTAAATTGTCTGAAGTGTTTTCTCCCATGCAAACTAGTGATGTCTTTCTGTCAGAAAGACAGTATTGTCTTAGAACTGATTTAGGCTATTTATGAGAAGGACTCTGACATGGGCTGCTGGGGGGTTTTAGTGTATCCTTTAAAGATACCCTAAATGCTGACTGGATGCTCAAAAGCTGGTTTGGCATTTTTTTAAATTATAGTAATCTATTAACAACAGTCATAAATTGTCTGTCTGCCATATGATCTTGTGCTTTTTTCCCTAAGCATGTCTGCTTACTATACTGGAACAAACCCCAAAACTCTACTGAATTTGGGCCTGTGAGGCATCAGGCATTTGCATTAATAAGTTGTAGCCAACACATGACATATAAGAGAGTAAGATATGTGCCACTCTGCCTAATCTGTCATCAGTGGGAATGTGAGCAGAATGCTGATCCCATGCTCTCTCTTGCTGTTGCTAGTGGCATACCAGACAAAATTTTAAAAAACCCCAACCAAACCAAACCAAACAACCATGGGTTAATCTGCAGTTATGGTGTTAATTAGCTCAGCAACGCCACCCTTTGTGCTTGCATGTTGAGTGGGAGAGAGGGGGAGCTGGAAACTAAAGCTAGATCTTCACTGCATTTAGGAAAGGCACTTTGAACCAGCCTGAGCTCCAGCACAGCTTTCACCTGTGTATCCTCAGGTTGTGCCATTATGGCACAACCACAGCAGGCTGGATTAAAGGCACAGGCACATAAGACACGAAGTGATGGACAACAGATTCTTCTCTGACCAAAGCCACACTGGAAAGAACTGCAACTCAAAAATCTGATAGGCAAATCTATGCCAATCTTAAGTTTCCCTGCCATTAACAGCAAAGGAGCATGGGTTTATTGGCAAGGCTGACTAATGGGGACCACATCCTGATTTGCAACTTACCCTGGGCTATGGGTTTAGACTATACTGAAGTTGGATATTTAGCCTAAGTCCTCTCTGGAGACTAACTGGAAAATACAGGTACCCTAAAGGCAGTTCATCCTATCCTGACTAGGTGTCTGGAGTCCAGTCTTCCCTCCCAAGTACAGTTTCAGCATTAGATAAACCACTTGATAAAGTGCCAGCTCTTTGCAATGCATCATAAAACACTGTGCAGTATTCCTAGTTCTTGTACACAGTATTTTAACTAAAGCAAAACACAAAGTACTTAAATATTGCAGAATTTTCCTCTACCATCATGCAAAATTATTAAAACCTGCTTGAGCAGCATATATCTGAATCTATGGTTACTTAGATAGGATTTGAAAATTGCTATTAAATTGTACCTGCACCATAGCTGTGCACAATCCAAAGATTCCCACTGCCAGTAGGTTTTCCTGGAGCCATATTTTCACAGTTTCATAACAAGGCTAAAATAAAAACAAAACAAGAATATTGTATTAGCCATAAATACACAGCTCTACTCTTCTAGGAATATACATCCAGAGAAAACACAGATCTGACCTAGCTGCTAGGTAGCCTGGTTTATCATTTCAGTGCTGGAGCAACTACAATGTATTTTTGGGTTCAAGCTGGAACATGGAGTACTAATCTTAGTGACACAAAAAAGTGCACCTTCAAAATGCTGCATGAGCACTGCTCCATATAAATTGGGCCTAAAAATACTGTGCTGTTTTTGGCTGGGGTAGAGTTAATTTTCTTCACAGTGGTGGGTATGGGGCTGTGTTTTGGATTTGTGCTGAACACAGGGTTGATAATCTGGAGATGTTTTTGTTATTGTTGAGCAGGGGTTACACAGAGCATGGTTTTTGCTTTCCCTATTGAACTGTCTTTATCTCAACCCATTCTTTTCTCACTTTTACTCTTCTGCTTCTCCCTTTGATCCCACTGGTGGGAAAGTGAGCAGGCAGCTGTGTGGGGCTTAGTTGCCAACAGTGGTTAAACTACAACAAATAAACAAACACTGGGTTTGGGTCCTCTTTTCCCTCTAAAACCCAGTTGGAAGCAGTTAGAACCTTAGAATGAGACTTTCATTTTCTCCATGTTTCAGGGACATAAACACTTCTTATAATACATACATACACATGATACCCAAAGTCCCAGTGTGAGTGGCTCAGTAGCTGCTCCTGCTGCGCATGGGCCCATTTCATGCCATTTTCCATCATTCCAAATTGCAGTATGGGCACTCCTCCATTATTTTCTTCCTGCTTTAAATTCTGCAGTAGCTGTAAGCCCTGTTTTACTGGTCCAGTTTTAGGGAGGGTGGAATGGGCCCAAGTGAAACCTTTCTTTAAATAATAATAATGTCTGTAAGACAACCTTGTGCAAAAACAGTGCCCCCCTGTCTTGTAAATGTTCATATCCAAGAATCATTCAGCCTTCAGTTAGTAGCTTTTATATACATTTAAGGGAAAAACTATTAATGCCCACCAGAAGCCAGGTTGTTAACCTGTGCTCACTTTCTTGCTATCCCAAATAAAATAAAAGAAGAACTTTCCAGTCCTTTATTTAAAAAAATGACCTGGAGCTACTCAACAAGTGTAAGGAAGTGTTTGATGTGAACTCAGCCTCTGTGAGTGCCAATCCATGCATATGAAATCTCACTAGAAAGTCAAGAGAGCTTTTTACTTATTGTCTTCACAAACCATTAGAAGCAGCAAAACTTAGTTACAATTCCACTTCATCAGGTGGCCTCACTCCACACCCCTCCTGTGTAATCGCACTACCTGTAATTAGCACAAAGAATTGCTGAGCTAATTTCAGAGATGTATTTAGGCTCTGACTATCTGTTCTGGAAAGATCTTGCTGAGGCCATTGTAGGGAAATTATCCCATGGAGTTTTGAATTTGTTTACAGGCAAGTGCAGAAACTCAATGAAAAAACATGCTACTGGCAACTCAGTGGAACAGTTCCCACTCTGCTCCTGTGCAGCAGAAGCCCCTGAACGGGAGCTCCTGGTGGGAGAAAAGTGCTCCAGGCTCACACAGTCCTCTTGCCTCAGGACTGCCTGGGCAGTGATAAGCTATGGCTGCTGCTCCAGGGCCTGTGTGTGTTCATGAACCATTTGCCTTTATTGCTACCTGACTCCAGTAGGTGGGACACTAAAAAGGACATTCCTGTCATTTCCTAGCTAGGTGTCACTAGTCTCTGCTGCAGATCAGTGTTGGAATGGACCTATCTGCAATGTGAAACAACAGCTTAGAGCCTCCTGAAAATAAACCAGCTCATAAAAATAACTAAATAGGGGGTCTCATTGAAGGTCAAAGGCCACAGCTCAACAGGAGCCTTCTGAAAGCACCTGCTGAAAGGTGAATTAGGATCGATGAATGAGGTGCACAGCTTATCATCTGTACAGCCCTGCAAATGAGTACCTGTCTGCCCTTCACCAGGGCTGCAAGGCAGTTGCTGCTGTGTGCTACAGAGCTACTCACCGCTTTCCACCAGGTCCCTGGGGAATGGAGCCCACAATTCTCACTGAATTCTAAGCAGCAGGAGTCTGGCACCCGGGTTGTGTTGTACACTTCAAACCAGTCTGTGTAGTTGGAGACTCCACAGCATCTGAACTGGAAAAAGATGAACCTAGGTGATATCGTAAGTGTGATCCATCACTGACTTCTGCCTGTTCTGACTTTGCCTCCTGGAGCTTGACACTCAGTGCATTTTGATTATACCAGCAGAGGCTTGAATTTTTAAAGAAATACAGTTCTTCCTCAGCTTTACCCAACCAGACCCTTTTCTCCACTCTTTTATTATGTTTAAATATGGCCTTGTACGCAGCTAATGTTGATGCAAGAAGTAAAGGCACCTATTTGCAGTGGGAGGATACTGCAGGAGCTGGAACTGAACAACCTCAGACAAGTACTGAGATTGAGTTATTGACTGAGCAGAATTATAACAGTTGTTTGCAGCTTGTCAGGAAAAAAGATAAGGGTACAGCACCCAAGAAATGAAGATACTGGGATCTCTACGGCACACTACTTCTGGGATCATGATTGAAGTAAACAAGGCAAATTTCTCACTAAGCTGTTAATTACTAATCACCTTTGAAAGTCTTTGCCAGTCAGCAAAAGATGTATTTCCTCCTCTTCTCTCTGTGGTGCACTTCTTTAATGTCATCATCTGATGCTGCTTTAATAGTGGTGCCTTAAGTGTCTACCTACAATGCCACAGTGTGTGCAGAGATCACAACACTGCTAAATCAGAAGGTCTGTTTGACTTTGGTAGTGGGATGAAAGGTAAAGGAAACACACCGTGGTATGGGGAATAGCTCTGTGGCCATCTTCCCCTTGGAACTGGTATATTCCTGTGATAGCAAGTAAGCTAGGACTCATTACCATATAGATGTATACACCATCTGTCACCCCTATGCGGACTCGGAAGTTGAATTTGTTGGTATTTAGACACTTCAGCACCAATGAGTAAAACAAGACAACACTGGGCGGCACAACTGCTCTCTGCTATTCACAGTACCTCACATTTTTTCAGGGCTGTGCCAGCCACCTACATAGTCCCAGAATGACTTGCCAAGATCTTATTTTTTAAAATGTGATTTTATATAAGCCTGAAGAGTATTTTTTGCATCCCTACAGAGATCACTCCTCTTGTTTCTGACAGACTCATAATCGTGCAGACATCTGCATCACCAGGGCCAAAGACCTAACTGAGATCCTGACATTTACACTGGCTAGAGGGGGAGTTTTCCTTTGCTATAGAATAGTTGTAGAGTTCAGGCTGTAGGTAGAGTTGTAGTGTTCAGGTCTTGTTGCACACACAAAATGTGCCACTCCAGACCCATAGAGGGCAGAGGTGTCACACGCTGCCTCATGCATCATATGATGCTTCCAGCACTCACAAAGTCCTCCTTGATAGAGATGTTTCAGTCCCCACAGCAGAGTTTTTCTTCTGCCAAGGAAAAGTCAGAAAACTTTACTGGACTAACATCTATCCCTCCAAGTTTCTGCTCCAAATTTTGATGTGGTCTGTGGCAGAACTCAACCCTCTACTTGCAACTGTTTGATTTGTAAGTTTACAGGTTTCATTTTCTACAAACTGACATGAAGCTAGAAAAAAAGTTTGTGCCTTTCTTTTTTTACTCTATGTTCCTGCACAGAAAACAGGAGGTCCATGTGTAACAGGTCCCAAAAGCGGGTAGGAGCAGCCTGGAACACATGGCATGCATTTGAGAAAGGCTGGTTTATTTGGAAATCTAACAAGAAGAAGGTCTTGCAGGCTGTCATCATTAGAGTCAGGAGGCAGCTCTTTGACAGACAGTGAGAAGTGACAGCTTGTAAACAGCAAGCCTTAAAAATGTGGCTCATCTGTGATGTAGAGAGTGCAGCGGTAAGGGCTGAGACATTTGAGTGATGTTCTGGCCAAACACAAGTGACACAAGTTTGCATAAATCAGGACTAGACTCCTTCTCCCCATAATAATGCATGGCTGAAGGTGTCAGTCTGACAGACTAAGGAGATGAAGATGAAGCGCGGGTTTTGTAGTCAAGTGCTCACTAACAGGTTGAGGACAGCTGCTCCTATGGAGCCTGTGACGCAGGAGGTGGCTAGCCATGAGCGAGGATTGGGACTCCAAAGAGTAAAAATTCCTGGTAAAGCACCAGGTGAGAATAGGAAGGGATGCAGTTGGGAAGACAAGCTGCAGTTGGACACAAACTGCCTGCCCACACAGATTCTCTGTACAAGAGCACAGCGGACACAGCAATGGGAGAATGGGCTAAGAGAAGGTCAAGGTATAAAAGAAGGACATAGCACAGGATCAATAGTCTTGGAACTGGAAGAAATAATGTCTGTAACTACAACTGGAAGAAATATCTTTGGAAGACAAAGGATGAGCAATGGGATTAAGCAGTGGATGATCCATAGCCCTAAAGGAGAGGTGATGAATACAGAAGAGTTCTAACACCATAGAGACCTGAGAGTGCAGAAGCAAGTGAGTGAGTACTGCTCAGGGAAGGCCAAGTCCAGTAACTGGCATCTCTAGGGAGCAGGGGCACTGATCCATGGCAGTAAGTCAGAGATGCAGGAACAAGAAAATGAGCAGCAATGGGATTGAATGGGTCACCAGCTCAGATTCAGCAAAGGGGTCCAGTCAGAAGCCAGAAAGGCAGATAAGCTGAAAGCTCAGTAAACTCAGAGACTTCATTACGGATGTCCAAGCAGAAAAGAAAGACTGCAGGAGTGATTTTGGATCATGTGACAAGCAACTGATTTATCCCAGGTTCATGCAGCTGAACAGTAAGCAGCCAAACTGCTGAGGGAGATGAGGGACCATTAGAAGAAAGGAGAATATTGAGGACTTTTTAGAGTCCTCTTAGATTTGAGAGCAATGTTCTCTCAAAAATTTGCAAGGTTTCTAAGCAGGGATAGTTGGAGACAGGCCTACACCTGGTGGATGGAGAAAGCTCAGGGCACATGAAAGGTAATTTCTGTCACCAGCACTTTGTTTGTAGCCAGTTCTACCACAAAGGCTGATGTTCTGCCAGTCCCAGGCATGAAACAATTGGAGACTTCATTCTACATTCACATTCATTTTTTGGTCACATTTACAGTCCTGTCTTGTTCCCTTCACTAGTTAAGTGATAGAATTAGACAAGTTGCATAATTGCTTAGTTCTGTTCCTACTTTCAACAGGGAACAATACACTTAAGTTTTTTAGAAACATTAAAAACTAACAGTGCTTATTTTGGGGTACCCAGACTAACACACTTTAAAAGGGAGTAATGCATTTAAGAAGTTTCTATCTCAGTGCAACAAAAATGGGAAGGAGCTGGACACTTGTACGCATTTTAGAGGTAATACCAATACTGAAGGCTAAGTGGGCCTTATCTTCTTTGCCAAATTCCTGCAAAGTCAGTCAGGCTGGGATAGGGTTTGTGAAAATAAACAGATACTCAATCCTTGTTGCAGACAGTTTTTAGCAATGCCTTGATTTCTGGTTTTGTGAATGTGGCAAAGAACTAGAGACAGAGTAGGGGATCTTCTATACACCCTTTTCCTCCATCACTGTGAAAAGTGGTGAGATAAGTTTTGTTCTAAAATTCATGTTTAATGGGTGGTTTGGATTACTTCAGCAGTAATTCTAAAGTATGACTAGATCTAACAGAATCAATGACTGGGCAGAAGGAGATGGGTCAAATTTCTTCTCAGTTACAGTGGTCTAAATAGACATGAAAAGGCATTACACAGCAGCTAAAGTGAGCTGAATTTGCTCACTTCAGTGAAGCTAATAGGTTTTCTGCATGCCTCTCGAATTACTGCCTGGTTAGTTAAAAGAAGTGCTCAAATATTCATCACAAAGATGCTGGGGATGAAGCAACATTTTAAAAATTAATGCCTGTTTCTCATTTTCTAATGATCTCCACCTGTGACTTTAACCAGTCCTGGTGGGTAACGAGTGTAATGCAGTTCAGAGTAACTTACCTCCTGAACTATTAGAATTTTAGTCATGTTTAAAAATCACTTTGTAAGCTTTCGTAGTCTTCGGTCACAACATGCAGAATTCATCTGCTTGTGTTTCTGATCCTTTTAAGGTTTGAAACGCTATTGAGAGAGGCTGTGAGTTTGGTTAGCTGAAGGTATTAAAAAGAAATCAATAGAATATTCTGATTTGAAACAGCTCCCTGACCTAGAGGCTTAATAGGACTGCAAAATGAGTCCACTGCCTTTCCTCTCACGCTTTGCAGGTGTGCAGCTTAACCCAACTCCTTTATCAGTAACATGAACAGCTCAGGCATCAGCCAAAACTGCGACTTCCTCTTAAAAGACAGGCCCTGTTTTTCCCTTGTTTACAGTTTCTCAAAATTGTATGCTTCTGTTAAAAAGACGAAAACCATTTTTCAAGGCACAAAGGTTTCACAGAAGAAAACCTTCCTCAAAAGGTGCTCAGGCCTTTCACACTTAGACAAAGAAATTATCACCACTCACAAGTCACTGTGTACACTAGGCTTCCACACTCCCAGTCAAAACTCCCCTCTCATTTCTGACTGGCCAGTCCCACAGAAGTCAAATGACATCTAAATGTGGTTCTGTTTCTTGAACAAACTTTTTCCTCCTCCTTTAAGCCAAAGCTGCCATACACAGTAGTACCTAGTGAATGCAGGATGGGGATAGTCTCTAGCTAAGTAAATCTGGGGAGAAATGAAGATCTATGCCAGAGTGTCTGAGCTACTGCTTTAACCTGAAAAATACTTTAGCAAAGAAAGGAGTGCAAATGCAGAGGGGACAAGCGAGAAGGGCTCACTATGAGTTCTGTCATGTTTCTTACATGGCACATTTTTTTTGTGAGGCTGCTGTTTTCCATTCGTGTACGGACACAGCCCATGGCTCAACCAATGACTGATGTCTCCCATTAGGAAAGACACTGTCCTGTGTAGCAACATGGTTGCTCTACTGTGGGTTTTGTTGAGAGCCTTAGGAGACACAATGCAAACAGCAAGCCTGGGCTGGGACTTTCCTTTGAGAAAATCCCCTGTATCACCCTAATCCTCCAATCAGTGATTACACTCTACTGATTAGGGATGTAAGAGATAATGATTATTACACAAAAACTCCCCAAGTTGCCATTTAGATAGCTCTATTCAACTGCAAAGTGTTTTACATAATTAGCCATAATGGGATTGTCTTTGCTGCACCTCTGCAATAGTCTATACCCACATAGTTTTGAAAGATACATGTGAAAACCCATTGTGCAGAGTGGCAAAAATGGATCTGTGGGAACTCTTTGCTGTTCTCCTCAGTGCCCAGCATGGGGAGCACAGTGACTTTGACACTGTGGTACTGCCAAGCTGGCATGGGCTAATTTCACAGTGGCCATGAGCGAGTGATGTCCCCTGGCTGCACACAGCCCGTGGGATGGCATTTTCTCGTCACCTTCTGAGCTCCTGAGAGTTAGCTGACATGAGTGTCATCTGAAACTTGTAAGGCACTCTTTAAACTATAATGGGTTTCAAGATCAAAGGAATTATCAGGACAATTGACCGTGATTTGCAGCATTGCACAAACCACAAGACTATTGAGTCCTGCCTCAAACCCAAGCTGGGCACTGAACGTGACCATTTCCTTCAAGCAAAAAGGCAGGTCTTGTTCTTCAGAGAAAAAGAATCTACTGTCCTGCTGTACAATGGCATCCTACCACCAGGTACATCTAACTTGAGTTTTTAGCTCTTGGATCAATTACAGAGCCCTTTTCTCTAAAAACCCTTTTTCCTTCTTGCTCTCTCTTTAAGGACTGCAATCACATCACTACTTCATCTTTGCCTGTTTACATAAGGTATTTAAAATTTCTCACCATAATGCCACTTTCCAAAATTCTTATTATTCTTTTACATCTTTTCTGAATCCAATCAGCTTGTGAAGATCTTGAAAAAATGTGACTATGTGGACTAGACATTGCATATATTGTTATATCTATTTTACAGAAAGGGGAGCAGAAGTATGGTGTTTATATCCCATGCGTCCTCCAAACACTGTTTTCCCCCCACCTTTGCTATATGCTTTTAACAGTTCTTGGTGTGTCACTGAAAGCAGATTAATACTTACTGCAAACATTTTAATATTAATAGTTTTTACTATATTTTTACTACACATAATTAAGTTACTGTAAAATAGTAAACTAATACTGTTGGATATTAGCAACGATATTAAAAATTTTATTTGTATTTCACATGGCTTACTCTCGGGCTAGCACCACAAAATGCATCTCTCTTGTCAGTAATTGATGCCTTTTCATATCTGATGTATTGGAAAATGGAAAAAGTATTGGAAGAGGAAACTATTAACAATACTGCAAGATGCTGAGGCCTTTTAAAGGTATCTGAAAGAACCTTTCATATGCAGTTTTTGGGATGAAGGACTGGAATTGGCTTGTTTGCTGGACCCAAGCTGTTTGTCTTTCACACACAGGAGTGTTGCTGGCAACCTACTGCACTCAAAACAGACAGGTCCTGCAGACCCAAAGATGCACGTGGAGTTTGGCAAATGAGTTATTTTGTTCTGTTAGTGATCCCAAATTTTTAATTCCTCAGATCACTTTTTAACAGCATGTTGCTCCTGTTACCTTGTATTGTCCATAAGAGTAGACTTCTGGGAGAGGTTACTGTCTTTGATCCCTTTAAGACATCAGGCAAGACTAAAGCTCTCCTGTCTGTACCACACTTGCACCTCTGGAGAGAAATTGAGAAAGCTATGCAAGACTTTTTGAGTGAAGCCAGGGCAGTGCAAGTGCTTCTGCCTAAAACAGAGGAGAAGTTGGAGCACTTTTCTGTTCAAGAATCAGAGAACATGAAATCAGAAAGATGACCCTCAGGAGAACTGACTGAACTGAACATGAAACAAGAAGTACAGAGCTAATAAACCTGAACTGTCAGTGATGGTGTTTCCTCAGACAAGGACAGCAGGAAGCCAGTGTTCACCAGTCCTTAGGAGATGAACACTGGCAGAGGGCTGTCAGAGAATCAAGACAAAGGAACAGCGGTGGCAATGTAGCAAAAAACATTCCCAGTCCACCTGTGATGGAGGATGATTGAATTCTGCTGGGGAAAATGCACTGACTGTAGGAAGAGGTTGCAAACACCATTGTCTGTTTCCATTTTGACGCGCTAGTGGGAACAATAATAGCAGTGAAAGGAGACAGGACAGAAATGAAGAAGTGGTTGAAGAGGTTCTTTGCTGTTATGCTATTGCCTTTCATCCCAACATAAGCCACCCCCTTTGACTTTAAAGAGAAGTACTGCTTGTTTCCTGTCTGACCAGCTCCTTCACCCTCCACATCACACAGAACTACATGATATTGAGGCATCAACTTAATATAACCTTTTAAAAGAAAGAAGATATTTCCTGTCAAAGGAGGAATAAATAAAAATTACTGCTTGTTACAAAAAGCAGAGGGTTTAGTTGCTGAAAATGGCTTGGGAATTGGAGATTTAATTAGGTTCACACCCAGAACATGCTGTTACAGAACCCAGGAGGTAAAGAAGAAGCGGTAAAGAAGAGAGCTCAGACTTACATCTGTTTGAATGATGCTCCATGCATTAGTGAGGCCAATATTTCCATCTGTCCCATACAAATGAAGTCCTTTCTTCAGATCCCGCTGAGCATACTTGTCAATCTAAAACAAACAACAAAAGGCACAGAATTCAAGATTTGGTGAGTACCACGTTTCAGAATCAAAGTGCACAGAGCAGAGAGATGTTGGACAATGGTCCTGTTCTGATATTAATAAAAGGTGAACCAACACTTCTTAATGCCTTTCTCCAGTAGAGCTGGTATCTATTACAGGTATCTGCACTTTGTAAATAACATGAGGAGTTCCTCTTCTGAGTTTACCTTCATGTTTCCCATCACAGAGATCTCTAATACATGTTTTCCCTTCTCACTTAACCACCAAAGTACTACAGGGAGACTGGACACAGTTTAATCACTCATTTTCGCAAATGAGGCCTACCTATGAAAACATTCATCTACATACAGCATTTTCTTTTAGCTTAGTATCTTTAATTGTAACCAAGGGCATTAATGTGTACTCTTCCTTACTGGAAAACAGACAGACATGGTGTACTCCCCAGTGATTGCCCCCCTGGCACTTGTCATTCCAACTGGGGAGGGCTTGTGTCTAAAATGATGTAACCAATGTTAATTTTCAGTTAACAGAGGTAGCAAAGGTATTCTGCTTCTGCCATACACTAGGACTTTCCTTCTGCTTTGTGCAGTCAGAATTGCTTTTATCAGCAGCTGTCAAAAACGTGGACACAAAGCACCTTGCACAGTGGAAAAAAGGAATTTTCAACCCACTACACCATAATTATTATGAAGCAAATATAAGATTACTCAACAGTATGACTCTACAAAAAAACTATGACCCCACAAGTTCACCATGTCCAGGAAGCCTCTGCTGTATGTGCAAAAGATCGTGCTTGATCTGTCCCATTCTTTTGTTTCCCTCCTGAAAGTTTACCAGCATCATATTGAGCCAGTAATAAAAGAGCTTTGAGGCAGTACAAGAAACAGCACAAGTTAAAATTAAGCACAACTTAATCTCAGCACCTTAACTACCATGTGAGGCCTTTCTCACAGATGCCTTCCTTGAACAGTAGGTGCTGTGATCCCCCTGTAATTATCATGTAAGCTGCTTTTGGCTTTACACAGAGATTATACAGAGTCACTGGTATGTTAATTAGAAGAGAGCACCAAAGCTGAAAGCTGTCATTAAATTTGGAATTAGCTGAGAAAATTACAGGCAATAAACGATAAACTTATATGTGTTGGGGATTCCTAGCATTCATTTCAGAATTAGATTGAACTGTGTTTCAGCTCTGCACTTACCCACCCTCAAGCTCCCTGTGTCTCAACTGGACATGCTGTGGTCTCCAGCAGAGCCATCAATTAGGATGGAAGGGCATGGTTGTGATGCCAGTCTCAGGCTTGGAAATTTAGTTAATGTCCTCTCAGAGGCAATGAGGCAAATTAATTGTTGAAAATCTAATCCGTATTCAGAAACTGACAGAAGTGAAGAGGAACAGGGTAACTGAGGGCAGGTGAGGACAGAAATCCAGCTAGGCGATCTCCTCCCTCAAAGATGAAAGAGAAAGGTCTATTTTGAATATTAATTTATCTCACTGGAGAATATCTGCCCTGTAGAGTGAGAGAGCTACACACCAGCCTTAGGTTCATATCAGCACTAATATGGAACAAGGGAAAGAACACTGATTCTTATCTGAAGGGCAAATGCCACATTAACAAAAGGATGAAAAATGCAAAGTTTGCCTTTCCTCACTCAAGTTTTGCTTTGCAATCTTGACATCCTATTTGAGATTGATACTAACGTAATGATAATTTATAACTTAAAATTAACATTCACAGAGATCAAGAGCAAAGTTTTGGTAGTCCAGGTGTGCCTTAACATGGCCTCAAGAGATTGTGTCACCGAGGGACTGTGTCACCAAGCATTCCTGATCTGCCTTCTACCTGGAGAAGCCTCACTAGCAAGCAACTTGCTGAGGCAAAATGAAAGCAAGTCCTCTCTTCCTCATCCAATTAACCACTTACTTTAAAGTGCCAGGCCTTTATACTGGGAATACAACTGGCATCAGATTGCCATATTTCAGAAACTGTGTAACCTGCAGAGCATTCGTCAAGAAAACAGGCACTATGGGACCAGCTCTCCCACAGCTATTTCAGAAAGCCTCAACATCAAGTCCTGCACATGGTATGACCCATCATTATTTGTTGTTTTGAAAACAAAGTGCTTGCTTGAATCTTGCTTGGAAGAGGATGTAAGTTTTTTTAGAAACCCACACTATGTGACTCATTTCCTTCTCTCTCTCTTTCACCTCTATGCAAGCTACAACTTTGAAAGAGGCAAACATATGTTGTGAAACAGTACTGCTAGATTGTTTTACCTTTTCATTTCAAGTCCACTGACAGGGAAGGCATCTGGAAATACCAGTTTTACACATATACACACAGAGAGGACTTTATATTTATTTGAGTGATGGTACAGGTAGGATTTTACACAGTTCTCTTTTACTGAAGTTTCCATCTGACCTTCTAATCAAGTGTGCTGTACATACAACAGTGTGCTATTCTCTGAAGAGCAGTTGGTTTTAAATCTCTTTGTCACAGAGCTACTCCCTGAAGCATTCACACTCTTCTGCTTGCTTACACTAGGGTCAGAAAGGTGTTCATCATCCCCTAGGAATAACCTTGTACAGAACAGTTGTACACCCAGAGTCTGTGGATGGCCACTGGGCTCCAGGAGAAAGGGGGAGCAGGGATCAGCCTGTGGCCTCCTGGCACTTGTGTCTGCAGCTGAAGTACCAGCAGGAAGCCCCCCACCCTCTGTCTCTCCCCGTTTCCATTTGTTATTAATGTGTTACCTTGCATGAATTAATCAGTGTTGAGGCAGCCTTGGACTTCCTGACAGCCCAGACAAAATTAAACAGGAGCACTGCTCTTGTTCACACTGTGAGGAGCACAGGCTCTACGTGCAGTCCTATTAAAAGCACATTGACCTCTGCTCAAATAACCTGTGTACAAGGTTATAAGATGGGTATTTTTCTCCTAATTGAAGCACTGCTTGAAGCTCTAGACATATGATTCCTACTGGCTTTGACTAGAGTGGGGTAAGAAAAACTCAAGGCCTATTTGTGGGGCACAGCTGACAAGTGCTCTTCCAGGTCCTCCTGTTTTCTTCTAACCTCTGTTTTTTTTCTTTCCTCAAAATATTTTTAGAATACCAGGAACTTTTCAATATGCCTTTATTCTAATTGTAAGTTTGATTTAAATGAGAACTCCCAAAACACCCCCAGCTGTCTCTTCTGCCTTTAATTTGAATTTTTCAGAAAATGATCTTTCTGAAAATGAAATGCTGCGCCACAGTGATTCATCACATCTCCTGACAAATGATCCCACCCAATATTCACCAATCTGTCAGCGTCCCTTGTTTGTCTCTGTGCTATCAGTCCTCAGCCAGGCAAAATGTCTATCTCAAATCAGGGACTGAAGCA
This sequence comes from Corvus kubaryi, assembly GCF_017639235.1. Classification (NCBI taxonomy): domain Eukaryota; kingdom Metazoa; phylum Chordata; class Aves; order Passeriformes; family Corvidae; genus Corvus; species Corvus kubaryi. The sequence goes on from NW_024581131.1 coordinate 6,667,082, forward strand.
TTATATTTAATATTCTGCAATTTGAATCTGCTGCAATTTTCCATACACAAGCCAGGCTCTTCACAAATCACAGCTCTAGTGAAGTACCTCAAAGAAGAATAATAAAAACTCTCTGCAGGCAAACTGTTGCTCTAAATGAGGTGCCTGTTTTTAGACATGGAATGCCAGAGATTTCTTTAGACAGAAGAGTTTCTGAAAGATTTGGCAGCAAGAACCTTCTATCAATCTGTTAGTGAAGAAGAGAAAAATTCTTTTCCTCCTTGGAATTCATTGGTCAACAGATGAGAGGTGAAAGCTTCAAGCTGGCACGTCATCCATGTGAATTCCTGTGAGTCCTGGCTTCAGACATACCGGAGCCTTGCCCATGCTTATCAGCCCCTTCAGGTTTCAGTGGTGTTTCTGGTAAGTTAAACGTGTCCCAGTGTGGTAATCCACTACAATCCGCACCTTCAAGAGAAGAACTTCTTAGAGCAGGGCATGCATATTACTGCACTTTATCTAAGCTAAGATCCTGTTGCTACTGCAACTGAACTGACTTCCATTAGGCCCTAATAGGGCCCTTAAGTCTCTCACTGTCCTATTACAAAGACTTTCTAAAAAATATACACTGCTCTAAGGTGGAGAAGTCATGAGCACAGAGTTTCAGGCAATGAAGGAAACTCAGTATTTGAACTGGAGAAGGGAAAGCTACAAGAGATGTGGCAGGACTGGCGAGAACCTGCCACGGAGGTCAGGGAAAGTGGCTGGAAGCAGCTGATGCAGTTAGAGAGAATAGGCAGGGATCTATCTGAGCCTCACCTAAACTACAGCTGGGACAAAACATCGCTTAAAAAAGTCTTACTCCAACCTGCATATAAATTCAGGCCAAATTAAAAAGTGTTTTCCTTCTTAATCTGTATTCCCTTGAGGCAGCTACTTAAGCTGTAGCAATGTACACATAAGGCTGGTTTTACTGTCAGCTTTGTCCCATCGTTGCCTCAGAAATCCAGAGCCTCCGAGCAGAACTGTGGCTGGCTGGCTGACAAGCCCAGCTGGAGAAGCCAGCACACTTCAAGAGGACCTGGGGCTGTCAGACTCCACCTTGTCTCCTTGAATAAGACAACCTAGGAATAATTGAGGATGAGATAAAAACTGTGTAACAACAGCAACAACAAACTCCTGCTTAGCACAGACATGCTGAAAGCACTACATGAACATTCTACACTGCAAGCACCCAGGTTCATAACTAATTCCATCTCTGTTTTACAGATAGGGGACTGTAGGGGCCTTCTCAGTTCCTGGGGGTGGTTTCACAGACCTCTCACTCTCCATCTAAATGAAAGGCTTTGGAGTTTATGTACTTACTGTTAAGGCATGAAACAGAAGACAAATAACCGTTCCCTGAGAAGCCCAGTCCTGTAATTTTGCTGCTGATAAGCAGGAAGAAGTGCTTTGAGCAAAATATTTTGGGCAAACGAGAGAATTGTGTCTGTGCAGAACACGGGTATTATCAGCACTTACAGCTAATATGACGCACGACTGTGATCAAACTGAAGCTCCACCAATACTGAAGAGACAAAGTCCTTCCACTGTCCCAGAACACTGAGAGGGAAGGTGGCTTTGCTGCAATCTTCTCTGGAATAAAGGTCAATAGAAGGCTTTGGAGAGATCCTTATTAATTCCTTCTCAACTTGTTAAAAGCATGAGATGTCACTTAGATGGTGGCATAGCCTTTAGGAAAAGGCCAGAGGATGCCAGCAGCATCCCCAGCTTTTTAACCTGCAGGCAACTGGAGACTTTTCATTTCAAGCCTCAATGCTTTCCTACCACAATCTGAACAAAAGTTCTACCCAAAAAGTCCCCTAAACTGGAGAAAGCCTCTCAGCAGTGTTCCAATATAGGTAAGCAAATATTCTTGACCTTTCTGGTGATTGCTTCCCCTACCTCTGTCTCTCCAGCAGAACAGGAGAGGCTCTAAGGAAATGACAAAATATCCAATAGCTTCCCACCGGGCAAAACTTTTAATTTAATGCCTGGATAATCATTCTCTACAAATAGCAGGGAGTGGGAAATCGAATGTAAACAGAAAGTGCCTAATCTATAAGGTCATTTGTGGGAGCTTTTGCCTGCTAAGAAGAGATGAGATTGATTGTAGCAACAGGTAAGGCTTGTTTTAAATGAGATGTCCCTGAGCCTGTCTGTAAGAAGCTGAGAGCTGAGAGCAGTAAATGCTCTCCTCACCACTGAGATCTTCCTTATACTATCTGCCTATAAATAGAAATCTTTTAGGAGTTTAGTAAATAAGAGATACTGCATGACTTTTGGTGATATTTGGCCAATATAAGGGACAATATATGAATTTCTTGCCAGTATCAATGTTGCACATCTCCAGGATGCTTTGCTCAGCGCTGTAGCATTCCCTTCCTTGCTTTATCTCCAAATGTGAAATAACTTCAGGACTTAATGTTTAGGTTTTTTTGTTTTGTTTTGTGGTTTTGGTTTTTTTTTGTAATTGCTTCCTTTAACACAGAAAGCCACTAGCTAGTGAATTCTCTTCTCCTAGCTCGACTGCAAAAGCCAACATCAGGCATCACTTTATGGATCTTCTAAACTTCAAAAATATAGCTGAAATACTTATTTCTCTAGCAGTGTTTGATATCAAGAGAGATGCACTGGCTGTTTAACTTCAGAAGAGCAAAGAATACTGGAATAGAAGATCAAAGGAAATGATCTGGGAGCAAAAAGAATGAATGTTTCTGAAACCTACTGGCACAGATCAGCTGAGGTAAGACATTCCAGATGTGCCACAGGCTCTCTACAGAGTCTTGAACAGTCACTGTTTCTCTTGTGTTTCGGCTATTTATAAAGCACGAATAACCTGACAGTAGTCATGCCATAAAGTTAACAATATAAATTAATAAATAATTTGAAGTAAGTATTTGAATACCAAGTCCACCCTGGAAGATGAAGCCCTGTACACAATCTGAGACAAGGAATGGAGTTTCTAACCTGAGAGAGAGAGAGTAACCTTCCTGACACTTGGAGCTAAAACTGAGGCTCATCAGGAAGCAAAAGGAAGGACAACCACATCCAGCACTGGCCTAGAGCAAGCAACTGGTGAAGCTGTAAGAGAAAGAGTCTCCCACTATGTGCTCTGGCAAGAACCAAGAAGTTGCAATACGGTTCAGAACAAAAAGATAATAATAAGATACTACCACCACTACTACTAATGTTGTCAAAGAAATTGGGTTTTTCAAACCAGTGTTTCCTGGGTCCATGGTTTGTGCATACAATTAATTACAGTTTCAGTCACTTCTGCACATAAGCACCTGCTTGTGCTAGAGTGCAGTCATCAGCAACCAGCTGAAGCTGCAGGAAAGGAGCCACTGAAATGTCCCTGAACTTTTCATACTATTAAAATTCAATGAATGCCACAGCAGCTTTAGTGCCTGTGTTTTAAACAGGAGATCACAAGGATGGCAAGTCACTAGGTTCTGCAACTCAAAATTTTTCATGCAAGAGCAAATTCAAGTATTTCCAGCAAACAGCACCTGATTTTGTCCAAATGAATCCTTTAAAAGTCCAAGGGAGAGACAGGCATTTTATCATTGTTTAGCTTCCTATTATGGCTGGTGTAAGGGGAAATACACTGCTCTGTAGCCAGAGGCCACTGCCATGCAAACTGTTCTTAGGCACAGCAACAGCTGAATAACTTGTTTGTCAGGTGCCCAGGTTTGTTTAAATAAAGTACATCATAACAAGCTCAGAGACACAGGCTCAAAATGTTAAGCTGCAGCTGTGCAGTCTCTTGGCTCATTTAGAGAATGAAGCCAGTAGCAGAGCCAACACCTTATTTAAGCTGTCTGTATGGCACCTGAACACAGGTACTTCCCAATGAGATAGTTCAAGACCTCCTTAAAAAAAAACCAAAACCAACCAATCTTCTTTATTTTTAGTGAAACTAGGGGTAAAAGTTTTAAATATAAATTCTTGGCTTGCTGTTTAGTGTTTCAAAGGAGTTTGAATGCTGCAGCAGACCTGGGGAAAGGGCTGGGTGAAACAAGGCAGGTAAATCAAATCAATTGCTTACTCAAAAGCCGGACACTGCTAAGTAACTACCATGTTATTAAGTCAATTCTTCTTAACCATTATGGATTTTGGTGACAAAAGCCTCACCAGCGTGTTGGAGGAATTTCAGGTGAGTGAACACTGAAGTGCATGGTTTTTATGACATACCTAATTACAGAGCATTCAGGATACATTTAATGCTGATGTTGTAGAAGGAAACTTTTGTTTACATATAAATAAGCTCTTCTTCAGATTATTAAGCTGGTTGGGGCAAAAAGGATGCTCATCCTCAACAGCAGTGACACCAGCAAAGCTGGGAGTCATCGTGGTCTAACTGTGCCGTTTCTTTTCCAGAATGAAACTCCCTTTGCAGCAGGTTTTCTTCATATACTTGCTCCAAAGCTCACTGACACAAAAGAGCTTCTGTTCCCTTTCTCCAGTTACGTTTCCCACCAACTGTTGTTCTCAGCAAGCCTCCTCTGCCTTCACACATCAGCCTCGTTTTCCACAGATCTCACAACCTACCCTCAAAGCCCTCGTCTCCCTCCTGTGCCACCCCTCCTACTCACTTCAATCGTCTTTCCCCACACGTGGTCCTGATTCACTCCCTTCCTTCCTGTCCCAGTAAATGGTAATTTTGCCTTGATCTCTAGTGGCCACAGGAGCACACCTGTGGCGGGGTGTAAAGACTCCTCTGAACTATGCTCATGTATTGAAATGCCATGCACACTGAATCCAGGCCAGTGGAAAAGGGAAACACTCCTCCTTTCAAAACCTATGCTTATGTTGAACATATTCCCAGGTTATCTGTATTCAGCCTCCTTACCTTTTTTTTTTTCTTTTGAAATTTTTAAACAGATAGTCACTTTCATTTGTCCTCAACAGTCATCAGTATAACCTCAGATAAGCAAATTGGGAAGGATGCTAATTAGCATGATACATGCTGTTGAGCCTTTGTTTGCCAAGAGACATGAAAGGTGGCTTGCATTTGTGTTTTGAGCGCTAACAACCTGTTATCTCTAACTATACAGACCCAAAAAAGAGCGCCAAAAAACATCCCCCATCCACCTAGGGATGCACGAGTCAATAGAGCTTTAGATCCAATTAGCTGCCACAGAGGCTGCAGGACTGCAGAGGCAAGTGAAAGCAGGGAGACAAGGCACTTCCCTTGCAGGAATGAATGACCACTGTGTGATTAGGTATTAGGAACAGTGACATTGGACACATAATCCTTTGCAGACGCTGCAGACTGGGCAAGGGGAAGGCAGCACTTTGCTCACAGAGATGAAGAACTTGGCCATTTGCCCACGGAGCCATTTGCTGCAGCCATCCCATGGGATCAAACTTGGCTTCAATTATTTACAATACTAATTTACTTAGCTTAAAGGTGAATGTGAGAGTGCTCAAATAAGAGAGAGCACTACTAAAATATCAGAGGCAGAGGGATAACTAAGGCAAATCATGCCCTGTGCTCCCACTGTGGTAAGAGAAGATGAATGAGGCCCCCACACCACGTAACTGTGGGCTATCTGCAAATCCATTTACCCAATTAACTTAATTTCCTCTTACATTTATGTAAGAAAAACACAAGCCAAAATAGAGATTTGTCCACTGCTGTAAGGTAAAAACAACTCTGCAAACATCAAAACAATTACACCCTCTCTGTATCAGACCTCTGGTGTCCCCTAGACTTTGCTGGGGCCATGGGGAAGGCTTTAAGCTCCCACAGTTATTCACAGGCAGCAGCATTGCCACCTCTTGGTGTCAGAGCTGCTCTGCTGAACACAGACCTCAGCTCCACTGGCATCAGTAACAACTGGGCAAGCTGCAAAGCTGCTGGGGGAGAGGGCTAGCTAATTTCCTCAGGGATAGAAATTTTCCTGATTCCTTAGAACAAGGAAAACAAATGTCTGCTGATAAACCACCTTTCTCTGAGCTGGAACTAAAACACCCATTTAAAAAGCAAACCAAAGCCACTGAAGAGTTAAAATCTGCTACTCTGCCTGCAGAAACTTGTCTGGAAAGAGTGATTCTGTGGAAACAGATAGAAAGAGCTGTGTCTTCCTAGATCCAGGGAATGTTAATCCTTTGGGGAAAGTGAGGTTTGCACACAGCCTGCTTTATTATTCTTAAGACAAGCTTTCTCTGAAATTAACTTACTTTATATAAATAATGCTGTGAGCAGAACTACCATCATCCTTGGAGGGAACAGAGCAGCAAGCTAAGTCAAGTGCACTACAGTGGGCTTCATTCCTGTGGCAGCATGGTCTCTGCTCAGCCTGGAAGTAGGAAAAATGCAGAACGCACCCCTTGAGAGAGAGGGCAGCAGAAATCCAAAATCCAGGGAACAGACAGTGGGCTTTGGAGGAATAGCTGGCTACCTGGCAGAAACTCAGCAAAACCATTGCAAGAGCTGCCCCTGGCCAAAGAGCAGAGAAGATGATGATGTCCTTACCTATCTTTTCTTCCCTGAAAAAAACGTTATTGTCTTCCAATCACATGGATGTGTACTTGGAAGAACAAAGGATATGCTGAATGCCAGCTCCTCAGCTGGCAGGAATCTGCCTGACAATGGAGTTGCTCGCATTTCTGCAACTTTGCATTCTCACGTGGTATCTCCAGTGGCTCAGACCCACGTTTCTGTGAGGGTACATGCAAGCTTGGAAACCATTCCCTCTCCAAACACACAACCCTGACACATTGGGTGTTCTGACCTTCAGCAACTGGAATCACTTGGTTTAGTCCCCAGGTAAGCTTTTCAGTGATGATATCATAAACTGGTAAACAAAATGTCTTGGAAAGCTGGTAAATAACCAAAGCAACAGAAGTGAGTAACTGCTATTAAACGCCTCCCTTGTTTTAATGAAACAAACAATTGCAGCTCTTCAATGCACGTCACTGAAAGCAGATTTAATTGTGAATGGAACGATTTGGGACTCAGTCACTGCAAATGAATAAACTACATGGAGATTGCTTTCCATAATATCAGAAAACAAGCAAATAAACAAACTGCCAGTCACAATTATATGGCACCAAATGCAAGTTTCCAACACTCTCTACACTTCCAATAATGTGAGAACAAAGCCACATTTCTCACTGGAAGTCACGTGAGTCGAATGAAGAAGGAAATACGGTTGTTAGCCCATATGTTAAACAGAGATAAGTGACAGTGCCTTCACCGAGATGCTGGATGTTCCACACAGAAGAGAACTGGATGTGCTGTTTTTGCACAGAAGAAGTGGCATTTACCAAACAAGCAGCAGATGCCCTGCTAAGCGGCACCAAAGGTGCTGTGTTTTCAAACAGGCAGTGTTGGAGCTTAGGGCCTGAAATGAGCTTCTGCCATGTGCCAGAGCCCCTTCTAGAAATGGCACCAAGGTGCTCAAAGCAACCCAGGCAGACTGAACCACTGTCCATGAGGGTCTGGTTTGTTCAGGAACCATCTCTGTCAGAGGGGGGAGTTATCCCTTGGAGAGGAGCAGAAACTAAAGTGAAAGATTAAACCTGCCACATGTGACAACGGTCCCAAGAACACCTGTGAGGATGCTCCTCAGCTGCCTCTGGCTTGTTTTGAATTTACTGTTCATGCTTCTACCTTTCAAAATGAGCCCCTCTTTCCTAATTAAGAGACTGACTTTTTGCAAAAGAGAAGCATTAATCCCAAGTCTCTCCTTAAAAGTGGAAATTGACTGCTCCCTCTCATCCCCCTTGGATTCTGTGATGTTCAATAATACTGCCTGCAATAGCTCCAAGACTTTTTTTTCCCATGGGGCATTCATTTGGGTCTCTGCACCTACCTAAATTTAGTAGTTTTGACACCTCTGAAGAGCTCAAATTTGACTGAAATTTGCTATCAGTGTCAGGGGGTATGGGGGCACAAGAGGAAAAAAAAAGTCACTGCAGCCACATTGAATGTATTTTAAAAAGTAAACCTTACAAAAAAGAAACATTATTAAAAACAGAGGATTCATCCAGTGGTGTTGTTAGTGGGTTCTTGACCCAAAGTTATTTGGTATTTTTCTGATGCTATGGAAGGTAGTATAAAAATCACTGCTATTGAAATTTTGTAGATGCCACACAAAACTTGCCATGCATTAAAGAATCTGCTGATATCACTTGGCCTGCTTGGTTACAGAGCCTCAGGGCTTATCCAGACAAATACCAGAAAAGATATCTAAGAAAAACATGTGAGGTCACACTGGAAACTATATTATGGAAAGCAGGAAACCTGTAGAGGGACTGAGGAAATGGAGATGGACATGCTCTGAGGGCAATGCTTCCAACTCACAGAGGAAGCAATCATGGGTTTATTCAACATCAGCTGCATAAAGGCAGAGTTGTGTCACCACCTCTGCACTGCAGAATTGATATCCATGTTTTCAAAAAAACTACTGAAAATCTGAAAAGATTCCAGAGAAGACCTACAATAAAAAGCTACTGAGAAGTGTGCTTTCCTTCACATGACTAACATTCTTGGAAAAACTAAATAGAGTGACAAGGTTAAAAAGCAGCGTAATTGCAGCCTTCAGGTACCCACATGGAGCAGCAATTCTCAACAGCGGACAGCACTTTATTCCACCACAAAAAGACATAATGAGAGTTAATGGTTAGAACTTTTAAGACAGACAAATACAAGATAGAAACAAGGTGTAATTTTAACCATGAAGCAAAAATAAATCCTTGGAACAAATTATTGATGAATCAGATGCAGTCAATGATGCCTTTAAATCAAGACTCAAGAATTTTGTAAAATTACAACTCAGATGTAATTAGTTTGATGACAAGAATACTGATTGAAGCACTATGGACCATAGAGGACTGTAACTGTTTCATCTCGTCTTAAAATTTGCAAATCTTTCCAGCAGGCCACAAGCTTCCCATGGATACAGACTTGGTTATTCATGCCATATTATGTCACCTATGCCCTGCACTTTGACCTTTGCTTCAAATCCATCCTGAAAGAACAGCTGAAATAAAACATATCAGTCTCTCTAGCACATCCCATCCTGGGACTCAGGCACTGCTCCTCTTGAACTGGCACTTGTGATCCGGGACACAAATTTTCCTCAATCACAGCCTGAGTTATCTCAGTGAGCTCCATATCTGCCAAATCCACATTTCCCTTGCCCATGTCAACACTGGCTGTCCTCTGGGAACCGTGTCATCCAAGTGACAAAGGCCAGCTGCTCCAGAGCCACCATCTGCAGCAGGCTCTGCAGCACATTCATGGCATTTATCTCAGAGGCTGCTTTCACGTGGCTTCCCTGGTTACAGTGTGGGAGCCTGCATGCCCTCAGCCCCCAGGACTGTGGCTGCAGGGGACAGGCCAAGCCTGAGGAGTCACAGGTGAGCAGCTCTAAGATGGGTTGCATTAATTCCCCTGGTACAGGCAAGCACATTTTAGTCCCCCTGACATAAAGCCAGGACTCCAAGATAAACAGCAAAAAGTGCCTTCAGTTTAACTTTCAGCAATGAATGCTCCATGATTATTTTGTCAGTCCAAACAACTGAGTACCTTTAGCTCTTTTAGTTTCGTAGGAACACTCTGCCCCTTACCTGTCCTTTGTTCCTTTCCTGTCCTGCCAGACACTTCCCTGAGAATTTGCAGCAGTGGCTTGGCAGGGTGCAGGATCACCAGGACCATCTCCAGTCCACACCCTATTAATGCTCATAAAGTCAGGCATATAAACGCTGGAAAAAGCAGTTTTAGCAAGAATAAAAATCTGTCTGAGACCAGTTCTGCTGTTTATTTGTTATTCATCATTGATCATTTTCCTTCAACACATTTTCTTCCATCTGTCAGGGGAGTGCAAAACAGCCTGTTTGGGTCAGGATGACAAACTGCAGAACCTAAATATTACATAGTAGAGAGTCAAAGAGAATGCTTTTTGAAAAAACCACAAAACCCGCATATTCACCCAGCAGCATGAAAGAAATTGCAGGCTGGGATTAGTCTGCACAAGTCACTTCATCCAGAGGAGCAACCTTGTACTTTTACCAATACTACCAGCTTTTACCAATACTACCAGTCCCATAATACTGGCATGGGAGTTTGTAAAATACTCCAGATACTGAACCCAGCAATTGTAGTTGAGAATTTTTGCTTTTACTAAAAAAGGATTTATTATGAGATGTTGAGGCCTTGTGGTTTATGCAAAAAATTAGTAAGAAAGAGTTATATTTGTCATTCTGCCTTGCTGCTGTTATCTTACATGATTTCATCCAGTGAAGGCTGGCAGCTCCTCAGCTCTGCTGAAACTCTGGCATAGCTCCATGGGCTGATGATAGGACTATTCAACAGATGCCGTTGCTATTTAGACTATTTCTACTCGTTCAGAATCTCACAAAATAACAAGTACTGGACATACAGTGCCTTCACCTGAGCATCAAAATGCACTTACAAAAATTATCAAAGACCATTTCCTTCTTGTGATACGCCTGTGATTTTTTGGTTGTTGGTTTTTTGGTTTTTTTTTCCCAATCATCAGATTCTATTTAAATCTCATTTTTTTCACAAAGCATGACCACTTTAACAAGAGGCAGTGTTCACATCCCCTCAGCTGCGTACCTGTGACCAGCAGGAGCTCTCAAGTGGTCACACAAGAACTGCTTCACTGTGCAACAATTTGACAACAGCTGGTGAAGTCTTAGCTATGCCAACTTTCACTTTTCTTGGGCTTGACTGCTAGAAAATGCAATAGTCAAAAAATTGTTCGAATCTCTTTATCTATGACAGGTTTTCCAAAACAGAAAAGGAAGCTACAGAATCAGGTGATCTTCCCCATTACTAAACTTCCTGACATAGTGTTGCTGAAATTTTTGCCATCACATCTGTGAAGACAAATGGAGAAAAAAAAAAAACAACAAACCGAAAAACCAAAGTAACTCCCACGAACAACGAAACTACAACAAGAAAAACACAACAACAAAAAAACCAATTTGGTTTTGGAGCCAAATGGCTCCAATTACCTTTCTAATCAACACAGAAAACATGTTGACTATATAATTTCAGAAGACCCCATTCGATCTAGCATTGCTTTGGGACATAAAAACCTGACATACTCTTCTGAGTGCTGCTCAGGTCAGTGGTCAGAGTCCCTATCTCTGAATTTTGGAAAATTTGGAAGTCATCAAGAGAACTAACAATGGTGAAACCCATCATTATCACTGGAAGTGCTGCAGTATATTAATGGTGAAAAGAAAAAAACCACAACTCTGAAACTACATTGTGTCAAAAGATCAAGGTGGCAGCAACTGTGACAGGATGAAAAACTCAGAAATCAGCGAGACAGAATGTGGGATGTAAATCTCACAGGAGTCACAGTGTCCCTGGAGGATGAAAGGCTTTGGGAAACTGGCTATGTGACACCAGAGGCAAACATGCAAGTGCAGAAAAGCTCCACTGAAGGAGAAGTGTGCCAGTGCTCACTGCTGCCAGCACAGCCAAGGCTCATCAGCACCACTGAGAGATTTGCACAACTAAAACATGGAGGGCTCCAACAGCCCTACACAAAGTCCTGGGACAGGGACTGGATTCCAGTTGTTCTGAAGATGCAAAGCCACATGTCCATGCACAGATTTCACTGAGCATTAATGATTTCTTTGCTAACCTCACACTGGTGGTACAATTGGCCTTACAGCCAAATGCACACAGGATTCTGGGAAAGAAACATTCAGTCAAGAATCACGAGTGCTTTAACCTGGAGGCTGAGCGATGAAGAACCACATCCATCTTGCCAAAGGGAATGTCTCATCACGTAGACAAACAATTTGTTGATAGATAAATGTGCCACAGACAATCTAATCTTGGAAACAGAGCTGAAACCATGCAAATCAGACGTAACAGATATTCAGCTTTTGCACAAAGAAGCTTTGCTGATGAAAAATGACACCCAGCACACATGGAGTAAATGAGAGGACTGAAACAAGCTTCAATTACTAACCCCATTGTGCTCACCCTTCTTTCTACAACATAAACAGGACAACAGAAATGCTCAGATTAATCAGCCAGGGCTGAATTTCCTCCCACCAACACAGCTTATGCAGACACATTGGGAAGAAAAAGAAAATCATTTAACAAATTAGAACAAAATAGTGCAAAACTGAGAAAGCTGTGTGTTCACTGGAGTACTGTTTCACCACAAATATGTGAGGGTGCAAAAACACCCACGATTTCTGAAACACTCAATATAATTGTTAATAATGGAAAAGATGAACCCAAAGTTTGATGAAAAAAGGGTTCATTTGCAGGGTCAATTCAAACAAAATGAACAGAGAGGAGAAGAAATCTATAGGCAAGATTATCAAAGCATTAGAAGCACTCTCTGCTCACCCATCCCCTTTATTGGGAAGGGCTTTAACTACTCTTATCTCCTCAGATTTGAGGGAGAAGAAAGGATGGAATCAATAGGATAACTGTGGCTCTTCCAGCTATTTTAGATAGATTTATAACCATTTGCAAATTGCATTAAACATCCAGAATTTAGGACAGGAAACTTTTAATTTTCTTTCACAAATCTAATTAACTAAATGAATATGCTCCAAGCAATAGCAAATCCCCCACATGCATGTTTGAGAAAAGTGATTCCCATGAAACTGCAAGCAGCACCAGGCATCCTTTCCTACACAGGCAAAGTGGGGGCCAAAAGGGACAGTTTAAGTCTGCAAAGGAAACTTGGGGTTATAAAAATATAACCTCATTTAAAAATACAATAGCTGAGAGCTTCAGGGTATCATTTTTGTCCACAGCAGACAAGCAGTCTGAGCAGTTTGGTAATGAGGACACAAGATTGGGAAGTGGGATTGAGGATCATCATTCACAAACCAATTGAAAAAAAAAAACCCCAAACAGACAAGAAGCAGACTGGCACTCAGAAAAACTAGTTGCAGCAGAGATTAATATTTTTCTGCAGGAGCATGTCACTCACCCCACTACACACCAGTAAGAGAAAGCTCTGGCAGCAAGAGACAAATTGCTATTTGCTATTACTCTCATAATAATGCCTACAGAGCCACCTCTGTTTTGCCCTGATACATAATTTATAGAGGGGAGAAAAATGCGACCCTTGAAATTACTTTGGCCCTGTAGTTTTTAACAGTCAGAGATGATTTCTTTGAGATCTAATTCGTGATTTGCAGGCTTCATTAAGTTTTCGCAAGTAATTTCAAACTTAAATCACCATTGGCAAATCCATCATTTATTGATAGAAACATTAGGACTCTAATGCAGTGTGACTTGTGATGAAACAAGATAGGAAGGAATTAGGGTAGAAAAAAGTGATCCTTTTTGCCACAAAAGGCCGTTTCGTCAGAAAAAAAAAAAAACAGAGAGGGAAAAAATTAGTTTTTCTCTCTCCTGTCACTTTGAACAATCCATGAAGAGTTTTTTAAAGTTGTTAAAATCCTCTTCTAAAACTTGGGTAAGGCAATACAGCTAAGGTCAAGGAGAAGCGTAAGGAGTAAGCTTTCTGTTTTCTCCTTGTTTACAGAGATATTGTAAGGATGGGGTGCAGCAGAATTCCATCCTATGAAAGACAAGGGAATAAACAAAAGCAGACTAAAGCAAGTAAAACACAACAGAGAAGCCCAGATATTTAATCCCTCACCAAACTGAATCCCATGATTCTGGCTGAGGACATGCTGAAACAGTAGAAAGATGGTGACTCTATTTTGATTGATATTTAAGGATTTAGTGTGTAGTTATTCCAAACTTTACCAAGTAGAAATTTCCAAGCAAACAGCATCCAAGTACACTTTTCAGGGGCCTGTATCTATCTGATCTTACCACAGAGACTCTCCTTCATGCTCTGCAGCCATCTCCCTTTAGTGCAGCTTTCCATACAGACAGGGATTTATTTCTTTTTATATTCCAGATAGCACTTTTGTTTACTGCACTTTATTTGCCATCCTATTGTTCCCCTTGTGCAGCAATAACTGTTTCTGGCCACCCATCTTGAACAGGTGTGATAAATAAAGCATTTCACACACAAGTGACATCAGTGCAGATCCCAAGGAAAACACAACTCCAAATGAGGTGTTGTCATGGACAGGTGGGTGATGCACAAGCAGAAGTCCCTGCATCTTCTTACCTGTGGCAGAGTGAGGCCACAAGAGTTAATACTTCCTGCCCATAGAAAGAATAAGAAAAAGGGATGAAACAGAACCAGAACTCCCCACAGTGCAACACTATGCAACAGCATGAAAAATTAGGAATATTTGGTACAATTTAAAAAGAGAGGATAACAGGGTTACTCTGTCTGGGAGATGCTATCTGACTTCAGTGATGTTATTTCACTCAGAGATCATGAAATGACTGGCTGGTTGCTAAACAAGTTTTACCTGTTTCAGAATAACTACCCTCATCACTTTGAGCTGCATGGGTATTTCTGTGACTTTCTCATTTATTTTTCATATATAAATAATGAATAAGAATTTATGAGAATAAGAATATTAAATAAGCTGACTGTAATGCATTTTAAATAAACCTGCTACTTCTTTTTTTAGATCTAAATTAAATGCATAGTAAGCACCTCTCAAATGCTTGTGGCTAAATTTACCACTGGGAACTTAATGGGTGTGCTGATGAAACATTTACGTGCACCTGTTTTGGCCATAAAGTGAAAAAATGTGCACATCCAATACATTCAGCTTAACATCCAGCCTCTCCTCTGCCATGATGCTTGCTTAATATGTCCAAATGAAAGACTAAATGGGGAAAACTGGAAAGCTTCAAAGTCTGGACTTCTTTTAAAAAAAACCCAACATTTTCAGACACTGTTTAGGCCACCACCTATGAGCTGAGATTTATAAAGTTCTGCCATTCACATTTCAATTCTGTTTCAATAAATGCCATTATAAAGTTTTCAGACTAGTAATAAAAAAGCTATTAATGTGTTTCCTCCACACTAATCAATTCAATATGGGGATCGTGATGTTAACACTACTTTACATTACCACCTTCATAATTTCTCATTCTTCCAATATATAAAATAAACAAAAGGTTTTTGGATTCCTTATAGATTCATTTTTATCTCAAAGTGAAAGCTGTGTGAGATTTGTGGCTTCAGACTCATAGCTGGTGATAAGCTTCTCCTTCCTTCCTCTTCTCAAACTAAATATATAAAGAGACTTTAACAAAATTAATTGCAGCATTCACTGTTCATGAATTTCTATGCTTGTGTAATTCATTTCCTTGCGGATAGCGAAGCAAAAGGGGATTCTCTTGCTGCCAAGGTTACAGGATTCATGAGTCAGGCCTGCTCAGGACTAATGGGGAATAAGTAAAGAATCCCCCTCATCACTCCTTTCACTGGGGGCAAGCTTTTAATCGCTTTAAATTAGTCAGGGCCATGGGACTGCGTTCCTTAGGATACAGGGACAGACAGAACAAATGCTGCCAGGAAAATCATGACCAGCCATTTCTGCCACAATATGTGTAATGTTTAGTAATAAACATGACTCCCAGCTTGAGGACCAATCATATTCATATTCATCTCTAGCAAAGTATAAAGCCCTTCAATCCCTTCATCAGCAACTCCAGTCTTTGGCTCAGGCATGATGCGGGAAAGGCAAAGCAGCCTGTGCTCCCTGAGAAAAAGGCAGCAGCATAAAACCTTCCCTTTCCCCCACCTAATCCCACTGCCCAGAGCTGCTGACTAGAGAGGTCAGAAAAGGGGACTCATCCCTGATTAGGACCATTAATGAAGCCCATGTAGGTGAGGTGAAGCCACAGAGCACTGCGGGGTCAATCTGGTGCAGATCAACAAACTCACCTTCAGGTGCTGCATACACTTATTAGAAATAGCTGTATTTGCAGGAAAAGACCTACAGAGCCACCCTTCCTAAATCCTAAAGCCCTTCCTGTACATTCTGAGACAATCCAGGTCTGAGGCATACTGGTACATCCAGAAAGCAATGAGCATTTCCTGAGTTTTCCTGGATTTTTAAGTTAGAGAGTGGAAGGACAATTTAATTTCCTACTTCATAAAATGCAATCCATCTTTCATTCCCCACTCACTGTTATAAAAATCTGCAGAGATAAAAGACTTGTTTAATTTATTTTTCCATTTCATCTTGAAATGGATGACCAGTTAAGCTGCCAGTTCCTGATAAAACAAAGGACGTGATCCAAACCTACGAGTTTACTAATATGAACACATTTTTACCCTCCATGTACAACCCTGTCCCAAAGGGAATATGAGAGGCTCAGCACTGTGGTCAGAGGACACAAAAAAGAGAATGTTAAGATTCATTCTTACTTGGGGAATTCTTCCCTTGTGAAGTGAGTTGCTGCAGTGGGCAGTGCCCTGAACCACGACCCACCACTGTACTGCTGTTCAGGGTCACTCCACCTCAGAGATGGCTTGCAGACATGAAAGGGATTCAGGGCACTCCACATCCCAGCATTTTCATGAACTCTCAAAATTCAAGCGCCCCTGAATTATCTCGAAACGGGTCAACAAGGGAGAGACACCCAAATCACTCTTAGCTTAAAACCACATTTTTATTATGTAGGATGTACTTAAGCATCTGCCAAATATAATTTTCCTTTAGCATTAATTTTTCTCTTTACCACACTCCACCACCATCACTTAAAAGAGCACCTAAAAATTGCTTAAAAACAACCTCTGTAATAAGTGTCAAATGCTTGCCTACTTGACTCCACTTAAATCTGCTCGATTAGAACAGAAGTTATCAGCATGCAACCTAAAATTCCCATTGGGAAATTGTTTCAAGGACTGAAGGTGAAGCGATAGGCAAGTCAGAATTGACATGGGGACCTCTCAAAGTCCTCTTCTCTTGGAAGGTCAGAGCAACCAGGGCACTGCAAGCTTTCGGAGATCAGAAACTTGATCCTCTTAATTCACACAATTTAAATTGTGGATTCATGGTGCTAAGCTGAGCAAGGCAAACAGTCTTTGAGGAGAAAGAGAATAATTCTGTGACTGAAGAAACATGCTTCAAGTAGTGCATCTCATCAGCTGTGTTTCTCAGTGCCTAAATATGCCACTTTTCAAAAGAAAATCTATATAGAACAGGACTACTCAATACTCTTCTGATAAATTAATCTCCCCTAGAAAATTTCATATGGAAAAATATTGAGAAAGAGTAATACGGGAACCCTTGAATTTAATATGCTACAAAAAAAAAAAAAGGGGGGGGGGGAGATTAATGAGATGTATCAACTCTAAACATAAAAGCTGTGGGATAGATGAGGACTTACCAAGTGACCCTTACAAGCTACACCACAGCATGGCATCCTGCTGGGGCCAGAAAAAATTCCACACACAGTCTGTGAAACAGTGGTTTAAAATATGTTGCTCATCTGCACTGAAACTGCTTCACAGCACATGTGAAAAAGGTTCATTTGTCCACTTCTAAACCTGGCTTTTGGCATCTACCTGATACACAGGACATAGCAGGGAGCACACACAGGCAAATCCATACCAGGACATGCCACATGTCACTTGGAAGTGTCACTCCAGCCTCACAGGGAAGACTAAAGCCGTCCCAGGCACACAGCAAACGGATCTACTCCAAATGGCCAGCTACACCAGCAGAACATTGCTCAAAACATGCCTGGAATGGGTGGAGGAAGGCCTTTGGATCAGAAAAGTATCTCATATCTATTTCTACATCAAGAAGAGAGTATAGTTTTGCATCTCAGAGCCTGATCCAATCTCCTCAAAGAGCTACGCAGTAACGTTGGCAGTTCTGAGGTATCTATGGAGTGTGCAAAGAGCTGCCCTGGATCAGAAGCAAGGAGCCTGAGGAACCCAGAATCTGACTCCTATGGAATCTGCATGGTTCCACTAACTATGGGAAAGCAAAAAGCCACATTCTCCATTTTACCATACATAGCACTAGCTGATACTTAGGGGATGAATACAAAAATAGAACCATAACCAGTCACAAAATCTAATAAACAAGCATTAAATCCTCAAAAAGTCCATCTTGAGGTGGAATGAAGCATCTCCCTGCTGCCTCCTTAGCAGTTTGATATCAAGCACATTCCAGGAATTCAAAGTATTTTTAAAAAGTAATTCCAAGTAAATGACAGTCAAAGCTTAATTGGAAAAGCAGTCATTTCAGTAAGTATCACTGAGAAAAAGCTTAAAGTTGCATGTTCAATTTTAACTCAAATATTCTCCTTTTGTTTAATCACTTCAAACCTATGGTATGCACCAGTGGGAGCATTTTGTTATTTGAAAGCTTTTGCCATTATATGCCTTCCACAAATTACTATAAAGCCAAAACAAATGAAGTCAATGGTTGGTAGATATGCAGATTTCAGATACACTCAATTTCCTTAATTTTTATGAAAAGTGGTGACTAGTTGCGGCAGATGCCCAAAATTAATACCCAGAATGAAACAAAAAGGCTGAAATGGGAATGTTAACAGATAAATATTTCATTTGCTCCAGAATATGTAGTGCCCTGGCAGGCAGTACTTAGGAGGCTGTTTTGCCAGCACAGTGATTGAAAGCTCTGAACAAGAAATGCCAATACCATGCAAGACAAGAGAGGACTCTGTCCCACAAGAGGATGGAGAGAAGTTCTTGAACACTGGAAGAAAGCAAATACCACTCCTGTCTTCAACATGGGCAATCAGGAAGATCCAGAACCTATGGGCTTGTCATTCTCATCTCAGTCCCTGGGAAGGAGATAGAGCAACTGATCCTGGAAACCTTTTCCACACTCATGAAGGACAGGAAGATGACTGGGAGCAGTTGGAATGGGTTTACAAGGGGTAAATCCTGCTTAACTAAGGTGACAGTTTTCCAAAATATGGCAACCAGCTCAGTGGATGTTGCTTACCTTGCTTTTATACAGCTTTTGACACCTGTAGCTCTGCAGAGAAAGGCCTTGGGGAAATTGTGGACATTAAGTTGACTGTGAGCCAGAAATGCACTCCTGTAGCAAACAAGGCCACTGTGAGAGTGGTCCGACACTGCAACAGGTTTCCCAGAGAGACTGTGGAGCCTCCATCTGTGGAGGTAGTCAAAACCCAACTGGACACAGCCCTGGGCACCCTGCTCTCACTGTTCCTGCTTGAAGAGGGGCTTGGACTACCAGAGCTCAAGAAGTCCCTTCTAAACGAACAATTCTGCAATTCCATACCCTAGCATGGGTGCTGCATAGTTAGTCATTGAGAACATGGATGCAAAAGCCAAGTTGCCATAGTAGAGATTAGGAAATTAACATCCAGAGGAATCTATATCTCATTAATTACATTTCTTTTGGAAATGTGTCATCTTTCTGCAGCCAAAATTCAACCAATTTCTTAGCAGGCAACAGCATCCCACACATACTCTGCATCACAAGATTAAGACATTATTCTTGAGAACAAAGTGCCCCAATCATTGCAGCTGCCAGGCAGTGGCATCTCCTACAGCACTGGAATACATCATTGCACACACTCAAGTGAGCATTATTTGGATCACTAAGTTAAGAAGTGGGAAAGAGACTTAGAAATACTAAAATTAAGGATAATAGCTTCATGAAAGACAACAGGCAGCTCCCACTGACTTCACTTAGGCCAGGATTTTACCATACAGAAAGGGGTGACTTGTGCATCCATTCTGTGCTGACACCTGATACTGCACTGTGCAGATAAACTCCTAGAAGGCTTGAAATGGATATGGCAAAACTGTGATATCCAGCAGCAGTTCCAGCGTCCTAGTCTTACTCATCTAATCACCTCTCACTGCAGCTCTCACATGCAAACTGACACCTCCATGAATAGAGCTGAAAGAGAGAAAACTTAAGGCAGGCAGTGGGAGAAGCAATCCTCAGTGTTCAGTGCTCTCAGTGGTAACAACAGTCATTATGAAAGAGCTGTCCCTGCCATCTGTACATAAATCGGTGTCAAAGCCAGCAGCAGCCAGGCTTCCATCGGAACACCCAGCCCTGGGAAACCACATCTGGCTGCTGAATGGTCACCTGCAGTGGTGCCAGCAGCAAGGGCATGCTGCTGACATTTACTTAAATATCAGTCCCACTTCAACACACTTCAAGGTATGCAGCACATCCTCCCCATTTTCTTCACAGTCCTCAAAAGAAAAGAATTATTTTTTTCCTCTCAAGCTGACTGACCTTGAAAAAAACATTTCTTCTCTTTGTTTGCACAGATCCAGCTGTTTTTGTGCCACCTACAATGCATTCCCTATTCATGGAGAGAAAGGTAGACCTGAAATAAATCTACAGGACATTTCCTTGTGAGTCCTTGTCGCATAGAGAGAAATGTTGATTCTCTTCACAGCTCTTAAATATCCCTTCAAACATTTTGATTAATTCAAATCTTGTTGCAACTCCTTTGGTCCTGAATTGTTAAAAGAAAAACGAGATGTCTTGTGCGAAAAATCTGACAAACATCTCGTTCTTAATCAAAATCTCACATGCTTTGTGGCTTTCTACTTTCATTATATCTCTAGATAAAGACTTCTAGTAGTTCCTCAAATATCTTCAATGATCTTTTGTATCTTTTCCATTTTGCTTCATTTACATAATTTACCAATTTAACATGCAATTCAGTTTGCACTTCAATATGCCCTTCAAGGTGACCTCTGAAAAGGTTCCCTAAATGCTGAGGTTAGGACTTTGTCAACAGAGGCAACATCAGCACTGCTGAAGGAGATGACATGTCTTGTTCTGCTTTCCTGTGGTTCAGAGGCAAGGTGCAGATGGCAAAAACGTCTGGGAGAACAACATCATCCTTGGATTATGGCAGTAAAGCACAAAACAGAGAAAGCAAGAAAATAAAAACATATACTGATGTATAATAATTCAATACTCTACGACAGAAATCAACTCATTAAGAAATTGTATCAAAGACAATTAGTAGCAGGAGCAGGGGGGTGAATGGGTTTCGACAAGAACAACCTCTGAAAATTCTCTGTTCTCAGGGATGCCTTCCCTGCGATTTAAAGGCATAGAAGAGGGTACACAAAATTACTGCAGTACAACAAAGTGAATTAAGATTGTGCCATAGTTAAAACAATTTTTGCACAAGCCTCACTCACTGGTAATGCCAGGACACTAAAGCAGAATTGTTTTATATTACCATCATCCAAATTATCAGAGGCACTGTACATGTCAAGTAAGAAATGTGTGCACTCAGAAAATGTAAAATAAAGCTCTCACTCTGCTCCCTGTCAAGACATATCCCTTTACACAAAATCTACTCTATCTTCCAGCTCAGTCACTTCCTACTGTCAAGTCAATCACATTTTGTTGCACATAGATTCAGGGAGCCCAAGATCCCAAATGATTAAGGATTGTTAATTCATATTAAGAATTATTCCAGCAAGCAGGCATCAATGACCACTGGTTGCTAAACACCATTGATTACGCTGGTTTTTTAAGTCTGGGGAATATATTTCCAAAGGTACAATGGCTGGTGTCTAGCAAGTTGCTGAACCTCCTTCCTGTGTCTCAACTTCACAGCAAGAATTCAACCCACAAATTTATCAACGGAAAAGATTACACCATCTTGCAGTGCAGCAATATTTCCAATGAGAAGCCTTGGACAGATCAGGGAGTTTGGGTAATACTGTCCCTGAGCATGATTTGTGGCCTTGAAGGGTCACTCAACACACTCCACCCTTAAGAGAACCAAGAACTGGTAATGGTTTGGAGCTGCAGATCAACAGATCCTTGTCTCAACCAGTTCACTGCAGACCATTGCTGAGTTAAATCAAAGGAAGGAGTTTAAAAAACCTCAGCTGCAAATTATGCCTAATAAAGTGATCAACCTAGCTCATCATTCTTCAACTGCAGCTGACAAATCCAAGACAAGGACTATATGCTACTGGCCTGCTTACAGTCTGATAACACAAAATATCATCTTCCCCTCTCTTTTTCTAATACGTAAAAAATGTTAAGCATTTAGTTTACTGTCATTTTCTAGTGTTGCCTGAAATATATTGTGACACATCAAAAATGTTCATAGAATGAATAAAAAATGTGCTGTCTGCTTCAATATACTACCTCAGTCATCCCTCAGCATTTGATGTTGCCTGTATTTAAATGCCTAAAGCTGCCTTAATTATTTATTTTATCACTTTTCTAAACCATTCTTTTCTCCTTCTGCTATTCTTCTCTTTGTCAAATAAAATTGTAGAAAACGAGTGCCAGCAGTTAGGAGATGCAAGCTGGGGGTCAGTCACCAGCTAAAGCTGATGTTGATGAGGCGTGTGTAAGCCAGGGCCTCTCACTTTACTTCTGTCAGTACTCAACACTGGCATGCACTCAGTTCCAGATCCACCCAGATGCTGAAATGGCTTCTTATGTGACCACAGCTAAGTCAAAACTGAGTAAAAACTGGTCTTGTGGAACAGGAAGGTCCCACTCCATTCACTCAGACACGAGGGCAGTACGTATTTCCTGAGACACACTGCACCCTCAGGATTTAGCATTTCACATCACTTCTCCCAGTCAGCAACAGCAGAGCTGAACTACTCACCTCCTATAATACCCTTTAAGGGGATGAATGGAAAGCACACAGACATGCAAAGTATTTAATAACCACCACTACTGTACTCCAGAGTCTTCCTTGGGAGAGGCTGGTTGAAGACCTGCGCCACTTACATTTTTTCTACTATGAAACCTGAAACTTGAGGTATGGGAAACAGATAATCGTAAAAGTGCTCCACAACAAAGACATAATTTGACATGCTCCTGAGATCATGAGCTAACCTGTAATTAGATCGCAAACTAGCAAGAAGGAGGCCAAATTACATATCTTTCTGCTGCAGACTAACTGATACATTACCAAGTATTTATCAGGAAACTCTTAGACAAATTTAGTGATGTAAGGAAATAAAAGATAGATCTGGCTGGCTTTAAGCCAGGCACAAATGGCAGCAACAGCTGTGTTCAATTCACCCATACAGATCTGGGAACTAATATCCCAGTTAGCTAGGCTGGGGGTTAGAACTGGATTTCTCCTGAGAAAAAAGAACTATTCCAAACTGTGCAGCAGGACACTACGGAAAATACTGAACTTGCTGCAATACGAGCAAAAATCCATACTGCCGAGGTTGAGACACCGACCTGCATCTTCATTTCTGAACTCAGCCAACATAGGAAGACAGGAGGCACAAAGAGCTGGCAGGCTGCTGCATTATCTGATCTTTACAAAGAGTACTTGTGTTAGGCATGGAGCTTAATTTAGGAGAGTTTGATTTTCCTTTCCCTGCACCCATTCCCCTGCTAACGTTTTATTCAAGGAATCAATTAGGCCTTGATCAACCATTGATCAAGAGTTCCCAATGGGAAGCCCTAATGCATTTTATCTGCAGCTATTGTTCCTAAATACACCTATTTCTGAGTATGCACTTAATTCTTTTCATCAATACTGTGCTATCCTTCAACAAGCCTGTTAATAACATTTTGGAAGTGCACTTTCAGTGAAATCCTACTTAGACAAATGAATTAGTGAAACTACTGGGATTTCCTTTGTGTGTTTGGTTTTTCCAATTGCACAGGCAAATAGATTCCATGTCCCTGACCTCCTCCTGCCTATAAAAGGTTAAAGTGATGTGCTGGAGTTCAAGACACAAAACAGAAAGATGTTCAGAGCAAATGGAAAAAGCTAACCAATAATGCTTTTAAGGAAACATTCATTATTTTTCACTGAATTCCTTATGGAATGAAAGATGCGATGCCTCTTTACACACTCCACAAATTTTCACTGTCATTAGCATTTTCCTAGCAATATTTCTTTTAGAGACCCATAAGCTGCAGATCAACTTTACCAAGACTTGAGCATACGATGAAATCAGTCACATGGGTTCAAGCGTGCACTTAGGTTCTGTGCTGAACAGGGAGAGATTTAAACCTATGCCTGACTGCCGAGCTAAATCAGCTATAATTAAATTCTTTTGATGAAATTTCTGCAACTCCCT
The DNA here is from genome assembly GCF_017639235.1 of Corvus kubaryi. Classification (NCBI taxonomy): domain Eukaryota; kingdom Metazoa; phylum Chordata; class Aves; order Passeriformes; family Corvidae; genus Corvus; species Corvus kubaryi. The sequence goes on from NW_024581131.1 coordinate 6,691,036, forward strand.
ATTGTGGGACACCAGTACTGAAATGCTAATAAACTAGTTAAAATTAAGCTTATTACCAAGTAAAATAAACCACAGAGACACTTCTGTCTTTTCTTATTTTATATCACCATTTATATAACATTATTTTGCATTAGAGAAATAAAATACTTGACCAGCGCTAACACATCAGACTCTCAGAGCAGTAATTGCAGTGCATCACCATCCAGGAGGCAATCTGTAGATTCCTCCACATCTGCCTGCAGTGCTACTCCTGTTGATCCTGAGAAACAGGTTTTAGCTGCGTCAGCACCTAATGCAAAACCCAGATTCCAGAACACTGCCAGAGAGCTGGTACATGCCAGGAACTGCTTGATTGGTGGACTCGATAATCTTAAAGGTCTTTTAGAGACAAACCAAACAGAACCTTAACTGGAAAATAAAGCATTAATACACAGGCTGCTCAGGAACTGCTACATACATATGCCAGGACTTGCACATCCCCACAGAAATACCAGAGGGAGTTCAAATTGGCCTTGTCCTCTAGAAAGCCTTCTCTGCATGCTGACAAGTATGCACACTACCCACACAGATTCGGTCCTGAAATGATCCCAGCCTTGCACAGCAGCAGGAACAGCCTTGTTCACAGTGGCAAAGGAGGATACAGGCACCCAATAATTCTACCACCACTCGAGAGTTCCAACAGTAAGAAGGGGGTGGTGTAGGCAAAGTCAAATGCTGATGGAGAAACATTGCTAGAAAAGGGCCATCTGACTGAACAGTGGTGCGGCGACCACTCTGTCAGTTTTGCAGGATTTTCCACAGCCTGTTGTTTTCCAGTAAATTAAGACCACCTCTGAACTGCATACAGTTTGGGTGATCTTGTCTCTTCACTTTAGGCTCCGTTCCTCCACTTTCAGCAATGTTAACATGTCCTGTGTGTGTGTTTTGGACAGCCCTGTGGGCTGTGCTGACTGGGAACATGAGGCACTTCATTACCCAAGGAGACATTACTGCTGCACTGTCAAAGGCAAACATGGAAAACTTTTAAGCTCTCTTGACAGAAGCTCAGTGAGAACAAGTTTCTGCAGCAGACTTGAACTAAACTTTTTATATGAATAATTCCATCGGTTTTCTGAGAATCCCTCCCTCACACCAGCGAGCAGCTCAGCAGGATCAGATAATTTCTGTGACCAACTGTACATGAGTGCAGCGGGTGGAAAAGATTCTGTTTTTCCATTTTCTAAAGTCAAATGTGTAAGAGGTTGTGAGGACTGAGCTGTACTTGAAATCATACCCACTAAGTTCCAACCTGCTATCCTTGTATGGGAGGAGGCAAAATATCAATCAGGAATTAAAACAATTTTTAATTTCTTTTCAAAAACAAAAGCAAGAAATGCATCTATCTACAGACCACATTTTTTTACAAGACAGCAGCAAAAGCTATAGAGGAGCAGCATATAAAACAAGATCATTTTCACACATTTCATGAAAAACAGAAGTAGCCATTATTTTTCAATCCTCTGTGGGCTATTCTGTGGGCCATTTTCAACACAGCTAAGCAGGCATGGAATTTAGGCTGTAATTTTCACAGGGACCCAAGCGAGTTAATGGCCTAATCTTTATTGAAAATTCTCATCTTAACTTCAAGTTGCCAATAGCAGTAACTGCTCCCATAATCAAATATCATAGTCAGTGATTCTTCAGTGCTTTTGTTCCTTCCTGGCTTATGTTACTCAGTTTGACATTTAAAAAGAAAAAACCCAAACCAAAACAAAAAAACAACAACCAAAAAACCCCCCAACAAAACACCCCACTCCAAAAAAAAAACCCCAAAAAAACCAACCACACATGACGGTGCTTTAGTTATGTTCTTCCATTTGTGGGCATTACATAGGTCTGCCTGTAAATCATATAAAATGCAGACATCTACTGAAAAACTCACCTATTACAGCTGCAAAAAAGTAAATATGGACTTTTCTTTTTCTATGCCGCCAGAAGAATCATCAAATGAAAAATAAATACAGATGCTAAAACCAGGAGGATTATACAAGTTAGAACTGGTACAAGACTGTGCATTTTATTAGCATAATTTACATTCTAGCAGGATCCAATCTGGTGTTGAGAAATATGAGTATCCAATCTCTGACAGGATAGGGCTCTGCTGCTTTCTCCTTATCACAATAAAATTAAGGTTAACCCTCTCAGTACTCCGTGGATGTGTTATAAATACAGAGAGTCTCATATAGAGATGTCAGTCTTACAGAAATATCAAATGCTGCTCTGTATTGATGGAACCAAAATAAAACATACTAAAGAGAAAATTCCTCTTATAGATAGGCAGCCATGCACACAACCATCCACATGACTCCAGAAATGTCCCTGGAGTTTGGACCGCTACAAATGGGGGCATAAATGTAGCCTGAAAAAGTACTGCACCCAGGACGATAACAACCTGCCTCAGTTTTCATAATCACACAAACTCCATTCAATGCCCACATCTCCTGGGCTGGTACTTCTGACATCAAAAAATTAAAAGCCACGTTTTAGGAACTTTTATATGAACGTGTGCAAATGTCAGCAGGAGTTTCCAAGTCCCTCAGGTGCTCACGTTGAGCTGAAGACAGCCTATGAACCAGTCCCTCTGCTGCTTTGGCAACAGCCAGGACAAAATAAAAGGGCTATCGGTTTTTCCATACAACCATCCTACAGGAACGCATTCCACCACAGCCCACATTCACATTTGCAGAAGTCAAGTTTTGTACTTTGCAACACAACTAGTCAGGACAGTTGGAGGAATAGAGAACAAGGTGTGAGCACAGGCCCTGCCAAGGAGTTCTACAGTGCAGTTCCAAGAAACAAGGCACTACTACTTTTCCTCCCTACACTCTGGATTTCTGAGCTTTCTCCAAGTCCCTCTCTCTTCACAGTATCACACTGCATAGCCAGCTCAGAGAAAGAGTTTTGAACTTCAGGGCAGCATTTATCTCATGAGATCAAGATAAACCTTTATCCATCAAGAAAAGAAAAGATGACATCCTAGGGCATGAGATCAGGTTGGCTGCTTAAAAGCTCAGAGAAGCTGCTACCAAATCACTAGAATGAGAGGCAGAGGCATTTTTTGGGCTTCTCCCAAGCTGATGAACGAGAATAGGTCAGTTGAGGCTGTTGTGACTCCCCATTTATGTCCACAGCTGCACACCCCTCCACAGTAAGGGAATAAAAGCCCTATGCCAAAAGCCTGTCTGTGAACGGTTGTAAAGAACTGTTGCCATGATGCTTTTTAGTAACTAACACAGTACTAAAGCAACAGTCCCAGCAATGGATCCAGAGAGACTGCTTCACCACCTGGGAGGGAGCCCACACAGCGTGCCCACAAACACATGGATACACACCTACCCTGTGGCTGGTACGGCTCAAAGTGACAATCTGCAGAGTCCTCTTCTGCTTTCGCACACAAAACTAACCTTCCTTTCTTCTGATGGACAAGTGTCAGTGTAGAATGTTCCTTCACTGATTTTCCAAGGATCTACATTAACTGAATTACTGTGGTGGACTTGTTTGGGTTTGCTACTTTCCCATACATGTGGCAATATTGTTTATCACATCAGGAAAGCCAGCACACAAACTCTAAACATGCTGTATGAAAATATTAGTTTTAGGCTGCTGCTGCTGTTTTATTTATTCTACAGTAGGCAGGACTGCAAGTGTAACACAAACTATTGATTTCCTCAGTATAAGATTTAAACTCATACAGGAACATTAAGAGCCTCAAATTTGATCATCTGCAATACAGAGACTACAGCAATTTGTTAACTCAGTAAAACTGCACTTGAACTGGAGCCCATATTTTAGACTCTGTTTTGATCTTACAGACAACTGCACGGTACTACCTCCTGCAGTATGTGAGTCAGAGGAAAGTTAATTTCCTGATCTCTTTATTAAGAATCAATAAAAACCACTGCAAACCAACAGGTTTTGAAGGAGGAAGGGAATCCTTCCTGGTACTTTTTCACTGTTGTTATCTCTGAAGAGTGAGGACAAACATGCTCTGTGACACACCTGTCAACCTAACAGCACTGACAACTCTATGAATAAAAATACTTAATTGGTTTTTTTCTTTCCTCCATACCCACACATTTACTGATCTATCAGCCTCAACACCAGCCAACAACATGAGTTCTACAAGATGATGACTTGGAACATAAGACCCATTTATTTTATAAACCTAATCAGAAACATTTTCATGTATTTCTTCTGTGTTCAGGACAGGTCTTTCCTTTAAGTCTGCCATTATTTTAGAAACAACTGTAATCACTCTTTGTAAGATCTCCTAAGCAGAGAATCTCTTTCCTTTCCCAAACTGAATCTAGGTTGTCTCTATAATCCCTCTTCACAACAGCTCTTTTCCACCCTTCTAGCACTTCTAATCGCTTCTGTAACCAAAACTCAACATTATATTCACAGTGAGGCAAGTCTGTTGTACAATGACATGATAATATTTTCTAACTGATTTTCTTTCTTAATATAACCAAATGTTGTGTTTGGGTTTTGGAGGCCCACTGCATATTAAGTAGATGCCTTTAGTCCTGTATGATGTGTAGATCTTTCTCCCAAGAGCTGACAAGTAATTCAGAATCCAGTAATGCATACAAGTAATTTTAAATTGTCCCTTCTACTGTAATTACCTGGCAAGTTAATTCCACGTTCCAGCTACAGAACACTGTCTGGGAACCTAGCTCTTTAAAGTCCTTCAGAACTGCACCTGACAATCACTCACTTATATGACTAATACATAATCACTCACTTATGTCATTAATATACTACTCATTATATTAATTAATAATTTATTTATTAATGAACACAGTAGTGGTGTTGGTTTGGTTTTTCTTTTTTTTTTGCTATTGCCTTCCCATTCCAGAAGAAAGTGTTTACCACTCATGTACCTGACGAATGTTAATTCATGGTAAAATTTTGCAACCTTCCCTGTAATTTTCAAGTTCCCTTAGTCTTCAGATGTAAGGGACTTTTAATTTTGATTGGAAGCAGGTGGCACACAATTATGCCCTTGCTTTGGAGTTATTAATTTAAGATTTTTTGAAAGAAAAATTATTTTAAGGATAAATATAATTCAGATAGGCAGTATTGCCCTTACAACAGAAGGAACAATAGTCAAACATAAGTAAAATGTGAAAGCACAAACAAAAGCTGTGTTTATTAAACTTTCATGCATTTACTTTGGCTTTCCACTAGGCTCTAAGTACCCATGTGCTGCAAGGAGCAATGTGGAAAGATAATGAATTTTATGCCTCTGCCTGTGCAGAGTACATTTCCTTTTCAACAATATCAATGTGGCTCTTAAACCATAACCACATGTTTTAAAATCCTATTCACTCTGATGGGTATCTCTTCCTACATGCTCCTAGTAAGGCTTGTTGGCTTCTTTGCTTTTTTTTGTGGGGGGTTTTGGTGTTTGTGGGGTTTTTTGTGGAGTTTTTTGTTTCTTTTTTTTGTTGTTGTTAATGACAGATGCACTTGGCAGTATCTGTGACCTTGAGCTGTACACTTGAGCAAGCAAGACAGCCCAGTCCTGCCAGGCCGTTTATGCATTCTGAGAGAGCTCCTTCTGAGAGGAGTGTCTCAAAGAAGACAGAAGCATGATGTGCATACCAAGCCAAGTGCTTCATGGTTTATTTATAGGAAAAAGGGGCATATAAATTTGCTGAAGGGGAAAGAAAAATGAAGAATTTGACTTACCTTGTCGGTGTAGACGAAGAACAGAATCACAACAGTGAGCTCCAACAGAAATATAATTAACAGCATGATAAAAAACTGTCAAGAGAAGAAAGGACAGGGGATAAAACAAAAGCAAAAGCCATCAACATTATTTCAGCTTTTTCTGGATGCACAGTAAGTACATTCAGCAGATCATGCAGAATGGGAAGTGGGAGTCATACAGGCAGCAGGATACAAAGCTGCTGCAACTGAAAAAGCAGGTGAAGGACTAGGAAACACCACAGTGCCTGGGCACAGGCAGGGCTCATTCATAGCACTGGTTTCAGCAGAACAGCCTAAAACCCCACAAAGAGCAAGCCAGTGCTCTCTTTGACAGCAAACCTTGAGGAGTCTTCCCATGCTGGGTTCTTTCCTTTTTCCCCACTGGGTATTAGTGATGATATCCAATGATATCTGTGAAATCCACAGCTTAACTTCCCACAGCAAGAGAAGGTAGCCTGGGCCAAACATCATAAAGTCATAGCTCTTTTCAAGGGTAGTTGTGGGATCAAGGGGAAGTGAAAGGTGCACCAAGTTAGCTTTACAAGCAGTTCCAGAGAGCTACACAAATCACCCAGGAGTTTCAGCTGAAAGGGGCTGATTTGTACTGAAGACATCAAAGCAAAGTTGGCCCACCTCTCTCTCTCCTCATAAGCCATGGAACCGCCTAAAACCCAGGAGTCAAAAGTTTCGAAGGGCTGGATAAAAAACTTCTAACACAGGGATTTCAGGCAGATACTCTAAAGCCCTCAGCTCTGATTGACTTCAGTGAGAGGAACTGTTGGCAATGCCAGACACTTCTGGGAAACCACATCCTCTGCATTTTGGTACAATGCTGGATGGGTCTGCAGCAGCATCAACACAGCACCTGCAGACTTTCGAGTGAGTGCTATCAGAGCATTAAATGAAACTCAGTTTTGCATAGATAGGTAAAGGAGAGAGTAATTTTGGAAACTTTTTAGGCTCAGGGAAAGGTCCAGCTCCCTATAACACAAAATTCACACACTTAGCAGCCTGTAAGCCTGGAATTCTAATACTTGGCAACACAGACTTAATTGGAAACCCATCCCCAAGAGAAAAAAAGCAGTTACTGTCTCTTCAACCACAAGGCTGCAAACCTATGGAAGTTTAATAGCTACTAAGCCTTTATCACAATTTCTGCACTGCCTGGTAAGCCAAAACCAAACCTTTGAACCCATGGATTTACGTGACTGAATGGAGAGCAAGAAGTCACGAAGGGGAAAATACTTTTCTTCCCTGGTACAATTACTGTGTCTACAAAAGTCATTGCATTTTGCCCCACGAATCTTAAATTATTTATTTTCAAATTTTCATCACCAGTATTTTTACACCTGCCTGACCCTAACACTGGATCCTATTACTGCCCACTTTTGAATCACAGAACTCATTTATGCCTGTGATCCAAGCTGATTTCCATATCATTACCATCCAACACTGACCTTCTGTATGGCTTTGCAAACCCATTTTGGTGCAGCTTGCTTATTTTTTACAATTTCAGCCTGCTGCATAGCATTAACTGGAACAGGACAAAGCATATCCCTCTTTGCAAAGATCCATGGACACTTTGCTCTATCCATCTGGCTGTAGAATACTTTTTTGCTCATCCGTAAAAGCATCGCTTTTCCAAAACGTGCACATGAACATCATTTTCTCCCTATGAAATTCCCTGGCATCGACAGGATTGCATGAGACAATTTCTAGAACAAAGGAGAAAGACTGTTTGTTACCCATTATATACAGTGATCAGCATTTCCTACCACAGGATCTCAGTTTCATCAGCTTATCATTTTGCCAAACCTTAATTGTGTGCGCTTATATATTCTGTGCTTGTTTTTGTTGAAAGGATAAAAGCTTTTGGAAGAATGTCAAAAATAGCACTCCAATTACTTCTAAGAATGAAGCAGGGCAAAGTATACAATTCTTCCCAGGTTAAATTTCTGGTGCTTTAATTTGAAATCCTCTCATACTGTTTAGAGCAGGGACCTGACACAGGGCAGCTCCATTTCAGGCACTGAAATTTCAGCCTTTTGTCTTACCCAGCTACGAGTGGATGTTTGTGGGAAAGTTATTAGCTTTCAAGAGGCTGCATTTCACACATCATAGAGATGAAGAGGGCTCAGCAGCTAAAACCTTCAAATCATACACCCAACATGCTCACACGCAACCAGAAAATGCACAAACCAGCTCACAGATCTTTTCTGCTCCTGTGGTGCCTTTCTGCCATCTCCCCAAAGCAAATAACCTCCAGTCCCACTTCACAACACATGACCTGGAACACCAGGGTATGTCCAGGAACTGGAATAAAACTTAGGGATCTGCTTTTTCTGCGCTCTCAAGAAAGCTTTTTATCCCTTCTCTGCATGCAGCAGCATGGAGAGAGTATAGATGAAGCCAGGGAGTGACTGCAGGAGAAAGGCAACCCTAAGTAAGAACATTTTTAACAGCAGATGGGGAATGATTTGGCTTAGGATATGATCTGGCTACAAGTTTTAGAAAAAGTGGACCTACAAGCAGCAGACGATCCACACAGAAGACACAGGGGGCAGGGGACACCTGTGCACATGGATACCCAGGAAAAATGAGGCCTTTGAGAAGATGGTGGCCTGGGGAGAATCCCATGCTGGAGCCATGGCAGAAAAAAAAGGAGAAAGAAAGAAAAAATGGTTTAAAAAGGAAAGTGCCCTGCACTGACCCCCAGTATTGTATGGGAGTATGGGAGTGGCAAGGGGGAAGGAAAGGTGTCTGGAGGGAAGTGGAGGTGTTTTCTCAAGCATGTCATTATTTCTCAATTCTAGGATCACTAATTAAAATTTTATCTTAATTAGCAACAAATTAAGTGAAATTTCATGTCTCAAGAGTATTTTCCTCTGTAACACCAACTCTGCTAAAAGCTCCCATCTTCAGACTGGAGCAGGGAGCTGCTGTTGCCAGCTGTGCCAGTGTCCACTAGCAGAAGGAGGCTGGACCTTCTGGTGAGACCATGATGGTGCTCCTGCCTTCCTCAGGTCATACTAGAGAAATAGGTATGACACTGCCATCAGAAAAGATGCTAAAATTGTGGAGTCAAGCACTCAAGATTTAGGAAGTATCAGAATAAAAACCCTCTCAGTGATGGTTATGTATCATGTTTAAGTCCTTCCCGGCATAGACTGAGAGGGTCCCCCAAACTGGGAATTTGGTTTCATGCACTGCAGATCTTGGAAGTCATACAGTGAAGCAAAACGAACATACATTGTTCAGAAATTCAAAACCTAGATAAACAGGATTATGCTTTATCTCCATAGAAAAATATTTTGGTTTTATATAAAATATCTAACTCTACCTTTTCTTTTACATTTGCATCCATTGACAGGGCCCACATGGTTATATCACAGATAACTAACAAGTATTAGGAATCCCCACATGTGCAGACAGTAGAGACCTTTGGTGTATCTTTTATTACAAACGCTAATTAAGTGAGATCAACCTCAATGTGGAGGCTTCAAACTCATCACCTGGTAAAAGCTACAAGCACTTCGATGTCAGGTCATCTGTCATGCTGCCTCTCTAAAGAAGGGCTGTACCTGAACCCAAACTAACACCTTGGAAAGCAGAAATCAAGGCTTCAGCCTGTGCTGGCTGCAAAGCAAGGCCTGCACACCAGAGCACATCCTGTGACTCAGCAGGCTGAAGTGCATGCGTGGACACATGCACAACCTGCTCCTCTATTCCACAGCAGCTTCCAACAACAGTTCATTTTTCAGTTCCATCCTCAGTATCATCCTAAAGGGAACGATGCCCGATCTGGCCAGACCCAGCTTGGCATATACCATTCAAATTTAGAAAGAAGAAACATGAACTCACTGAAGACTCACAGCGCCTAAACGCCCACCACGCCTGCTGGAAACTCTCAGAGTTCCTTTCCAATTGAGTTCTCTCACTGTGGTGATAAATACAGAGAGGAATAAAACTGAGTTTTGTTTGGTTCACTGGGGCTGTAGGCTGTTGGTATAATAAAGATTTATGCATGGAGAAACTACAATCCCAAAGCAAAGCATTCATGTGAAACTCCATAAAAAAAGATTAATCTGACCTTGTACAGAGAAATGCTTCACCATACTACTTGTCAAACAGTGGGATGCAACCCAGCAGAGGTTCAGTGGAGAGGTCCCTAATGCTCAGCTTTTCATAAATTACACCTGAAATAACCCGACAGAAATTTTGATGAGGAGGGAGGTGACACCCTTCTGTCTACCACTGCTGATTTCCAACCCTTAGGAAAAGTAAGGCTAGTTTCTCAGCAGCTATCTTCAGATTCTACAAAGCCTTTGACTTTCCCATAGATTCTCATTAAAGGAGTATGGAAAAGGAAGTATGCAATTGCTATCAAGCCCACCTCATGGACATGCACCGCCCTCCTGCTGTCAGAGAGAGAAAAGCCTGCAAGAGGAGAGGAGGTCCCAACTTTCAACTTCATCCCCATCGGATCTGTACCAGGCTTTTGACCCACTACTTCCAGTTTTGTTCAGCCTGTTAATATCAGTTGGAGAATCAAGAACTGTAGCCTATGTGCATCACTTAAAGCACATTTCCATTGCTCCTCACCCAGGCACAGAACAACAAGTTAATTGTATTTCCCTTCCAAACAAACAGGGTTCCCTGGTTTCTCAGATGCTATAGACACTTGCCTCTCTGCATGATGACTGACATCACAAACTAATACACTGGATGGGGCCTTCTGCTTTCCCCACCGCCTCTCCTTCCCAAATCTTCTCAATAGCTGGGTCACGTTGCCCAAATTGCCCATCCCTCCACGTCACGAGTAGCTTCTCTCAGTCTCCCAAAGACAAAAGTGGCACAATACAATGAAAAACCAATGTGTAATTGTTTTGTTAGCCTCCTAACATTTTGCCGTGAGACCAAACAGGATATAACCGATGGCAAAATTGCAACTGCTGTGTTTACACTGCTTGCTGAAGAACGCTTTTAGTTTGATGGGGGGCTGTCTCAGAAAAGGACAGTAGGATCTCAGTGTGCCAGACCTGTTTCTTGCAAAGTATTATTCAAATCCTCTCCAACAAACATGAAAGTAGTAGGAAGACCCAAGACCCAGCTGTTTCTTTGGAACAGTGACACATTCCAAAACAATTTTAAAGTCCATGGCCTAGCAAATATATTGTTTACACCAAAGTGCATACAAATTAGCACAACCTTCCTAAGAAACTGAACAAATAACTTCAACAGACAGCCTGTGCTGTTTTCCATAATGATTAAACAGCCTGCAAGGTGGACAGTATGAAGTACAACACATGAGCAGGGAGGTTGCTCCTGTGAAAATGTTCTAGCAAGGTAACTGCTCTCCACCTGCACCAGCTCCCATGATGAAGAGAAAAAAAATGGAAAATTTACACAGTCCTTCCTCTGTAACATTAACTGCAAGTTTGGTACAGTGATGATACAAATGATACAACCATTTTGCCTTTTAGTGAGGCTAGATTACCAAATCCTCACTGATCATCTTTAATTTCAGTATTACATGTCATTTCCTAATGAATACACACCTCAGTAGAAGAAATTACAGACAATTCTTTGGGCTAAGTTGGTCTTCAGTGCCTGGAAGGGTTATTAATTTGTCTGCCTGGTCCTAGTGTGTACATATATAACTTTGGTGCTCAAGAATGAACCAGCTCTGGCTGCTAGAAGACAGAGTCTCTTAGAATCACAGGAACACACTGGTTGTCAGTGACCTCTGGGGATTGCCTGGTTCAACCCCTTCCTAAAAGCACAGTCAGCTACATAAAGCTGTGCAGAGCTGTGCCCAGTCACCTTAGGAGCATTTCCTAGGATGAAGATGGACAGTCATCCACAGCCTCACTGGATACTTTTTTCCAACACTTGACTATATTCATGATAAGAAAAATAATAAAAATATTCAGCATCTCTAAATGGAATTTCCTTTGGTTTTAACCTGTGCCTGTTACCTCTCGCACCATCCCTGTGAATCCTTCCAAAAGCTCTATTTTCTTTTGACTCTACTGCAAGATAGTTGAAGAAATGAATAAAATATCCTCCCTGCTTTAATTTCTTAAGACAGAACAAACTCTCTCAGTCTGTCCTTGCACATCATGTGCCCCACAATCATCACACTGGCCCTCCACTAGATCCCTTCCCCTCCAGTATTTATGTGTCTCTTCTACTGGGGAGCTTTAAATTGGGTTAAGCACTTTAGACATAGCCTTTTCTTACTCTGGAAGAAGGTGTCATTGCTTCTCCATGTCAAGAAATGTGAAGGAATGTGGGAAGTGGTATGGTGCACAATGACCCAATTATTACATTTGTCACTTTATCCTGGTATGAGACAAAGGCATATATATTAAAATGCAGGATCTCCACACATTTGAAAGAACTCTGCTTGATTTTTAGATTGTAATTTGGTATGAACAGAAATACTGTCAAATGTAACCTCATATCCTGCACACTTCCTACTCTCCAGGGATAACACCCTGTATTTAATACTGAAGTTGTAAATAGTATCTCTCCTTTTAAAATAAATTATGTCAAACCTTTACCTACTGTCATGGAAAGAAAATGAACTCTATTATCCCTCATGAAACCAGGACACCTAGAAATTCGTAGAGCTCCATTTTAAAGTCAAAAGAACTTAATGTATTTTACAGCAGCCACACTTTACCATGCTACCTGAAAATTTAAAGCTTTCTGCCAATTTAATATTCTTTGCAATTTTTCTATTATTTTATAATAGGTTATATTTAAATATAATTTAATGGGTTGAGTGATGATGACTCATTACTATGGTTGGCATTGTTAAAATCTTTTGCCTTCCCTGCAGAAGTGAAGCATCTCCATGCCCAACCGAATTATGACAGATGCATCAACAAACTGATGCATAAGTTGAACACCAAAAGGGGTAACACTGTCAGAGACTCTGAATGCTATAAACTATTGCCAAATTTACTGCATATTCCACACTTTGGAAAAATTCAAGCAATCTAAGAAAAGTCTGAATCAATGCCAGAATTCCCACTGAGATGTGAAAAAAAAGAAGTCCAGGTACTCGAAAACTACCCATTCTTTATAAAGGTCCTGTAGTCTTGCCATTGTTGGATCTGGCTTTGTAAGCAGAGCATTATGAAGTTCATCCTCAAGCATTTTCAAAGACTTCCCAGAATAGCTTTTTAATAGCATATTGTTGCTTGACTTTTACAGAATAAAAACTGATATGGTACAGATTTTGTCAGCGCTCAAAAAAACCCCAAGGAAACTTTCTTTCACTCTTGAAAGCAAAAGTGTTCAATGTATTACTAGTTCTCACTAGAAGCTTGATTTAACATAATTCCCTGAAGGCATCTTGATCTGATATATTAATAGGAGTAGGAACATTTTGAAAGATTCTCTTATTTTTTTTTAAACTTCCTTTGATTTTCTTTTTCAAGGTACTGAGCAAGGAGAGGAGAACAGAAGAGAAAGTCCAGTGAGAATTGTACTTAGAAGTGACTTCCTCTTCAGCCTGGAAGACTCGTACAGAAAGAGTCAGTGCAGCGAGCGAGAAATGACAGGACAGTGCCCAGATTGCAACAATAACTGGAATTACAGTCAATAAAATCCCAGTGTATTAATCTACTACATGAACTTCACAGCAGAAGGGAAAGGGCAGTTTGTTTCTACCAATTTCCATCACAGTGGATTCTGATTACACATCCCAGCACCAAAGGTTTTGCTGACACTCAGTCCGAACACTCCTTTTGTTAGCTCCATGCAATTGCTCCTACTTACCACCCTGTGCAGCACCATGGATGCTTCCCTTCTGTCCACAGCATTTATACTCCTTGAATATTTGTAGATTTATGTCCCATCTGAGCCCTCTCTCTCCCATGCTGTACATATTTAGCTCTTTAAGTACTTCCTTGGAAGTAAATGTCTTTAGTCTCACAATCACTTTTTCTAAGCATAAAAATGATAAGTTTGCTCATAAACTGTAAAAAGGCAGTAATGTGTATGAGCAAACTTACGAACAGAAACTCCATTATGAAAACGTCATGTATCTAAATTTGGTTCATCAGCTATTATTCTCTGAAAGCCTTAATAGCTAATTCATTCTGATTGTGACAAAGTCTTTCATGCCCTATGCCTGCTGGATACATAGTACAGCTCTGTTTATGTTTGGACTATATCGTTTATGAATGTGCAAAAACTCCTGCTGATCAATAAAGCTCAAAGAAATCTGCAGTAATTATTTCTGGGAAGATATACAACATATGCAGTCTTAACACATTAACAGTGTTTCATTTTAGTCTCATTACTGCTTTCGGTTGGAATCGTTCCGTCTTACTGCATTAGTGAGTGAGAGTTGAGAGACCTGATATTCCCCTACAATGCATCAAAGGATTTTAATTGGTATTTTATGGCATTTCTAGTATTTTTTCATATTCCACAAAACCTGACTCAAAATCAATGAAGTGTCATCAAATATTAGCGAGGTATCTCTCTCCTATCACAACAGAGGGTGGGTGTTTTAGCAGATTCCTTAGCACAAATAAAGGTCTCACTGGCCTTTGACTTTTTGAAGGGTTGCCTCATTCCTTCTGCAAACATAATGCAAAGGTGTGACATGATCTGGTGTGACTCTTTATACTAGTCAGGAGAGAAACTCATCCTACTTGTGAAGTCTGAGTGGCTGAAGAAGAAAATAAAACATCAGAGTAGCTCTTTCAAGTCCCCCTGTGCCACTCCTTTAATGACAAAGCAGCTGCTTGAGTCCATCCAACACAGGTAAGGGATACAGTCAGTACAACTGAAAGGTTCTGGCTTGGGTTTAATCCAACCTTCTCCATCTGTGGTGATGACATGCAATGTTCATTAGTGTCTAAACTTACACCTTTACTCACACTTGAACAGCACCTGTGTATTTAGAAAACGAAGCTTCTTCCCTGACTCTACCATCCCCAGGATATTTGTTGTCATGTGGCATGCCAGCATGAAACAGGATCAGACAGCTCGGAGCCCCGAGAGGAGCAGGAGCAGCAGTCAGTGGTTCCCACAGCCTGCGTGAGGATTGAGGCTTGGCAGGGCTGGCTCCACACTCCTGTTCACACTGAACATCTGGCTGACCCCAAGTGCTGGGCACACTGACAGAAGCTCCCCCAGGATGATAACAGCAGATGACATGGCCATGCTGTTCCGCTGACTTGTAATGAGCTGAAGGGGAAGATATTACTGTAAGAAATTCTGCAGTTCTATCCTTAAGTGTATTTGCAAACCCTGAGCTAAGCTTGCAATAGGACCTCGCCTGCCAACTGTAACAAAAGAAAAATTCTCCTGTTTCTAGGAGTCTCCAAACAGTGCCTAGAAACTGTGATGTATGTGTAAGTGAAGGAGATGGTGACAAGAAGATGGGCAAGGACAAAATAAAGGCCAAGGTAGAGTATTTTGTCTGTATTTAAATTGTACTGCTGGTTTTACCCCCAGCTTGGGGTTCTCAAATGTGCTACACAGAAGCTGCTGCATCAGATGCACGTGTCAGTCTTGTAGTAGCTTAAAAAATGAAGAAGCAGTCACTTTGGCTTACCTAATTCTGCCTTTTAGCTCATAATACTGAGGGTCTGAAATATCTGTAACATCAAATCAGCTCTGGCTGTACCTTGTGTAGGCATCATTGATTTACACGAACTAGCCTCCATTTCTTTACCTCCAGAGTTACATTTTTCTGAGGTTCAGGTAATTCTAACCCTTATAGAAAAGTCAATGTTGCTTTTCAATTCAAATTGCATTATTAAGGTGGTTAAAATTAACAAAATAACGACCAGAAATAAAAGCATACATTCTGCTTTAGTAACCCTATTGCTTTCTATCTGAGGAGAAAATCTTATTATTAGGAAAAAAAAATTAGCAAATGTTATGCTCAAAAGTGACATGAATGTCTGGGCTGGCAAGGAACAGACAGGTTACCTGTCCTTTACTTTCAAAATGGGAGTAATTCTGTTGTCTTTCAGCTCTTGCAGGTGATCCTAGGTCTGGAGCAAAAGCCCATCAAAACCAGCAGAGGCCAGTCTTACAGATGAGACAATAAACACAACTGTCCAGAAGCTGCAAGCACTGGCAGCCAACAGGCTTCCTTGAAAGTGTTTCCCTGACCACTATGTCGTCTTATGCTCTGCTCTTCCACCAGGAGGTTCCCTAGATGAGCACGTAAGAGCTGGTTAAATGCTGAGACAAGAGATGGGATAAGAGAAACTTTGTAGGTGACAGGGGAACTTGAGCCTGCACAGACTGTCAGAGAAGCTGGTATTGCTAATACACTTTAACCAACAAGGAGTTAGGGACTCAAACACTGATAGCCATTTAGATAAACAGATTAAACCTTCAGCTGATGTAAATTAGTACAGCTCCCCTGACTCCTGCACATGGTGCTGCCACACTGCATGATGGCCATAAAGCAGTGTCTTGGCACTACAAAGAGGAATGGGGGCTTTAGGAAGAGGTTCTTCACTGACCGGAACAGGCTCCCCAGGGAAGTGGGGCTCCAAGCCTGCCAGAGTTCAAGGAGTTTCTGGTTCACACTCTCAGCTGAATGCTTCCGTTTAGTTAGGTAGTCCTGCAAGGAGCAGGCAGTAGGACTCCATAATTCTTATGGGTCCCTTCCAACTCAAGACACTGTGTGATTCTGTAATTCAAAGCACATCAGGCACTAGTGGTATTGCATCAGCCAATATCAGAAAATTAAATGTACCCTATGAGGTAAGCCCTTCCTACACACTGACCCTAGGGTCGAGTCTAAAACCAGGAAGGAAGGAAGGAAAACAGCTTTATTCTTTCTCTCCTCAGTTCCCAGGTCCTTTGATTAACTGCTCCCAGAGCCGAAGAAAAGAAGGGAGGAAGGGGAGGACTTAGATGGTTCCATCCCCTCACAAGTTTCAGTACCAGCCAAGCAGAAGGAGCTAAAAACTGAAAGACAAGGAGGAGCAGAGTCTTCATAACAAAGTAGAGACAACCAAAGTAGGGGAGACTGGTGCTCAGTACTTACAGCCCAAACAGGCAGCAAGCTGGGATTTCACATGCAACACAGCACCACACAGAGAAGAGATATACATGATGAATAAAGCTCTCAGGCTGTGTACATGGCATCTGCCTGGTCTCTGCATTACTTGCTGCTGTGGCTGCAGCCTGCATTTCCCTGATTTTGCTAGTTTGATTGCTAGAACACCAGCTCAAGTGCTAAACTGGAATGAAAATCTACTGTTTGATCTGTAGCATTAAATTACTGAGATGAAGTCATTTACAGGCTGTTTCTTTCCCATTTAGTTGTTTTGAAATAAATTCTCTGTCACCAATGAAGTTTCAACTGTCAGCTCTCTGGATCCAGAGATACCACTGAAAACAGTAGGGTTTTTGGTTTCCTTTTCTTCCTACTCATTAACTTTTTCCTTATTTTCTTTACGGCTGTTTCACTTACAGATGAGCTGGCTGGAGTTCAGAAAACTCTCAACAGCACAGTACAAAACACCATGGGCACTCATTTTCCCCTTGGACTATTCCCTAAATGAGAATCTTTTGATGTCTGGATAGTCACACAGATATGATATAGCATCAGTGCATTCCACAGCTGGTCCTGACCTAATACCAAGTTTTAACTCTGATTTTATTCATTCCAGCAGCTGTGATGAACTACTTGCTTATTAACACAAGGTTATCATTTAAATTAAACTGAACACACAGATCTGCCTGTTAATGATTACTTTCATTCCCCTTCTCATTAACCATTGTTTCAGCTTTTCTACGATAAAAATCAGGGTTATCCACAAATCAGGATATATCAGAATAATGGGAAGTGGGTGTATCGAAGCCATTTTGTTAATTAACAAAATTTTGTTAATCCTTGATGTGATGGAACTTACCCAGCCTTGGTGCTTTCTAAGAAGGCAGCTGGCTTTGGATAATCAGAAAGGAATCAGCATTTTATCTGCTTCAAGGCCTTTCCCATTTCTAATTTATTCTTGTGTAGGTAATGTGTGGAGAAGGATCCTCTACTGCTTTTGATTGGATTACTGGCCATGCTGCATCCCAAACAGAGCATAAGAATGTGTTCTTGGTAGCAAATCATTGGAGAAAAAAAAAAGTGCCACAAAATCTGAGGGTGAAATAAAGAACTGCCTACGAATCTTATTTCCTTCTAGGACATGGGTGGTTATTTAAGTTTCAAGTGTCTGGTATCTGTACATGTGTGCTGTAACAATCAAATAGAGATTAAAATCTTTCCTTCACATACGGCCCCATACTGTTTTTTACCAGTATTCCTATGATCTCCTGGACCAAAAGTGAGTCCCTATTTGCAAAAACATATGCACTAGACCATGTTCACAGATCCTTTCCAGCAGCTTCTCTAAATGTTCTGTTTCACATTTAACTAAAGGCAATGTTGCAGTTAGGCTGATCAGCTCAGCTGGGACAGCCTACAGTGTTGCCCATGGAAAACAGGTAAGTCTGCCAATTATCATTTTCAACAAAATAAAAATTGAGAAATAATTTTGCTTTGGGACATTTATTTTTTATTTGGACACAATACATATGATAAAAGAAATCAAAATTGTCATTACTATTATGGAAACATGGACTAAATGCTTTTTAAAGGTCACTGAAGCACACAGGATGGGTAGACATGTTCAGATGGAATCACAGAAAGAGGATGAAGGCACTGAGTTGAGATTTAGACAATTTGGGTTTGCTTCATGGCTCTCTCAGTCTCCCAGTGCAACCTCCACAAGGCACTTAGTTATACTTTGCTGCAGCTCCCTGTCTAATGAGGATAATAATATTTTCCATTTGTTTTACCCAATTAGATGGTAAGCTCTACTGGTCAGGTACCTCTGCTTACCAGGAGTTTTATACAGAAAGAGCATCCTCATGGGCTGCCTGCAGGGGATACTGTAATACAGGTAATAAATTATATAAACCATCGTGATTTAACGTCTGGAGCTGAGACTTTTAACCTAGACTATCCATGGAATAATGAATGACCTTTTTCAGGGTAAGCATATAGATATCTGCAAAACATGTACAAAAGGCGGAGAATTCAGGCAATTTAGCTCCTCAAACATAGATCTTAAGCAATTAACCTAAAAGACGATGTTTACACAGACCCTTAAGGATCAGCTGGATCAACATTTGAGCATCAAAGTACTTAATCAGGCATAAATTTCTTTAGCATAGAGAAATGGTCTGTTCAGGTGTACACACAGCAGCTACTTGAAGACAGCACTATGATCAAGCCACCACAACTGATTGTGTTTGAGTGGTAGAGCAAAGTGGTGCCCCAGCTCCTGCAAGGACCTGCCCTCAGGGGGAAAGCACACGCAGTGCAGCGGGGTTAAGAGCATACAAGCCAAACATTTTGTTAAAATTCCCAAAGATGATGGATATGGCTAATAGCTCTGATGCACATTAGAACTGTATTGCAATTCCAAAGGGAAAACCAGCCAAGATGGATTCCTAATTTTGTATTAAGATAACCCATAGAGATTTGCAGTACAGCTACATGATCCAGCAATGCAGGACCAAACACCTATGAAAAAAAATCAATGGAAGTCCATAAATTAACCTTCACAAGTCAGACTCCTGGCTTATTATCTCTGTCACTAGTTCAGGACACTGACCCAATCCATCAGAACAAAGCTGCCATTTTCTAACTACAGCTGAGCTTGTAGCAGAGGAACCTCGATCATACAGCCTTGAGCAACAATATTCATAGAAACCTTAAACAAGTCTTACTGAAGCAGGAAAGCAGTGTTTGCCTACTTCATTCATCAATTTGCATCTATATTCCAATGTAAGATTATATATACCAGGTTACATACTTATCTCAAGAATTCCTGTTGCTTTGATTTCCCTAGGGAAATCTAGTAATGGAAAAGTTTATCTTCTTTCACACTGTAGCTGGAGCAAATAAGAATCAGTGCAAATACCCATTCTTTGTTCACTGAAATCTTAGAATGACAGCTGTAAAATTCACCCCCATCTATGTATTTTTTGCAGAATGCATAGAATGGTTGCGGTTTCCTTTTATTTTTTTTTCTTTATATTCTTATATTTTCATATTATTCTATTCCTCTGAATGCAGAGAAATGGGAATGGGCCTGTTTCTTAAGAGATTAAGGAAGCACTGTCCTGACTACACATTGCTACTGAGCAAAGAATATCTGCAGTGGACACCAGGTAATTCCTTTCAAGTCAGTAAATCTGTGAAGCTTTAGACTATCTAAACTCTTGATTCAGAGAATTAATGTGGATCACTCCTGACTAGTGCACATAGCTGTGCAAAAAACTCATATACAAACTGAACTTTACTTCTGCTTTTCACCTCCTTTCCCCATCTGTCCTCTACTTCTCAAAACACTTAAGTCTGTTCTACCTTCTTTCAAAAGTCATTGGCAAATGCCAGAGGTAAGCAATTCCTAACATTCACACCTAACACTACAGCAGCCTAATACCAAAGAGCTTACAAGCCATGCTCTGACAACCCAATACAAATGTCCTATGTGCAGAACACAAAGATACATGATCAGAGTCGCATCAGCTCTGCAACTTAGTGTGCGAAATGTAAATAGGTTGAAATGTCTCTCTGACACTACTCATTTTTCACTCACTCAAACTCTGTGGGAAATCTCATCCCTTATCACATCAACAGTAGCACTAGTCCTCAGGCAAGACCTTCCACAAACATCCTGTGTCTACCATCACAAACTCTGCTCCTCCAATGCAGGTGGGTTGAGCTAGTCCTGCTTCCTCCCAGTTGATTTTAGGATCCCCATAGTGCTCCATGTCTCCTGCAGTATCTCTAATGCCTTCCTCCAAACTGCCCACCTCAGTAACAGCAGCACATCCCCCCAACTCGTAACTGCCCCATGCTTTCCTCTTCCTTCTGCTTTTGGGAAGGAGAACAAGAAGTGCTCCTGTTGTATGGCAGATTTGTCTTTCCAGTCCTTGCAGATCAGACTCCCAACGACCCCACATGAGGATGAGGTGCACTATGAGAGATATGAGCAAGTTGAGGTCCATATTGCTCTTGGTCAAACGAGGCATGACAGGTAGTTTGTGGGCTTTAAATGCCCCAAGTGTCTTCCACAATATCGTCAGGATGGGATTTCAGAGTGGGTTGCAACAGGAATACAGTACAGGCAGAACATTCACATCATCTTTTGTACTGTCTATGGTCATACTTCACACCCCAGGCTTTCTCTCACACTGTATGGAGCAGAGAAAAGGGGAGGTCAGTGAAAACTGCTACTCACTCAGAGATACACAGCAATGTTCTGCTCAATGGAGCAATGTCTGATCTCACACACGTAGGGTATAACATAAGCATCTGCCAACCCACTTGGTTTATTCTACTTTTTCTTCTTTTTGTCCACTCCAAGCCTCACTTCATCAGACTATTGCATACAGACTACTGAAACATGCAAAGCACGCAACATTCTAGCTTCTACTCCTTGCTTTCCTTTTCCTTGCATTTCCATTAGTAACTTTTCCATGGTTTTAAGCCCACCACAAACCTGTTACAACTGCCTGCTGACCTTGTCTAACTCCTATCCATCTCATTTCCCTAAGTTTGTTCAGTGCTCTGGTCTAGTAAAAGGCGTCCCTGCCCATGCCAGGAGAGCTGGAATTGGATGATCCTTAAGGTCCTTTCCAACCCAAACCATTCTGGGGTTCTAGTGCTGGGGTTCAACAAATATCAGGAGGAGAGGTCAAATTATCCAAATACATTATCCAGGGAGTAGTGCAACAGAATATACTACCCACACAACCAAACAGCCTCCATCATCCCCTCTCAAACACCTGCGCAGACTTCAGTTTCTCCATTTCTACTTTCAAAGCTTCTACTTCCAAATGGAATAAACATTACAAAGTTAGCTAAAGCAAATGCTGCACAGGAAAATGCAGCTGCATCACACATGAGCAAGACAACTTACTCCATGAGTGGCTGTCAGACTTGTAGCAATGCCCTCTGGAGACAAAAACTCAGTTCCAAAAGCAACCTCGGTCCTACTCCCAGGACCAAGGCCAGATGTTAAGTGGTGGCCAGGGAGATGCTGAAAGGAGCGTAAGGACTTGATCCGGGAGAAATTGTTAAACACCGTGTGTGTCACAGACACACAAGGCTGGAAACACTCAGGAGCTTTCCCTTTACAGTTTAGATGGTAAATCCTATTGCAAGCCAGCTGCAACAAAACAATCCTCTTAAAAAGCAGTAGACAGGACATTTTCAGGGATGTTTAAAAAAACTGGAGATATTCTGGGAAGAGATACTTTCACTGTGGCAGAACACAGTGTTGGGAACACCTCTGGAATAAGAAAAGGATGAAGGGATGTAGCAACCACACACCCTAAGAACAGCCCTGGTTTGATATTTAGCAATTTCTTTCATTTAAGCATTTGTTTTGCTATCTGTGTTACCTGGGAAAACGGGAGCTGGCCAAAACCAAATACCCCAGTCCTGAACTTGAAAACACTATTTCAAACACTAATCAGATAGAACTAGCAATGTGGGGAAAGGAAGACTAAGGACAAACCTGCATGGTAAGGCTTTGCTCCCAGAAGCAGGAGCTGCTACCACCATCCATTTATCTTCCAAGGACATAGGCACAATAAAAACAACTCAGAAGAGCTCAAAAATCTCACTGGTATTTACTGACAGTAAGAAAGTACCAATGCACTGCAACGTGGAAAGTGATTCTAGACCAAATAAAAACTGAATTCAATGTGGACTAATGAAACTGTATTTCAACCCTCTACAGTCAGGCTTATTCTGAATTAAAGTAGCTATAATCAGCTCTAACTTAACGCAATTGAGAAGAAAATTGAGTAAAACAGAGGCCACACGGAATAGCTACAGTACAGAAAGGTAGGAACAGGCAGACAGAGTGAAATGTGGATACCAAATCAGATCAAGCTTCCCCATTCTCCCGTGCAGAGAGTTCCTAAATGAATTTGGATTCCTTTGCATTACTTAACTTGATCCATCAAGTACAGTCCTTATACCATGCACTGAAGGACACTGGATTCTGAGGACTGCAGCATGTCAGGAGGAGCAGTACCTACAAACATTTCCATCTCCCATGGATGCCCATCTGGGGGTGGCTGAGTGCATTCACGCCATCTGAGCAGCAATGGCTGATCAAGGGAGTCTCTGCCCTTGCCAAAAAGAGATGAGGGCCAAAGAACCATACGAGATAAAAGCCTGAATCTCTTCCAGTACCGAGGACTGCCTGCCAGATCCTGACCTGATCCTGACACGCAATCAGGCACTGCTCACTGCTGCCACATCTCAGCTAGGCCTTCAGGAAAGCACGAAGTAGGTGATTAATTTTGCATATATAAGCTATACCATTAGAATCTGCACCCTGCGGGCTCCTGCTGCATTGGCATTGAAGCTGTAATCCATTACATCTGTCTGAGCACACACTTCCTCCACAAGGTGTGTATTCATAGGACTGTTAAAAATGTCAAGGACTTTCAGCCTCAGATTCTGACTTCAGCCTTCCCAGTTTAAATTTTCACTCACATAACTGCCTTAATTTCCATTTATATTGTTCCTTTTAGTTTCAAGCCACATATATAGCCTTTACTAGCCTAGACTGATTAGTTCTGACTGCCTAAAAATCAGCAGAAACAACTGATTAAGGCAAGGACCTGGAAAGAGTCCTCTGTTGAGGCTTGGAATCTCAGTCACTTAAGAGATTTGGGGCATGTGTGCCTCAACTCATTCTGTAGTTCCCAGGAGAAAAAAAAAAAAAAAAAATAGTATGTGAAGCACAGTAAGGAACAGCCTTTTACAGAGGCGTCACCAGCTGAAGCACAGCTTCTCTTCACTCTGAGCTTTGCCAAACCCCATGATGAAGTCTCAGACTTGAGCAGCAAGATCACCTTACTTCCTGGTCCTCAGCTGAACAGGATGCAAAATATACACTAACATCAACTACAGAAGGTATTCACTGCTCCTAAAGTTCACCTCTGAGTGGCATCAAACTGCATTCTGATAAAATATACCAGGGATGTGGCTCAAACTTCTGTGAACTCATGGACAGCTGGCACCTTATTAATCTTTGATTTCACAGCAGTCTCCTTGTGCTGGCACCTTTGCTTCCTGACATCTCAGCTTTTGTAGAGTTAATGGCTGGAAAAACCAGCATTGTCAAATCTGACGATCTTAATTTTCAATTTAAACCACAATCAACCTCTTCAGAATCAATCTGTTTGCGGCCTGCATTGATCTTTCTGCCCAGGACTTCAGAACATCAGTCCCACTAGGGCAAACACTTGGAGTGGACTTCTACCAAAGCGGAGTGAAAAAGAATTTAAAAGATACACTACAAAACATGGCTTCACAAAAGTCTTCCTCTTCTCTGAAGGAAGCCTACATCACCACTAACAATTCCCTTCTTGCAGCTGTCATCCTCCACAGACAGTGTGGTCAGGAATGACCTGGCAGCTCCTTAGAGCAATTATCAAAGCCTGTTTCACACGTGACTGACATCTCATGCATGTCAAGTGGGCAACTTCTGTTGAAACACAGGTCACTGCAACATGCATTGCAATAGCACCAGCATCACAAGACAGCAAACAGTGCAGCAGCTCAATACTCACACTCAGCAGGAGGCACTTGTTTTCTTTGATGGCACCTATGCAGCCCACGAAGCCAATGATCATGACAAACGTCCCTGTGACGATCAGTAGGTTGGCAGCTGACAGCGACGGGAAAGAAGAGGAGAGGGTGGCAAAGTTCCCTTGGGTAACAGCCAGCCAGATGCCTACACCAAGGATTCCACAGCCTCCCAACTGGAAAAACAAAGAGAAACAAAAACTCAGTTATTGTATCCAAGCAACCCCAGATATTAATCCACATCAATATGGCAGTGGAGCAAACCAGCAGTCACACCTAATAAGAAATGCTCTCTCCCTGTTGCACTTTCAGTAGGAAAAACAAAGGAGAAAGAAAAGAATTATTATAGAGAAGTCATCACTAAGATGCAACACACAAGAAGACATAGATTTCCTAAATCCAAGACACAACCTCAGATACCAGGTCTTTTGCTCTCTAACGGAAAAGCACACATTGAGTAAAGGATAAATTCCCAAAGGTTCAGCCCTCAAAGGGATTGAAAAAATCCATGTCCTATTTAGGTACCTTACAGAGCTGCCCAGAATGGCTGAACCATTTTCGATTCCCCATTCTTCCCATCCCAATACACTGTCTCTCATCCCTGACACATGCCATAAACAAACCTTGCCTAGCATCCCCCTGGCAGGACACCTCACACTTCTTAGTTAGCTCCTGCCTAAGGTCAAGTCTCCCTTGGAAGCAAGAGAGCATTGAGAGTGTAAAGCAAAGAGGATTTTGCATTATTATAGTTACACAGCACAGCAGCACTCTAGGTTTCTTTCTTTCCTGCTCTCCCTTTAAAATAACCAATTTTTATTGAGTTTATAATTGCACTTTATTATCCAAATCAATTAAAGGCTTGGAAAGAAATTGTGTTCATAGAGTAGTAAGCCAGACATATGCAAGAGCATATCCACTAAACACCTGCATAAAGTGGATGAACATAAGGCAGCTCATGAACTAGGAAAGGAAAAAGACAGAGCTAATCCTGGGGCAGAGCTAAACCTCAGAAATTAAACACAGAGGAGAAACACAAAAGCCAAAGCAATTTCTTACACTAATTACTAAGGTTGTCTCTTAATGCCACTGAACTCCTCCCCAAATAAAGGACAGTAAAGGCAGCTCTCCTTACCCCAGCTGCAAACCAGTCTCTTTTGTTCAGAGCTAAGGAACCAAACTATACCTCACTGCAATGTACCTCAGCTGCACCAGCCTGCGTGTCTCCACTGAGAGAAAGTGAACTCCAGGACACAGGGACTCAAATTGCCTCATTTAGGAGTCTTTTCCAGGCATCACTGTATTCAGCCTTTCACAAGTACCCTCTACAAGTGCCATGGAGGGACAGTCCATGCCCTGACCATATACGCTGGAAATACCTCCCCCCTCTATTCCCACTTACAGAGTATGATCTTTAACATCATCCAAAATGACTGAAGAATAACCAAAGGAGAGGAGGGGGAGGAATACTGAGAGAAGGTAACCCACAGAAAATCATTTAGGCTAAGGGAGGGGATATAAAGAAAAGTTACCATCATGGCCCAAGGAAAAAAATTGAATCAAATAGGAATAAATTCCTTAAAGAGGGCATAAAACTCTGAAGGTCTACTGAACAACAGAACAGCATCGAAGGAGAGATGGCAAACACCTAAACTAAAACCAAACTGGTCAGAGTGCTGAAATACAGTCAGGAACAGCACTAAACTGGCTGAGGAATGGTATGGAAAGCAGAAGTGCACTTCTGCCTCTTCAGCTTGGAGGATGTTCGCGTCAAAACCAGTCTCAGAGCTGCAGGCACAGGGAGGCCACTCAAACAGCCCAATTAAGCCTAATGAAGGCAGATGCCCAAGAGCAGCAGAGCCATGACCTTGCAATACATTCAGCTCTTACCTTCAGTTCTTTGTTTTGAAGCAATACAACAGCACCAATAAGAGGCAGCTTATTTCATCACCTTTCATGCTCCCCATGCTGCTACACTGCTTTGGGTGATACCAACACCTACAACTATCACTTGTATTACAGAAGTGGGTCTCACTGAGGATGCTGTAACGGCAAGACCTGCTTGCCTGCTCTTCTATCATCCACTAAACTCTTTATGATGCACAATGTTTAATGCTTGAGACATTGTTGCCTGGACGTTCGAATTCAGCATCTTCTGACTCCAAAGTCATTCGTGTTTGCAGAAATTGGAAATTCACCTGTGGCACAAAACATCACAAAACCAGCACACAGTTCATGCAAAATGCCCCAACTGTGGCTGTAGCCATTTAGATCAGGGATGAATATTTCAAGTCAGTTATTCAGCAGGAGCACTAAACTGCTCTTGATTCAGAGATACTCTGCTCTCTGGCAGCTCATTATCTTCCTATTTTTGAAGAGATAATGCACAGCTCTTCCTTAGATTGGTTGACCAAACCTTGAAACGCACAAAGGAATCCTTTGAACATTAAACCATCTGGCTCAAACTGCATTTCACAGAGTCAGCACACATTACTGAAGACTGCTCCACCTCAGTTCAGCCCTGCTCCTTTTCTCACACCAGAACATCCGCTCATGATCCCCAAATAAATTTACTAAGCTGTCACCCCAGGCACACACAGGAAACAGAGGCTGTCCTTAAAACTCTAGCCTAAACCGCTCTTTAACCCCCCCCTTTTCCCCAGGGAGCAAAGCACACCTGCAAGTCTCCATCTAATGGCCTTTTAACACTCAAGCACCTGGTTAAGGAAATGTTTAAACATGGGAACACGGTTCTTCAAAGAACACCACGACAGCCACAAGAGCTTTTCCAACAATAGCCGAATGTTTTCCATTCCAACACATTCAAAAAGCTTGCTCCCTGTCCCCTCTGCCCTCCATTCTGCACTGAACTGCAATGTAATTCCCAGTCTGAGACCCAGGAATTAGAGGCATCACATTTACTTATTCTGGATCAGAGCCAAGAGAAAACACTTGTAGCTGGTTCTGTGCTGCACGTCTGTTTTTACTTCTTCCTCTTGGTATTTAAGGCACGGATAATTTTAAATAACTATTTATGATGTTCCCTCTCCTCCACTTTTTCTCTCCTTACCCCATCCCCAACTCCCAGTCCTTTTTTTTGTGTCAAAGAGTCAGAAGCACAGTGAGGAAATGATCAGTTTTGACAGTTTTCCAGGCTTGTTGATACGTGAAATTAAACAAAACCAAAACCATTAACAGGGCTACTTTTGACAATTTGGGGGCTTCCACGAAAACAGTGATGCTGTCACAGTTAAAGGAGAAAACCTTAACACAAAGAAATTAGAGAGAAGTCTACAGCTTAAACCCGATGTATTGGCAGCCAAGTGAGAGTCTGTATTAACTACATTTAGTGAGTGTAGAGTTGACTTTAAAAAAAAAAGGTCTCCTTCAAAGATGCCAGGCTACTGACAATAGCACTTTTTAATATTCCCTTGTGAAATGTTTAACACATTATTGGCCTAATTCTTCATGATAATCCACTCTCTTGCAAGCAAGGCAGCTCATGGCCAAACCTGAAACAAAATGCAGCTCCCTCTAACATTTTTTTCCCCCAATAAATGTTGCATATTTTTTTGCAAAGTCTTTTATTCTAAGATCAAAACAGTGGGGCACCAGAATATGTCACGGCCTCAAGACACAGGATATTTGAGTCAAGTTTTTGTTCCAGGAAAGACCTCAGTGTAAATCTTGAACAGGCTGTTTGGCACATCTGTGCCTGAGCTGCAAAACTGTGAGTAAAAGACACAAGCATTGGGTTCTTTGCAAGCCCTGGACTTTGCAACTGGCTGTGGAAGCAGCAGAATATTCTGCTCAAGACAAATTGCTCACAGGCATTTATGGAGCAGAGTCAAGCAGTACAGCAGGTGTCTTACTCTACAAGCAGAGATTATCTGTCTCTTCTTCCCCAAGAGATACACAGACACGTGTGGTTTCTCTCTTGGCAAAAAAGCTGCCTATGGAATTAGATCCTCCAAATTGTTCTAATGGGCTAGAAAATAAATTATTCAGGCTTCGGTGACTACATTTAGAAATGATCTTACAGTATGATAATCAAAGTAATCCCAAACAGCCCTGGATATATGCCTGTTGGTGGAGAAAATTATTCTGAAGTTACAGCTACACACTTAAAATACTGCAGGAGAAACTGACTCATTGTTCATGATAATGGTGCTGGCATCTTTAAGTGGGGTTTTTAATTGGTTTTATAACATGGAAAATGCATCTAATTGAGGCTTCTCATACTGTATCTGATTAGGATCTACTCATCACATTTCCTCTTTTAGCTAAAAAAAAAATTCCTTGTGTGTTAAGAAATACACTGATAACAGAATCCAAGTGGAAGATATGACCTGTTGTTCTGCAGTTAAACTAACTCCCTTGGAGGATTTTTCTCTCCCGGTCCCTACATATTTAAACCAGAAGGGCTCTCTCAATCCCACTTGCATGAATATGCTTCCCCCGCCAATTACAGAGTTTAAGTATACAGTGAAAGAAAACAACACCTAAGTATCAACAGTAGTGATGTGAACATTATCCTGCAAATGTTCTCGTACTATTAGGCACACTTAAGTTACTGTTGCTTTCTGCTAGTGTACTGGTTTGGCACAGCCTGGTCTTAGGTAGCAGGGTGGCCACAAAGATGGATCCTGTAGGGAAGCTGCTGGAAGCTTCCCACCATGTCCAGCAGAGCCAACCCCTGATGGCTCTGAAGATGGACATGCTGATGGCCACAACTGGGCCAATGAGAGAGGTTGGTAACATCTCTGTGATGACACATTTAAGAACAAAATCAAAATAAAGTCACAAGATTGTGGATTCTAGTCAGAGAAGAGGAGGAGGTGAGAACATGTGAGGGAAACAACCTGGCGACACCAAGGGCAGTGGAGAAGGAGGGACAGGAGGTGCTCCAGGCGCCGGAGCTGAGGTTCCTCTGCAGGCCGTGGTGCCGACCATGGTGAAGCAGCTGTGCCCCTGCAGCCCCTGGGAGATGCAGAGATCCACCCGCAGCCCATGGGGGAGGTGCTCACACCAGAGCAGGTGGATGCCTGGAGGAGGCTGTGATCCAGTGGGAGACCCGGTGGGGAGAGAGGGCCCCTGCTTCCAGGCGGGAGCAGCCTGTCCTTGGAGCACTGCACCCCGAGGAAGAAGAAAGCCCCAGTGCAGCAGTTTGGGAGGGCTGTGGGCCCGTGGGAGGGGCTCACGCTGCAGCAGGGGCGGTGTGGCTGCTGCTCCTGAGAGCGGGCCCACGCCAGGGAAGTTCAGAAGAACTGTCTCCCGTGGGAGGGACCCCACGGCCTCACAGGGGAAGACTCCTCTCCTGGAGCAGCGGAAGGGAATCTCAGTGATGGACTAACCAAACCCCCATGCCCTGTCTCCCTGAGCTGTCAGTGGGAAGGAGGGAGGGGCTGGGAGGGGGAAGGTGTTCCAAGGGCTTGTTTTACTTCTCATTATCCTCCTCTGATTCTGTTAGTAATAAATTCACAACCTGAGTCTGTTTCGCCCTTGAATTGTTTCTCTTGTTCCCTACCTCACTCATGAAGCCTTTGTTAATTTTTTTTCCTTTTCTCTCCTCTGCCCAGCTGTGGCAGGGGAGGGTGAGCAAGCGGCTCTCGTGGGTGCCTGGTGCTGGGCCAGCGTGAAACCACGACAGCTAGACACAGAGAGGGGGTGGAAATGGAATACTTATGTATACTGACAGGATCAAGTGAATCAAGAATCTTCTCTGGGAGAAGCAGGAGCCTGGGTGCAAGTGCAGACAAAGGCTGTGGCACTCCACAGCCAGAGGTCTGAAATTTAATATGGGATGGTAGAAACACATTTCTACCCTTAGAGTATTGAGGCACTAACTTCATCCAAAATGGCCATGATCTGAGCTATGTCCTTTTAGCAAGAATTTAAAAAGAACTAGTGAAAAAAACCACTTGAAAAAAGATCAGTTAGTAGGGACCACACTCCTGGGAGTGAAGATAGTGGAACAACAGCGCTCCCTAAACACCAATATGGGATAGGAAAAGTGAATAGAGGATCATTATTCATTTTTCTTAAGATTAAAAAAGCTAGAGGTTATTTGGTCTGCAGGCTGAAAACCAGTAAAGTCAAGTACTTTTTCACAAAACATTTAATTAAATTCTGGAATTCATTGCCACAGAGTTTTGTGGACACTGAAATATATGCAGGTTCAGAAAGGGATTACACAAATCAAATGAGGGCAAGGTATCCCAGCATTTCTTATAAATGATATTTTACTTGCAGCCCTTGCAGGGGAAGACCTTAAACTATTAATTGGAGGAGCTGATTAAAATGTCCTGTCTTGTCCTTCATTTTTTCTTATATTCTCTCTAAGCATCCCTAAGCAACCATGACCAAAAATAGCGTACTCAGCTAGGTAAAACCTTTTCAACATAATGGGCATTTATTTGTTCTCCTTACTTCACCCTCTTCCCCCCCTTGTTTAAATGTTCACTTTAAGTTTGAATTTGATTTTTTTTTTTTTTTTGCTTGCTTGTTTGACCTGGCATCGGCCTACTTTTGGAAACAGGATTACAGACATAGATACCAATCAAGGAGTTAAATCCCTGTTTCTCCTTACCTACATATCATATCCTTAGTTTTGTATCAATGAGTACATAGCTTATTTCAACGTAAAATTTAAAGATCTGCTTCATTCATCAAATTGATCTAATTTAGAAACAAATTCAAAAACCCTATCCCCCTCAGATCCACTGGACCTACAAAAGTTGTATTTCTTTTCCTGTCAGCATGCAGATCCTATTCAGCCTCCTCTCTCTCAGGAAGGGGAAGGGGAAAGTAAGTGCGTAACTGAGTAAAGCACAAAGCATTTCAAATGCCAGTCTCTTCAGCTCTACATATAAGCAGCAAAAATTTAAAAGCTCTAGGAAACTAGTTGTTTGGCCCTACCATCTCACTTCCTTTTCACTTTCCTTAAAGATTAGTTTAGAATACAAACATCTCATGTTGCAATATGGGCCACTATGTAGAGAAGCAGCAGCCAAAGACCGCCAAGAGCTGCAGGCCTCCATCCCCAACTGGTGTCAACAGCATGACTGATGGGTCACCACCCTGAGCAACACCAGCCAAAGATCCAGCCTGAATGTCCCACTGGACATTTTCTCCTGAATTAATATCCTGTCTGCCTCTCCTTTACAAGCCAGTGTCTTGTTAGTAGTGCAACACAGTGTGCAGCACTCAATATAATTTCAAAGTAGATGTGCCGTGCCATCTTCCATGAGCCTGAACTTGATATCCTGCACGACAGCC
This sequence comes from Corvus kubaryi, assembly GCF_017639235.1. Classification (NCBI taxonomy): domain Eukaryota; kingdom Metazoa; phylum Chordata; class Aves; order Passeriformes; family Corvidae; genus Corvus; species Corvus kubaryi. The sequence continues at coordinate 6,722,735 of NW_024581131.1, forward strand.
AAGCAGCTCTTACATGAACACAGGTTGCTGAGTGCTACAGTCCCAAGCTGTGTTCTGCCTGCCAGCATGACATTCATGCCCTCACTGCCCTCTAACTCCACTGTGTCTCATCAAAGGTTAGAAGAAACACGTATCAATAGCTCATGTTGTTGTTTTCCTTCCCTTTAGACCCTTCTCTCCTACAAACAGGCTTTGTTTTAGGATATTCCACCCAGTGTGTGAGCCTGACAAATACCAAGTGATTTTATCAAGCTTAAAAGGAGGTCTGAGGTCCTGTTTGTAGACTATATGGGCAAAGAAACATCACAAGAAGGGCATTCCTTTTCATACTGTCCATAATGGAAACACTCAAAATGCTGCTTTTTCAGTTATCCTGGTGAACTCAGGGTATCCTCAGGAACTTAAGCCTTAAGAAATTCATTATGCTTTCTCAATTGAGTTCCACTACTAAATTGCAGTCTCATACAACTAAAGTAAATTTGGGGACAATTGAAGATGTCAAAAGACAGAATCTCATGCTGACACCCCACTAATGGAAAAGTGAAAAAAGAGTCATTCAGGTAATCCCTGCTGTTTTATGACTAGCATTCTCCTACACACTTGCTCCTCCAAATCATAGCTACCTATCAACTACAGGTACAGAAGAACAGAACTGCAACATTTGAGTTAATATTCCCTACCTAAAAAGTGATGGTTTCCCTTCATGGGCTCAAAATTCATTGAAACACTTAAATGTGTGCTCAATTGCATCCTTATTCAGCAAACCAATAAAAGAATCTGCTTAACTGCCACTGACCTTAATTAGGCCCTTTTGTAGTGCAGTGAATTGCCCTGTGCTGCAAGGCTCTGTCACTGAGGATGTAAAAACTTGCAGAAATAGAACAGGTGAGAATGACCTATTAAGGCAGCACTGCTGATACAAGATTAAATATGATCAAAGAATATCAAAAAGTGGTGATTATCAGTATCACAAGCATCTAATCTGTCAATTTGCCTACACTGTAATTCAAATTAAAGATTATGAAGAAAGCAGTGAGTTAATGACAACTTACTGAAACAGAGCAAATGCATGAGTTAGAAAAGGAAAAGGGATGAATGCACTAACACTACTCTTTCCAGGTTCGAGCTTTAACTGCTGCCAAACCAGAAGTGTTAAAGCTTTTTCATCTGCTCCTCAAATGGAATTTCTAAATCCACCTAGGATTACTGTAATGAAATAGATACAGTTGTAATGAGGAATACAAGCATGAGGTCTGGAATCAGAATCCATCAAATGAAGACAATCTTTTAACAAAGAAGCAGCAGTGGAAGGAAAGTGGGTGGGACCAGGAGTCTCTGTTCTGTTCCATCCCTACAGCAATAAATAACTTTTAAAATTACTTTATAGCATGAACTGGGAAAAGACCAGATCTGGAGCTCTAGATGCAATTGTAGTCACCTGTTGTCACATACATAGCACTAAATACTGAAAGCAATAGAAGCAAATACAATTATAAAGTTTGGGGTTTTATACAACACAAACCCTGTGATTTCTGTAAAGGAGATTGCTGATGGAGAATTTTACCTGAACCATTTGGATGAGATGCTGAGAGAAACTGAGAATAAGAAGCCTCAAACACTGACTCCAGAGAAATCTGGTTTAGCACAGATTTCCTGCATTAGATAAAGCCCAGATTATTTGGTATCTTTAGTGCTTTTCTCTCCCCTGGAGGTACTGGACGGGTTTAGAGTAAACAGTAGTGAAATAAGATGATATGAGTCCCATAAGAAACAAAGATAAACAAACAGGCTCCTTACAGAACACAAAGATGACAGAGATGGTCATTCTATTTCATATTACTTGAAAGTTTTAAAAACATGTTGTAACAAGCACAATCTGCAGTAAAATAAAATGAAACCAAATTTTATATTGCATATTTAATCCATCCATAGAGGTATGTAGATAGCACAAAGCTGGTTGCTATAGAAACATCCAGAGTGAACATAGATAATATAGCTGAAATGCAAAATTAGTTGTGAATTTAAAAAAGTAAATTGCTGATACTGTAAAAAACCCCCCAACCAGACAACAGCTAAAGGTGATGCCCTCCCTCACAAAAGCTTTCAGAAAGTAAGTCTTCACTCTATAAACCAGTATTTGATTAAATATTCTGAACAAAGAATCTCCTGCAGCGCACAGTGGCAGAAGCTAAATTCTGGAAGTTGAGTCAGACCACAAAAAGAGCCTCTGGTTTCAGTCTTGGCTTTGAGGGCAGGTAGTATTTACCAACATGTCTGGCTTTTTATATACACCAAGGCTGATTCTGAGCATCCTTTCTCAGGTCCCAGATTGTGCTGGTATATTCCACTGTGATTATGGCTAATTTTCCTGATGGAGACCTCTGCAAGCATACAGTCTACAAAATAGGTCTTCTCCAATTCCTCCAACAGCAGTGCAGCTATGCCATGTTCTCTGCTCCCATTCAGCTTTCTGAAGCGTACTCAGCAGCAGTGTCAGTGTCAAGAAGGACATATATACATACAGGGTCACTATCAAACACTGCCCTCCACGCCACAGCTGACAGCAGAGGGCTGGAGGTGAGGGTCAGTGGGAACACCAGCACTGCAGCACTCCCTTCCTCAGTCCCACCATCAATACTGTGCCTGAAACCTGCTCTTTCTGCCCAGTTGCTGACAACACCTGAGGACAGACAAATATCCAAGCCCCTTCCCACTATTCTCTCTCTCTCTAAAAAGCACAGGACTCTCAGGCTGATTTCTGGCATTCCCAACTCTTTTTGAGGAGCTCAAGCCCTGCTCAGGAATTGAGCCCACTGTGAGCAGGGACAGAAGAGTTTTGGGAAGCAGTAGGACTTACAGAGAGTATCGCATTTCCTGAGATTTAACTTTTCAAGGGGATGAGGAAAATGACCAAACTTGTACACCACAACTGGCTTACAGTGAAAGTCGTTTTTAAACAGTCCCATCAATAAGAAGCTCACATGGTCATAGGAAAGATTTCTGACATGTTCAGTACTGATCCCCTGATCAATAACAGGCTTGTGAGCAATAATCACACCTTAATAGCCTTACATCACAATACTCATCTTCTTTCACTGAACTCCATCAGAAAACTAAGCGAAACGCATTCTGAATCCTTTACGGATTCTTTTTAATGGATTGTTAATAATATTTGTACAAGCAAACAAAGTATTTACTACCATCTCAACAGCCTAAATTCCATGTAAGCAGTCCCTTGTAACAAAACCAGCATTACGTCTGGAATAGCATCTCTCACTTCAATAGCTCAAATGCCTTGTCAAGAAAGCTATTCTAATTGGGTAGGAGTACAAGAGAAAGAAAAGATTATTCCCTTGTTTTATGTTAGCAATTTTTAATGATTGTTTATTTATATTAGGCTTTGCTATGCAATAGCACATCTGAGGCTATTTATACACAACTGCTTGTATCCCAAGCCACTTCCAAGCATGGGCAGTATGCCATCAGTAATGAATGCCACCTCAAATAATCTTTTTTTCTGCACTAGTTATCCCCAAAGGAAACATTACAGTCCCTTCTTATCACCAACCAAGTATCTGCTATGGAAGCATTTCAGATCCTTTGGAATAAACACATTTAAACAGATCTGTGATCAGCAGCTTCGCTGCAACATACAGACAGGAGAGCCCACAGATTCCCCTGCTTGCCCATTTTATTTTGTTTTTTTGATTTCATGGATCTGAGGAAATGAGATTATGATGTGAAAATGAGTGTAAACATTCCCTCTGGAACTGTCCAAACAATGAGTAAGGCCTCCCTCCACATACTCCTCTGGTCATGTAAGTACTGTCTCCACTTTTAAACTGCTGAAGATTTCTGGACTAAACTTCGTCTTCTTCTGTCAAGTGCTACAGGATACAACACAGGAAGACTGCAAGTATTTCTTCTGAGCTCCACTCTATACAACCAGCATTTAGACATCTATGGTGGGGATTCAGGTCACCTAACTTTTGATGTCAATGCTGTTAGTAGTGTCTAGAAATTAAAGTGGCTCACCATGGTCTAAGCCTGCCTTTGGTCAGCTGAACAGCTCCCTGGACACCATTAATGGCATTGATCAGAATTCACCGGACCACAATGGTAGCCCAGATGCCTAGAGTTAGGGCAACTCATATCTCAGCTCAAATTCACCTGCCCAGACTCTCTTTCATTTGTCATTGGAAGGAAAGAGGCATCTTCAGAGTTCACTCCAGCCTATTCTAGAATATGCATCCAGGCCAAACGACTCTTTGGGAAACTTACTCTGTGCGGTAGCCAGAACAAACACCACAGAGAGCAAAAATCCCTCCTTTACCCTGTTACCTAAATGGGAGAAAAGATGGTTCTCTCTCCAAAGGTCAGATTGTGAAGCTTTACAATCCTCCCTGAGGTAATTTGGAAATTAACTCATCTATCCTTATTAATTAAAATTACATATTGCCTTTTTTTTACTCCTTATTATAAAAACATGTTGTTGCAGAGATATTAAACCCCCATGTGTGGTCAAATACACACAGATAGCATGAAGAATCAAATTATCTCAGTTTAGCATGCTCATGGAAAGCATTCACATACACTTTCATTCTTGCACTGCCCCTTATGTGTATTATTGCTTAGTAGCTCTTAATAAAGGCACATGACTGACATGAATTTATAGCTTTTTTATTACTTTGCCCCTTCAGGTTATAAATTCATGAAACAGTTGTAGTTTATTGCATTTTTACGTTTGTCAGTTTTATTTACACACTCTTTCTTGCCATTAGATGGTAAAAAGCTTTTGGGTTTCTGCAGATCCTCAATCATTCTATGCCAAGGCCTGAAATGAGATGGAAACAAAGACTTCTGGCTCATCTAAAAATAAATGGTCATCTCAAACACTTCCTCAGCATATCCTTCCACCATAAAGCACTACTACATAAATATGACTTCACAAATTATATATCTTAAGTTTTTGCATGCTCACAGCAGTTTACCAATAAATGTTCTGCAGTACCTGCTTCAAAAAAACCCTAGACATAAAATCGTTGCCAATGATGATAAATGATTACAGCTTAATAACAGTCAAGCTGACAAAGCTGAAATGTCCACAGGGTGCACAGCAATTCAAATTCCGCAGGTGAAAAAACAAAAAGCTTTCAAATAGAAATGTTCCTGCCTTCAGCAAAGGGAGACAGTGGCCTTGTGACACCCGGGTGTGTACTAATTCTGGGATGTCGCCCAAAAATCCCACTGGAATTTCATGCAAATTTAGTAGGCAAGAGAGTAAATGAGCTTCAGGGCAGAGATGATTGAATGTGTTTGTGCTGGGTGGGACAGGTCTGATGAGACAATAAAACCAGAGACAAACATGGGAGCATGATAGAAAAGAAAGTCAAATACTGAGAATTGTAATGTTATCCAAACAAGAACAAGAGGGTATTTTGGATAGCGAATCATATACTTGGGTTAACTACAAAATTAGCTTTTCTGGATAGGAAAGGGGAAGGCAGAAATGGGACTCTCAAATATCTCAGTAAAGTTCAGGCTAAAAATTGTATTTGTCAATCAAGGGAAAAGTCTTATTTAATAACTCATCATGAGGCCACTTGGAGTCTGCAGCTATGCTGTAGAGAACCTGCTCACAATTAATGACCTGTAGCCACTTACCACTAAATGACTAATTTCAAATTGTAAATAAGCAGTTCTGTATGAAGAAAATGTCTCAACATTATTTCAGCCACCTTCATTCGCACTCCATTAACAATTTAAGAGGCAAAACACAATCAAAGGGGCAGAGAGCTCTCATCTTCAGATGATGAAGATCCGCAAGAAACATTCAGTTCAGTACTATTCCTGGCATTCCTCACCCTCACAAGATGGAGTGAGGTTTTCCTCACAAGTAAGACCAGGACACGTTCGCCAGGACAAAAACAGGAAAAAAACATCCAGTTTTCAGTCTGCCTCCTCTCTTTCCCTCATCTCTCAAAGGGTGAGACTGGCCAGTAAGAAGATGCTCTCTCACCAGAGGCAGGTATCAAAAGTACATGGCTGAAAAGGGAGGACGGGATAGCAGGATGAATGAGAGTCCTCCAATGAAAGTGGAAAAATAAAGCAGAGATACATGAAGGAAAACCCTTTGAGTAAGCAGTCTCTAGTACTTAACTATGCTACCCTCTAGGCTCAGCGATCTGGGTGAACATTCCCTCTCCATCCCTGACCTTCCTCCTGACATACGCCATCTCAGCAATTTTTGTTATTCTACAGAAATTCTGCATTTATCCCTAATTTGAAGACTTTCTGTGTTCAGTGAACCAAGTCTCCTCTCTGCTCAAGGACTGTGGTCTCTGACTTGCTTATGGAGGGGGAAAGAAAGAACTGCTGTGGGAAGGGGATACCAAGAGGATTGCAGTAGTGAAGCCAAGGGTTAAGTATGGCACAGCCAGAGAGGGTTGCAATCACAGGGGGAACACTAGGGACTGGAAACACTTCCCTGGAGGAAAGCTCTGAAGGAAAAGGCAGCATTCTCAGACCCAGCATCTGCCTTCCCTTCACTGCAGCAGCACAGGGAGAGCTGATGAAAATATGCTGTCACTGTACCCCTTTATTTTAAGGGAAAAAGTTGCTATTGGCAAGCTGCTGTCTGGGTAATTGCTTCCTTTTTGGTCTAATGAATCTGAGATTTGTTGTCAGCCTTCCAGGGACAGTGAAAAACTCATCTATTTTCTCCATTTTATCTGGATAAAATGGCCATGGGGTTTGCTCAGTTAGGCAGCATTAGTGTGAATGATTAAGAAGAAGTGCTAAAGCGCCACCAAGACATTCATGGCACTATCAGAGCTATGCATTAGCCCTCTCTAATAAAAACTAGTTCTTATAAAGAATAATTATCCTCAGTTGTAATCTTTAATAGCTATGGCTAGCGCAAGCAGCTAGACCTAGTTTCTGAAATACTTAAGTAAGTACTTCTGTCAGGACCTCCAAGGAGTCTTGCTCAAAGTATGACACTGTTCTCAGTGAGCTCAATGCTGCATCAAAGTCAGCTCTCTTCAGGCTTTCTGTGTAAAACATCTTCCTGCTCTGCCAAGCCCAAGGAAAGCACAGTCCATCTTTCCCAACAGCTTTGTGAGTATGATTATGCATGCTCTAGATGCTTACACAAACTCACTCATTAGAAGAGGCAGAGAGGAAGAGATTTTAGAAGGAAAGAGGAAACAGCTTGCCCTGCAGTGAGACCCTCTTCAGCAGAAGTGCCTTCCCAGCCACTGCTGTCATTGAAAGATGGTCTCATTCAGGAGAGACCTGAGTCTGTCACACTTGCTTTCACTCAGTACAAAAGTCCAGCACAGCCTTTCAGGCAATAAAACATTTTTCATACTGAAGAACAACCCTGATTCAGGCAGGAATCCTACTGCTTTGTATTACTAGAAACAGATTAAAAGTTAGGTTATTTCTCTTTCAATCAAAACAAACCAGCAGCTGCAACCAGCTAAAATACCCCGAAAACTCCAGTGCTGCCGAGGGCACAACAGCACATGGTACTTAGCATACTGAACACACTTTGGGGCCTTCCCCTAGAAGAACTTTTGACAAGAAAAACTTTTGGCTTCCTTCACTGTTGAGCTGACAAAACAAGCATATCCTTACACAGCCAGCTGAAAATGGGAAAATAACTCTGACAAAGGGGACAAAAAGATCGCGGGGAAACTTTCAGGTCTCCTACCCGAGAGCAGCTCCCAGAATGCCAGGTTTATTGCAGACACAATCTACTCATAATAAAACTTTGCTACAGGGCAAAAAAACCAATGGCAGAGAAATAATTTCTCTCGGCAAAGCATCTGCTTGCTGACTTTATTGCTGTTGCCATCTTGAACTGCAGAACTAAATAGTGGTAATATTTGTAGGAAAAGGAAGAATGCTCAGCACTGCCAATGAGAAAGGGCTCCCCTCTCTTTACATCACCCTTCAAATGCCCTCCCCTGTAAAACGGATCCTCAAAGGTGCTAGCAGGAAAAGAGAGAGCAACATTTCTCCAGGTGCCTCTCAATGTATCAACACACTCGACAGTTCTCCACAGAAGCTACGGCAGAAGCACTTGGATGTAGGGTTAGACAGAAGCCAAACCCTTCTGCAAACCCAAGGCATTGCCTTTTGCAGAGCAATGGCCACAGGGAAGTGGAGGCTGTTCCAGCTCTGCAGCTGGAGTGCTGACCAAAGAGCACTCATTGCCTGTCCCCAGGCCTTAGGGTTAATATGCTCTGGGACATTAAAAGACATTTTGCTGCATCCTGTGCAATATCCAGCCCCAACCCATTAACTGTACCTCCATAAAGGCTCACTACAGTCTGTTCCTGATGGCACTGGCTGTAGGAAGGCTGACACTTGGGGGCCACAATGGCTTACCACCACATGTCCCACAGCAAACAGACTGATGCAAAGCCAGCCAAAGTCCTTTTAGCATAAACTGGAAGAAAAATATAAGCCAAGCAAGAGATAGAGGGGATTTACAGCAATTCCAGCCTCATCTGGCCCATCTGAGACACTTCAACATGTTTAGCTCTGAGGACATAATTTCTGTGTGATGCCAGATGGGCACAGAGAGAAGGAAGAACCGCTTTACACATAATGCCCTGCACCAAGACGTGCCATCCACCTTTCTGATGTCAGAGCATTTTTTACAAGGATGCTATTCACAGCTAAATTCCACACGTGTGCTGCTCATGCCTTTCACCCCCATGGTGTCTTCTGCGGCAACGGCAGATGAGGAGTTTGTGAAAGACTTTTTATATTCACATACTTTCACACACACTCTTCTCAGCTTAGAAAAGCCACCACTGCGGCAGGATTAATATAGATACAGAACACAAAGTTTAGAGCTCACGAGGTAGACTTTGGTCAATGAAATTCCCTTGCCAGGGTGTGCAGCTGCTCTATAATGAGTATGTGATAGGATTTGAACATGCACAGGAAAGTTTATGCAATCCTAATCTGCTACTGATGGTCTCTGCTGTCTGTGTAATAATGGGGTAAACCTGCAGTCAAGCAGAGCAGATGAGAGAGAAAGAAATAAACTAGTTTAAATCTGTCTGGGCTGCAGAACACATCAGATAAGGCCACTTGTGATACAACAGGAGTTAAGGGAAAGGGAAAAGAATTGCTACAAGAAGCAAAAGAAAAAAGAACAAAACGAGAAAGCTGTGTGCCCTCATACATGCCCATTCACATGTGCATGGTGCATAAGGCACGCCCCTAACAGGGTATTCACTCCCCAAACCTCTGATGTCATTTAAAGTATTTCAATTACCTACAGGCATGAGTCACATGACATAGCCAAACCCAGTTCCTACAAACAGCACTGACTTCTAAGCAACTATGCAAACATGCAGAACCTTTCCTATCATGGTTTATGTCCCCTTTTCACCCAATGTGTAGGGGATATAGCATCCAGTAACACAGAAAAGCAAAATACAGCCCCCTTAGCTGTCTTCAATTAAAATTCCACACACCTCATGAACTTTCTGCACATAAGCCAGAAACAAGTCAGCAGAGCATTTGCACCAAGATCAATGGTTTGGAAAATTTGGTCAACTCATACAATCGCACTCCGTAAATGAGAAGAGTCTGAAACAGCCAGAGAGTCTCTCCATGGGGAGGAGCAGCAGCAACATGAAGTGTAATGAAGCTAAAATAATCGAATCCTTTCTTTTTGTTTTTAAATTCCACTTTCTGCGTTTGTTCCTGAAAAGTATCAATCCAAAACAGAGGCCCAATTTATAATGCTGAGTGTAAAAGCCACAGCACAGCTGGCTACTGATACGAGTTTTGTCTTTTGAAAGACTCCTGCGTGGATTCACCTGAGAATTGGTACAAAGGGAAAGAATAAGGCAGTTCTCTCTCTTTTCTCACGCTATCTTCCCTTGCTGTTTCAAAGCAGGTGTGAAAAACTGACACACATACAAATAGCGTATCTGAGCCAGCCAGGGAGAGCAAGTACTAGGAATGAACCTTTTTGGTGCTTTTCACCAATTGTGCCTCTGGCTGAATTATTGAATCACAAGGAGAGGAAGGGAGGAAAAGCCCACATTGCCCTTTCAGTTCTCTTTTGTATCATGCAGCAGAACCTTGTAGCTGAGGCCTTAGTTTTGACTGGCATGGCAACAGTGACATACTTACAGAAATTCTGACTTTAAAATATTATTACTGAGATTAAACATATAGTTTTTAAAGATGGATGCTAAGAAAAAAAATCTTTTTGTACATAGACATGTGCCTTTCTTACCCAGCGCCATACTACCTGCCCTCTTTTTGGCCATGAGTTATTCCCAAACTTCCTCTATTTCAGAGTTCTGGCTCAGGTTCCCATTTAACCTTAGCAACACTTTATGGTTCTAACACCACTACGTAGTATTTTCAAAGCAACCTTTTTAAAAATAAAAGGGCAACACTGGAGACAGATTTCTTAGTTCTGAAGAGAACTTCTAGAAGGCCTTTCTTTCTTCTCCCTGTCACTGCAAACGTTTTCAGCTGGCATGGTTGTTTTTCAGGTGCAGAAATGTGTTCAGATAACTGAACTGAGACAGGCTCCTCTGAAGATTTTATAACAAATACTCCCCCCACCACATAAATTCTTGTCATTTTTGAATACAGAACTCACCTGCACATAAATACACTGTGTTCAAGTGCTTCATGAGTATTTACTGCTTGCTATAAAAGTGGATAGGCCCAGAAAGCCTGCTCTGCTTCCCCATAGCAGGGCAGAGTCTGTTCAGCCTTGGTCCACCTTCTCTTTTTGTTGAGGGAAAGAGAAAGAAGGAAATTATCATTTGATTTTATTCCTATCTTGTTTTTCACTATTGCTGGTTCTACTCTTTATTTCATTTTCCTTTTGGAAAAAGAACAATTCACTAAGTGGGGGCACAAGGGTTCTTCATTTTGTTGCCACAACAATAGCATCTAAAAAAGTTTAAAAACCCTGACAAAACTGTCAGCTCACAGAATACTGCATGAAAATAAAACAGCAACAGAATTCACCCAAATTAGAGCTGAGGTGCAGCTTTTCTCTGCGCACCCAAATTTTGCCACCTGGTGTGTCCAAGGACAGACACGAGTGTCACTGAGCTGCAAACTCCAAAGACTGAGGCTTTACATGAAGAAAGGTCTAAAGCTGAGTGAGTCAAAGGTGCTTTCACAGACTTGGAAGAACTCTCTGCCATTCAGTAAATGCCACGTTCGCAAAAAACTCTCTGATGGGATATTATGGAAACCAGCAAACCTGAAATAACTGTGATATCCTTCAATACTTAACATACAAATTAAAAAATATCCAGCAGATGGAGGACAACAAGCAAGAGAAAATCCACAGAACACGAACCTGATCTTCATGTGCATGCATATGGGCAAAAGAAAAAAGATACACCTAACTGGCAAGATGTTTCACAGGCACAAATCACTCAGCTCCATGGACTCATCAAATTTAGATCTGACACTGATGTTTATAAGCTCTTCCCTAAAGGTTTCTGTTCCAGGCCTGTATCTTTTACCTTGTCCATCTAAGTCAGCAGTTCCCAGTTGTAAAAACGAGTTTTCCCTGTCATCTCCTTGTGTTTCCCTACCCTCTGCAAATACAAGTGCCACCTCTTGGCTGTTCTGCATTCTGTCTGATTCTTTCATCCCACCTGCATCTTCCTTACAGCATTGCTCAGCTTCCCCTCATCTGTTAGGAAAGCAGAAAAAAAAAAAGGTGAGGAGGAAGGCAGAATAATCCAAACCTTTGCATTATATTTAATTGCCTTACTCAGTTGAAATCACATTCACCCTTCCTCATTCTGGACAGCAGCAATTCTTAAAACTCTGATTACACCTTTTGTATCTCTTCACAAAGGTCTGTAGTGATGGTCTGCCAAAGATGAATGTTTACTTGTTGCTATACTTCTTAAAAATCCCTTAGTCCCGCTTACGTGACAGTCTTCACCAAGTAATCCTCCATGTCATACATTTAGGGAACACTGTCAAAATTACAAAGGAAGACAGTCAAAGCTGACAGCATGTGTTCTCCTAATAACATCTGTTGTCAATCAAAAGGCTGTCAAGCAAATGCTAAATATGAAACTCCTGCCCTTCATAGTGATCACACATGATGTAAGGGACTGCTATCCCTGAAATACTCATTTTTGGGAATTCAGAGTGACCCGCCTACTGTAGCTGGTCAATGGTGTATTTTGACAAAGCACTTCTCCAGACTTCCTTGCTCTGCCCAAAAGGCCACCTGCAGACAGATGCATAAATCAATAGATCACAGCAGAGATGTTCTACCAACAGACTGGTCATGCTCACACAACTTGCTCTTTTGTCATTTGATGGGTGCTCATGATGAAAACCCTCACATCTCTCATTTCTTGCTCTTCAAGCTTCTCTACTTCTAATGGTTTCATCTGAAAAGGCAAATCAATCTAAGCCTGAAGGATCAACACATCCTGCGTGCTGTGCCCTTCTCGATCTATGCAATAACTGCAGCTTTTGTAGTTGAAAGCAGATGACCTTACTTCTATTAAAACTCCTTTTCACTTAAACATTCATCATTAAATTTGAAGTTACTCAGCTCACGCAGTAAAGCAATCATGTGTGTTGTAACACCATCTCCCTGCTAAACGAATGACTCACTAATAAAGTGGGCATCTGCCATTCAGTTATAAGACTTAATTACTTGAGGTAAGCCTGAGAGGTTACTTGGCTACAGGTATTGCCTATTCTGAAGTTCATGTTTCACGTCCTTTAATAATTTCCACTAGCTGACAAAATTACAGTGGATGCAAAGGTTAACCCCACAACTACCTAATGACTTCAGCATCCCAAGATGTTACATCTTCAGGAAACAATGATTGTGGCTGTGTTATTCTAGTGGAAGGACTAAAGCGATTGTGGTACATGATGGGACAAAGGAGTGATGTACACGTGTCATCAAACTGTTGGCACAATACGACAATAACTAGACAAGTAAAGGAATAGAGCACGCTGCAGGATTAGGAACAATTTCCCTTACCAGCTTTTTCTGGTACTATTTGCTCAGGGACATGCAGAAATCAAGACCTGTGATTGTGCTTTCTGAGAAACGGTGGTAAGCACAGAGGTATCCTGCTGACATTTTCTACATCCAACCTACTGCCTTTCAGAAGGGTCCAACCCTGGATCCTTTTCTCAAACAATCAGCTAATAGCACAAGATGTCTCAGTAAGGGTTTCAGAGCACAAACAAGAAACACAGATTTGCAAACAATAGCACCATATCAGAGAAGGAAGCCCAAATGTCTTTTCATGCTAAATGGAAAAGACAGCAGGGAAGGAAAGCCTCCAACCCACTGCTCCAATAATATTTCTAGTACAGGCCACAAAGAGCTCTCCAAGTAATTTTGTGAAAATGAAATACCACTGTTGTCTTGTGGTTTTGGGGAGGGGGTTGTTGTTGTTTAAACAGAACGCTTATGAAGTGCTTTTGAATTGTTATTGCTCATTATGGGGTGATTGCATTTTACTGCAGAGCTGTATGAGATGTGCTTGTTCATTGATGCACAGGGTACATACATTGCTGTGCAGTAAGAGACCACAGCAATTGCCAACCCCAGCTCCCTGTCTCTACACTACAGACACTGGCAGTAACTTTAGCTGAAGGCCATGAAGCCTGATGTAGGGCAACCAATGAATATGTAACCATACTCCAGAATAGAAATACACCTCACTCCTCCATCTTTCTACATGTAAGCAAAACAAATGTGAATTTTAATGTTGTGACCCTATTTCAAGTCTGCAACTCTTATGGAGACAATGCCACTTCTGCAATCATGGTGAGCACTGCATCAAAACCACCACAGTAGCAGAATTCCTTTAACAGTACAAGAAAACTAAGGGAAGAAATGTATCTTTCACAGAAATCACATCCTTATTAACCAGAAGGAATCCATATTTAGCTCTGATATTTCAAAGACACTTGCTAAATAATTAGATGAAGCTTTGTGTGATGACAGGTTTCTTTAGACCAGCCTCATCACTGTAGCAGCAGCCTAAGGTTTACATCAAAGCATATCAATAAAAGCAGGCATGGTTGCAGGCTGACCAACAGGCCAGCACCACTCCAAGCACTGAGTACAACTGCCAGTAGTTTCATTATCTTTGTAATCACTGACTCTTAAAAAAGCTTCCTAATTACAAACGAATGAAAATAAGCACATACACCACATGTGAAATTTGTATTATTGCAGCTATTTGGGGAAGGGAAAAGATGGAAAGATAAAGTAGAAATGGAAGAAATGAGCAATTGGCTCTCTTGAATCCTACTCTGGTATCTTGTCTACAAGACTCTTCTGCTTTCAAAAAGCTGTAGCTACAGGCTTTCTCAGCATGAAACAGGCTGTCTTCACCACACCCTGAGCTGGTTAAAGATCTGCACAATATAAACTTAAGGGATGAAAATCAACCTCTAAAATCCTTTTACCAATGAAGATTATGTAAGCCCAAGATAACGTTATGTTGCAGGGGTTTGCCAGCTATTAACTGGCTGGAAGCTGAATGAGAAGGAAGCTAGTTAAACAAACAGAGATGATGCCAAACATTGATTTTTTCACTAAATTGTTGTCCACATAAACCCCAGTATGGACATTCCTGAATTGGTTTAAAATTAACTTATAATGATTGAGCATATGTTGATTCTCTATTGACTCAGGGTTGTGGCCACAGCAGGGAAAAAAAAGAAAACCTGTTTGTGTCAGAACACAGAAATGCATCCCATGAAACATTGTAACAAGAAGAACAAGGTTGTCCAATTTATGCCCTTAACAACACCAAGGTTCGAAGATTAGGCAAAGACAAAATATAAAGCCAAGTGGATGCTGATGTGCAAAAAACTCACAGTTTTATTCTAAATAAAATCACCCATTTCATCTGGATGTTACTTCTCCTCAGCTAGAGCCAGGAAGCCGAACAGGCACTCTTAGCGCCAGCTATTTTGCTTTGTTTTATTCTGTATTTTTGCTTCCTGTTTTATTCACTGCATAATCAGTGTTCATGCTGGCAGCTAACACACTCAGATGAAGGACAGAGCTTTGTAAAATGCCCTATTCTAACCACTCCAAGTGTTGAGGCACCAGGATACACTGACTTAATGTGCTTTTGATCAGCAGTCATGCTGCAATGTACACAATCCAGTTGTATCAGAACACAACACCAAAGCCAACTTTACAGGTCACTTCCAAAGTGAGGGCAGTCACCACAGAAGACCTGCTGGCTCACGTCAGGCTACACAGTCGGTGCCAGCACTGGACTCCAAACAGCGGCCCAGCATGGGAACGGCGCCTTGACTGCTCACTAGCAGATGGTGGCTCAGGCCCCACAGGGCGACTGTCACATCCTAGAGCAGCATGAACCATGTTCATAATGGCTGTGGAGCATTGGAAGAGGGCTGTGCAGAACCCTGCCTTTGCTGGAATCAGAGCTGGAATACCTGCATTCTCAGAGGGAAGATTTAAAGGCAGGTGAAGATAAGGAAGAACAACTTCACTGTGTGGGTGGCCAAGTACTGGAACAGATTGCCCAGAAAGGGTGTGGAGTCTCCCTCGCTGGAGATACTCAAGAACTGTCTGGCCACAGTCCTGTGCCATGTGCTCTAGGGTGGGCCTGCTTGAGCAGGGAGGTTGGGCCACAGGACCCGCTCTTGTCCATTCCACCCTGCCCCATTCTGTGACTCTGTGGCTGTGGACCAATGTGAGTTTACCCACTGATAGACATGCTCCATGCTGAAACTTATACTGAAAGGGAAAAAAACCAGGCACTTGCATTCTGACAGCAGTAAAACCATTACAAACCTGTGTCCAGACACAGTCCCAGCCATTCAAGTTTGCTCATTTCTTTTTGACTTTGAAATATCCTCTATATAGATGTATTTGCCTTCACAATTGCAGATGCAAAATTAAAATCTTCTTCCCCTTCCCTGGACAATCATTTTTTTCCTCTATGCACAGTTTATAGGAGCTCACTCTTTGATATTTTTTAATAACTTGTGTTGTGTCTAGCACTTTGGGAGTGCCTGTGACAGAAAGCACTTTATTACTTCTCTGTTTGAGTTCACTGCAGAGCACTCACCAGGCCCTATCAGTGAAAGGACAAATCTAGGCAGCGATTTAATCAAGCAGCGATTGAAAAAATTAAAGGTAGCAGTGATTAATATGGATTTAAGATTTCTTTTGTTTGAATGGGTTTTAGCTAGAGAACATAGCAGTTGGGCTTATTATGGTTTTTTTCCCCTCTGAAAGAGAGAGAGGATGAGAAGGGAAACACAAAGGAAACCTCTTTAGGCAGATCACTTCTCTCCTTTTAGCATTCAAATAAAAGCCAAGAGAAGAGGTTACACACAGTGCATGCTATTATCCTTAGGTAAATAACCAAGCATAATTTCAGCAATCACAAGAACACCTCTGTGCATAAGCACAGATCCAGCCATAAAAACTCCATTTGGACCAGCACCAGAAGGGAAAATTTCTGCCTAAGACATGAATGAATTTTGATGCTGAGTCATCAGCCTGGCTTACAAAGAAATAGATACCTTTGAGTAACCACGAGCATACTTTAAATATACACAGAGTAGGAGTGTTTTACATTTTAATCTGAGGAACCAAGACCTTTGAAAGCTCTTAAGAAACAATTAAGGAAAAACCTACTAGAATGTCACACAAAATGAATCTGAAGGTCCAGACACAGAAGCAGTGTCCACATCTCTGGTTAAAGAAGGAGGGATCTCTACTAGCTACAGATATATATGGAGATACAGACAGACACACACTGGAAAATTTGGATATACATTCACACGCCTTGCACCAATTGCAACATTAAAGAAGGTGGAACCACCATGGTTTAATTCAGATTTCACATCAAATCTTTGCATAGCAAAACATCTGCATCCCTCAACTTAGCTGAGGTTATAGAGAAGCCAGAACTTTGATCAAACCATTCTGTATTGCCTGTTTACAAGTTACTACTGTAAATCTATGGAGTAAATTCATATTAATCTGGCTCAAAGCTGTTATGCTTAACTGATTGCAAACAACCTTGTGCATGAACTTTAATTTAGACAGTTTATAATACCTTAGGATCATCTGAGAAATAGGGACAAGCCAGGATAAGAATGGAAAAATTTCCTTTTGCTTAATCATGAATACTTTAAAAAAAAAAAATCTTAGCTAAACTGACATAAGCTGCATATGATACTGGCCTTAATTTCTTGCCTGCAACAAGTAGCTCCTGCCTAGGCATCTTTATAAAAACATCAGACACACCTCATCTTCCATAAAGTGCTGAAAAAATTAAATCGAAAACACAAAAAAGAACAGCAAACGAAGAAGATTATTTGTGGAAAATTAACCTTGTTACAATAAAAGCCTTGTCTGAAAAAGGATTACCAGAGCTTGCACTTCAACTAATAGACTTATTTTTCCCAAAAGACTTATTTTTTTCCTTTTTCTTCTTTTCATGCTTGACCAGAGTAGGTGATTTACATTTTCCCCAGCTGTCTCTTGTCCCACAGAAGGGCATCATCATAAGAAGTCACTTGAAAAGAACTCTGAAGTCCCTATTCGAAGTATTTAGATTAATAAAAAGTTACCTACAAAATGGTTCTGAAGAGAAGTATGTTTGTTTGCAACAATGATGATTTTTGCTAGCTAACACTTACACAACAGTGTGGTTCCCAAAGGGTTCATATAATTTAAATATAGGGTGTCTGAAAGAGTGCTGGAAGGTGGATACCCAATATTCCAATCCCACATGCCCCTAGGCACAAGCATAATTGCATTATAAAATAGATCTGCCAAAAATGCAAACAATTAAAGCACAATACTTTCTTCCTGCCTACAGTTAAGAAGGGTGGTTTCGTTTTCTGTGCATACCCACACCAATAGATGTAAAATAAAACAATTCAACAAAGGCTGCTTGAAACTACAGTAATGAGATACATGTGTACACTGGAGACACTACAGAGTCAGAACCAAAGCTTTGCCAATTCATTGCCAAGAGAGCTCTCAATTTGATCAGTGTTCTTTAACCATTTTGTTAAAACTGTTTAATCAACACTTTTAACATCGAGGAGAGCTGTGAGTTGAAATTCAGGAGGAACCCAGACACAGGTAAAAACTCTCTCTGGGAGTGCTGGGGTTTCTCCTCTCTTCCACACCCAAGTGTCCAGTGAGAGGCTCAAGTAAAACAACATCTGGTTGTGCTGCTCATGGTTAAGGTTAGTCAGAACAACAACTCCAAAATGCAAGACTCAAACACAACTTCATCACGTAAAGGATTCTGACAGAGCCTGGGAAGATGGGGGCCAAGGCAAACACAGTCACCATCTAAAGAATAAAAAGGATAAAGAACAATCTCTGGTAGAGGAGCAGAGAAGTACTAATCACAGTGATGTCTAGGATTTCTTTTAAGTGCTTTAGCCCAAGGGAGTCTCCTAGGCCAGTGTTTTCCAGAGTAGCCTCAAGTTTTGTGCAATATCAATGCTTTCCAGTTTCATAAATACCAAGCACTTTAGCTGATGGTCCAGAGATGCCTCACATGATCAGCATCTCTGAAAATCTCGGGAAATGTCTGCCTCCTAATACAAGACACTTCTGAAAATGCTGGACTGTTCTTCTCTGCACGTCAGTCTCTCCATATGCAAATTGAGAACGACAATACCCTCCCACCATGACGGATAAAAGCTTGCTGTTTACAAAGCTTTTTTGAAAATGGAAAATAACCAACACTATAAAAAGAAAAATCATCAGTATTGGTGTTCAGATGCCTCACAGCAAAACAGCTCACTTCCAACACCTCTAGGAACTGGCTCTTCCTAATAAAGGTCCAAAATCATGAATGGCCAAAAGAAAAAAAGAATGATGGAAGATGCAGGCTTGGTTGAGAGAGAGCCACAAACAATTACAAGGAAACCCAAGGTCTTACTACTGCCACTCCAAAGACATAACTCCCTTGTAAGTATGCAGTGGCAACTTGCCAACAAGCGCAGAAATTTCTTTTTGCTGCTGAATCACAAAGGCTTGGAGAACTTCTAGGACATTTAATTTCCTGGCAAATCGCTTGAACTGCTTACCTATAGAGCATTACCTCACAGCTTCTGACATGCAGTAACTCCACAAGTCTCCTGTCACACAGAGCTACAGACCTCACATTAAAGCACTGCAGAGTATTACCCCCTTTCTTTTTCTGCAGTCAACCTTCACCTTTAACGAGATTTTTTTAAACCACTGCTTCCTCCTTCTCCTCCCACCTCTGCTTTGCAGGACAGCAAGCCCAGGCAGCATGGATTGCCTGACATGATGCTTTAGGTGTTGGTCCTGATGTTTCATTACATGGCAGGGTTTTTACTGTGCCCATGCTGGGTCTGGCAACCCAGCAGCAACTCCACTGCTCTTCAGCACAGCCCTGCCAAGAGCTGATGTGTCCTCCCTGCCTGCTCTTCCTGCTTTGCTCAAGTCTTTTATCCCCACTGCCCAACAACCTTTCTCAGCCCCCAGGGCTCAAGGAGGAGCCATGTTTTCATTCCCAGCCCAGCAACTCCCATTACTGCCCCAGGATGAAAAACTACAACTAACATACGGCACACACTGTTACTATCGCTCCCTTTCCCTCACAAAGCAGGCACTGCCAATACCAGACTGCTGTGCTTCATGCATCATTCATCAGTTCCTTAATGTGCAAACCTCTCTGCTGCAGCTCTTTTTTCTGCATTAAAGTTACCTCTGGGGGTAAAAAAGTGTCTGTACAACCTCTGCTTGAAATATCAAGACTACACCTGAATTTCAACGTGTCTGTTGGCTTCTTCAATTTATGATAAAAACAAAAGCATCAGCAGTGTCTCTATGACCACAAGGTCCAGGAGGGGACAGAGCCACAGCAGGTCACAGGGATATTAGGCCAAGCTCTCCCACAGGAAAGCTGTGGGTATACTGCTGCCACACTTAATTCTGCTAAAAACCCAAAATCCTTCATAACAGTCCTAAGCCTCAAAGTCTTTGCTGTCAAAATACAGAGGGCAAAGGAGAGAGCAATGCACTTCCAGCAGGGTGTTCTGTGTTTTTCCAAAGGCTCCAATGAAACAATGGCATCATGGAGAGTTACTACATGACAGTCCTGCACACATAAAGATCCTCATGATCTCTGAACTATTTTTAGCCTTTTGTAAAGCCTCAGATTGCTTTTGGACACTTGCTAACTGCTGTTTTCTATGTGCCTGTTCCTTCCCAGCCAAACAGCACACAATCTTCATGTCTACGTGCACAGTCTTCCCATTCCCTTCAACTGTAAAAGCCTGGAGCTTCCTCCTGTTCTTCATTCAACTCCTCTTTCACATCTCTTTTTCAAATACATTTTCTCCAAAAGCCATACGTATTCCATCTCTCTCCTCCCAGCTGCCACAGAAAATTTTAGATTGTGGAGTGATGAGAAAAGGGAAGCTTTGTTAAGTCCTCTCTAACCCCTACATCACACCTTTAAAATTCCATCACTCCATTATGAGAACATAATATATTAAACTATTCAATATTTATTCACCATAAATAATCCTACACGTGTCTTACCAGCTGCTGCCAGAGAGCCATACCTGGCTAGGATCTATGTCCACTGGGACACAGCAGGACAGACCAGTGGTTAATACAGGAGCTCTTCCAGACACTAAAATCTAGTAGCACCAGCACCACTCTGTCAACATTAGACCACATAGACCCACTGACGCTACCTTCTCGTGCCACCCTGTTGCAGAGGCAGGGCCGAGTTAAAGGAGACTCCTGCTGGAGATCCATGGATCAGAAAGAACTAGCAGTTGAGAGAATAAAGGTATAAACAAAGAGCTCTATAAAACACACCAGCGCTTCCTTCCTGATTCAACCAGTAATGACTAGAAACTGGTGTGCTTTCAGCAGTGCAAACCTCCAAATTAGTCTTTTTCAGTTTCTTAATCTGCCCAGGTTCAACCTCCCCTCAACCCTTTCCTTTATAATTGTAAAGCTGGGCCATTTTGGCTCACACTTGACTTCAATATTGATGGGTTTGTTGATGCCAGCTGAGGGCAAGAAGCAAGGCTCCTCCCAAGCTAAGGCAATTTCTCTGTTTCTGCCTCCTGTTGTACAGCCCATTTCACATTTTCCCTGCAGCAAATAACTGTAAGGAATGTTCACACAACAACAGGGTGCAATGAAAAAGTAACATGACATCTATTTCTACACTAATGAAACAATTACTAACTAATAGGAACCAAGCAAACCAAGCAGGACACTAACACAAGGAAACATTTTCTAATAAAGCTTCCTGCTCACTCATGTGATATGTGGCTTTAGAAGGGTAAAACAAACATTTACAGTAGGTTGTAAAAGAGCTCACCAGTTTATGAGGTTTTGCCCTTGTCCTGATACTTCTACTTCAGGCCATGGTTACAGCTCAGTTTTATATCCAGAATGCAGGAGCTTACTGCCTTCTTCCCTCCTGAGCAACCCAACAAATTAAAGTGGGGGAGGCCAGACAAGAGCCCAACAAACTGCCAAACCGTCTTCCTCAAGCTCTCTTCCCCTTAAAGGGTTCAGAGAGGCCCTCCAGCTGCTGTAATGAGCTCTCATGAGACACAGCTGCTGCCCCAAGGCACACAGGTGATGCAGGGTTGTGCCACTCCTAAGAGCAGAGTTTTTGCTTCTAATCTTTGCTTAAACCACACATGTTTCAAGAAGGAACCTCAAGTGAAAACTCCACTTGACAAGAGATTTCAAAAACAGTGAAGTCATGTAAATTACCACAAGTGACAAGACAGGACAAGAGGAAATGGCCTCAAGTGGCACCAGAGGAAATTTAGATTGGACATTAGGAAAAATTTCTTCACTGAAAGAGTTGTAGAGCACTGGAACAGGGTGCCCAGGGAAGTGGTTGATTCACCATCCCTGAAGATATTTATAGGACCTGGGGCTTAGGTACATGGTTTAGTGGTGGACTTGATGATCTAAAAGGTCTTTTCCAACCTAATGATTCTATGAAAGTCATATACACTTGCATGAGGCACAGGAGTATTCGAGAGGCTGGTGCTACTGCACAGAGCTGTTCCAGGTATGGGAATGAGCAGACAGGAAGAGTTTGATTCTTTGGACCCACTGAGCTTTGCTCAACACTGAGCATGCAGAAAAGCTGATTTCTTTGCTGCCAGCCATCCTACACCTGAAGGATGGAGATGCCACCTAGAATGGTCCACAGGAAAGAAAAAGTGTATTGCTTTATAGGCAGATGGTCTAAGCCTGGGACTGGGTCTAGGCTGAGCATATGGTTCCCATTACATATGTAAGAACCAGATACTGCCTACAGGGAGAAAGGTGACTTAAGCCAGACTAAGAATACTTCAATGCCACTAAGTGATTTTGTGCCCTGTGGAGGGAGAGTTCATTTTAGGCAATTATCTCATGTGCTCCTTACCAACTGCTCTCCTCAACGATGATGGGCTACAGTTCATACTAATAAAGACAATGAAAGTGATCTGGACGCTGGAATGATTCCAGAAATAAATTCCCACCTCCCCAAAGGCTGGAACAATCTAGCAGTGAAGGGTATCACACAGCCCATATGGCATGCCAGGAGGGGAGAGCTGGAGTCAATCTATTTCATTACCTACAGAGGATAAAAGAAAAGGAGCAAGAAGCAGCTTGTTAGAAAGACGCAAAAGAACATTTCACATTGCTCAGGATAACCTATTGGGCAGTGCAGGTATGATGAAAGCAGTGTCTGTGCATCCCTTCTTTCCCCTAAAAAAACTTACCATTTTTGGACAGTAAGAAAAGTTGCCAGTTCCTTCAAGCATAGACTGAAATAGAGAGATACTTGCCTGATTCTTAAGAGGAGTTTTGTTTCTATTGCTAATGGATGCTAGGTTACACACATTGCTTCTCTATTCAGATCAGAATTCTTAAGGTCAGACAAGATTCCAGATCTCTATAGTTCTTTTTGCCTCTACCAGGCTTTAAGAAAGCTACAATGCCTTTGGCTCTGCCTGAGCGCATATGTGCAAGTGAAATCAAGAGGAGATGACACATCTGAAACTGGAAGATGTGTGACAAAGGCTGCATTAACTTGCTTTGCAGCAAATTGGCCAATTTCCTTTTCCACCATGCCTGAACGCCATAATGCCAGGAGAACAGCAAGAGCACACAGAGATCATACCAGGCTTAGATGCAGGAGGAAATCAATGTACACGTTCTGCCCTGGCCAGCCACAGGGAGCCAAGAGAGGCGATGTGGCAGCCAGCAGGTGAGCGTCCGCAGGGCTCCGGAATCAGTGCTCACCTTGGACCAGAGCTCACTTCCACCAGCTGCTCTGCAATCAGGGGACATCTTGCTCAGATTTGCTTTCCTGAGCTATTCTGTGCCCTTACATGCCCAGTCTTCAGAATATAATTCTAACCACCATTGTCTTTTACTTATATGGATGTAACTCCCATTCCTAGAGCCCTGCAATCATGGGGGAAACAAGCCTTAGGATCTGAGCTTTATCTAAATTTAACCTCTTCTAAAGAGGAGCCCTAGCAAGCGCTACAGCTTTGTTTCAGTGATTTCCCATTGCATTTCCAGGTTTACATTAAGGTGCCTCAGTGGAAACTGTAATCTAGTACTCCTAAGTCCTGACATATAAAATTCAGTGCTTCCTAATTCATGTGCCTTTTTCCCAGAATCCCCCATCTCTGCATTTTTCTTTAAAAAACCCTCTCATGGAAAAGGAATACATTTAGCTGGATCGTGCCTAGTTCCACGAGGTTGGTACTAAGTCCTCAGGGAGAATATCTTGTTCATTATTTTGCTGAGTGTAAGTTACACTAAATATGCTGGACCTGTGCAGGTTTCTGCTAAGATGCCTCTGTAAAATTGAAAATCACTTGTCTTTTGAATGGCTGGAAATGTTCATGAAGCGTAAATCATCTCCCTTCATCGCTGACCCCACAAACCTCATATATTATATAAACATATGGATATTAAAATTATACGTAACTTTTAAAGTATGTGGTATCTGCCTTTGAGACACTGGGCAGGTAAATTATAGACTCATAGACTAAGGAAAAGATCTGGAGACCATTACTTATATGGTGCAATGAACATCAAAACCAGAATAAATTAAAACTGAGGCAATTTTAAAGACTGGATACTGTCCAATTTCTCTGCAAGAAAGTCAAATAGAACAAGGGCACTGGAACAGTGTCCCAGTGGGAACTGAAAGCAGAAGAGGTTTGGACACAGAATCTGCATTTAGTTTATTATTTTGTTGGTACTTACCCTGTCAATGTAACTTGGCTTTCTGCCTCCTCATATTAGAACAGCACAATTTTACAACCCTTGTGCTTTGCTCTGTCTCTAGGGATCCCTTGCAAACATTTACACCCTCCTGAGATCTAAAAGAACACAGAAACTTAGGGCATGCAGCTTTTAGAGGTGACATAGGTAACAAAAAAGGAAAATGCAAAGCTTTGGTAATATTGATCTTGTCTTTTGCTGAACTCTTGACATTTCCAAGCAAATGCAGATGCTAATGGAATGGATTTAATGTGTAATGTATTTGCAGTTATATACATATGTATCTATATATCTCCATATGCAATCTTGTGCATATCCCATGTTGAGCGTAGGGTCCTGAAGCAAACGGGATGGATGGCATTTAGATCAGGGCATCCTGCCCAGCCCTCCTATGATGCCCACTGCAGGCACTGAACTGCTGGGGCTTAGCTGGTCCTTGAGCACTGAACACCATTTGGGATTTCTCTGTCTTCACAGGATTTGCTTGATACTTAACCCTGCACACTCGTATTAATTTTGCTGATTTTTGTGCTTGGGTTGCTGGGGGAATTACTGAGCATAAGGTCAAAGCTGTTTCACATTTTAAAGTGTAAGGAACTTTATCTCTTTCCACCATGCCCTTTAGTACTGCCATGTGGCAGAAGGCAGGGATGGACATAAGGATTAACTTTATTTAATGTGATATTTAATGTGTGAAAAGGTCCCAAACCTTCTTTTTATAGACAGTTCTGCAAAACAGACCAAAGGACTTCTAAAATAAAAAAGTCAGGCTTTGTTAAAAATATAAAGTAGAATAGTTAACATTCAAACTAAAGAAAAAATTTTAAAAAGACTACTACAAAGGGAAGAGAAATGGAAAAGGGTTAAAACCAATACTCTCTTCACCCATGGTCTCCCTGCAAGCATGTCATTGTCCTTAAGCTTTATTCCTGCCATCAGTCACTTTCTGCAGCAAATAGTGCCCACTTTGTAAGAAGTCCTTAAGGAACATGGTCTTCAGGAAGTTTTCTCTGTCCCCTGAGCCACTGCTCTCAGTTCCCTGCAATGCCTCTCCTGTCTCCCCTACTCAGTATCTCCCAAAGTCCCTTCCCCTGCTCCTTCTCAGCTGGGGTCCAGGGATGGTGTGCTTTCTCTCCCATGCTCGAGGGTTTCCCCTGACTCAACCATCCCATTCACAGGAACACGAGCGAAACAGTTGAGGCTAAACAGGTCGAACACACAGCCTGTCACAAAGCATGATTAAAGACTGTTATCCTGAGAAATTACTGGAGAGTCTTGACTGCTTCATTCAAACAACTGTCAAAAGTCTGCTATGCAGCAGACAGCATTCAGGGCTGGGGTTTTTTGCAAGTAGAAATAAGAGTGAAAATCCAAATAAATGTCATCCATGGGATCTGAATTTACCATCATCTGGCACCTTCATTTTTAATGATGTTTATAGCCTATGACAACTCTATTCCCCAGTGAGCATTGCTTGGGCTTTGTCTTCATGACCTTCTCCTCTAGTTTAATAACTCTGCATTTATGGCAGAAATAGGTTGTGCTGCTGGCAACAAGCATGGAAACTCAAAAGCCCAGTGCTGAGCCCTGCTACCAGATATCCTGGCCCAGAGTCTGCTAACAAACTCTGTCCAGCACACGGAGGTCACAGACTGTGATGGTCACAACCACCAGTCAGTGCAACTTCATGGGACTCAAAATGCAACCTCACATCGAAACCTTTCTCTTCTCACAAGGCCAAGGAGAAGAGAGGAACAATCTGCCTTTGCAGCATGTCTCACCCCACAAGAAGCATTAGATGAGGCAATAAAAAAGCTGAGAAGCCTTTTCTGGGAAAACGATGCCATTGCTGCAATGTGATTGCTTTTATGAGCTACATGGCACCTTTGACTCAAAAAAGCATTTAGGCAGAGGCAAGGGTCCGGACTGAAGTGGTAAGAGAAACAAGTGAGAATGCTTAAATCACAGCAGTATCCTTATTCCAAATTGCATGGGGAAGAAAGGAGGACTGTCAAGCACAGTGCTAGGCTCAGTGATACCAGGAAACCCTACTGTCTGAACAGGTGGGAGAATCTGTTTACTTTAGGTATTGTATTTTTCTTCTTCTTTATATTAGATCGGTATAGAATACCCTGGGTAGGTTAGCATATATAATCCAAAACCACTTTTCTCTTCATCTGCAGGTTCAGTGAAGCTTGTAAAGGATTCCATAAAAGTAATTTTAAATATTCATGCAGCGTTCATCAACCATGTGTCCCAGTAAACCTACAAGGACAACCTGGGGCTTTCTAGGCAACTCCTCTTCAAAAACAGTACTCTTGCATGCAAGCATTTGCCTGTGTGCTGCAATGACAGCATATGCTGCTGCTTGCAACACTAAAGATCATTCAAAGGAATAATCTTCATGCTACTAACACAAAAGCACACACACTGTGAACACCTTCTCCCTTCTCCTAGAGCCAAGTGGAAAACACACCTCTGTTATCCTCTTCCCTGAAGCATCTTCTCAAACAGCATCATTTTAACACCATCTTCCCCTTTCATGCATCACATCCAAAAAACACCCTGCAAAGATATTCCCTGACTCCTAACAAGAGTTATTTTGTCAAGTCGTCATTTTCTGCTGAGAGCTGGAAATGTCAACATTGTCCTGCATCTTATCTCTACTGCCTTACAGTAGAAAGAAAAGTATCTCCCTTGTGGACAGAATTACATCTTCTCAGCCTGACAGTAAAAGATACCACTGTGCTGCATTGAGTAAATTACACCAAATTGAACTAGACAAGAGATGTATCCTGACATATGAAAAAAGGCAGCCACATCTTTAGACTTTGTTCAAAAACATTTGCCTTACATCACAGTAGGAACACACAGAAAGGAGACAGAAAATTCAACAGGATGTCAGCTAGGAACAATGATTTGGATCTTCTGCGTTGCACTGGACCTGCTACTAGATAATAGCTGTCCAAAAACTACTTCAGCCCAAAGATATGCAGTCTTATTTGTCTGGGGTTTAAAATTTTAATTTTATTTTGACATGTCTTTACCATTTTGCTGCTGATTTCTTTTCCACCAGGTCTGGTCATTCTCTGTGGCCCGGTCTGAAGCCCACTGAAGTCTGTCTCATGATACTAGAAGGCTCTGTTAATCAGTGAGATGCAGAGGGGAGCAAACAGCCCATGCAATGTAATACATAGAAACATTTTACTAAACTGTCCATGAACAAAATACAGAACAAAAAAATCTAGCAACCTGTTTCATATACTCTATGAAACTATATGAAACCTCTTCAACTATACTAAAGTCAATTCTTCTCAATTTCTATTGTTAATATCAGATAATTCTTGTTCTTCATAAAGATTTGATAATAAAACAAATAACTTACCAGAAAAAACCCAAACATTATGAAAAATAAGCATTTTAAATTGAGAGAAACCACACCCAGCAAGATTTCAGAAACAGCTGACTACCTCTCTGGTCTCAGCCTCTATTTTTCGACCCTCCTCACTCTTGTACAATAAGATTTAAAGGTGCATTTGGCATTAACTGCTCCTTCAGGTCTTATCTGCAGATGAAAATCTGCTCTTGAGACAAATATTACCAGTGTTTAATTCACTATTGAGGAAAAGCATCCACGTATTTTGTGACTCTTCGGAAGTGTGTGGATAAGGCCTCTCATTTCCAACAGCTCAAGTTAAAAACAGTAACTGCACGGTCTTCTCTACATCTATAAAAATACTTGTCTTGTACAAGCACAGAAAATAATGTCCTTCCCTCTCCTCACTAATCCCATACCAGGAGAAAAATAGAGAAAAGAATTTTAAGAGTGCTTACACATTCAATCAAAATTAATAAGTAGGCTCCATATGACAAGGAACATTAATGTCAGGGGCCATTCTGTCTAAATATTCTTGTTCTAATAAAATCATGCTTGATTTAATAAGCATTGCTTTAGTACAAAGGACTGTGAGGGGTCAGCCAAGCACACTCCTAAGCAAAGTATAAATGGTCTGGATAAACGAGATTAAAGTTTACTCTTAAAGCAAGCAAAGGAACTAAGACACCATCACTGTCCAACTTGATTCAATCTTTCATCAAATACAAAGAACTTCATCTCAGGCACAGGGCATTTTTTAGCACTTCAATAAGTTTTTTGATTATTTAAAAAGATGGTACTTCAGGGTTTTCAGTCTGGTTACAACAGCAGTTGTTGCAATGACCAGAAGTTTCAATTAATCTGTTTTCTTAATAATCCCATCCCTTTCTAGCATAGCACACTGGGCCTGGTACTCATCCCTACCACATTATTGAAACTGATGTGGAAAAAAAGAAGAGGGAGTAATTAAAATTTATGTAAAATACCATAATGGAAGAAGGAAAAAACCACATGCTTCCCTTTTGCTTTTCCTCCCCTAATACCTCCCAATAAAGAATTTGAAATTTGCCTGATTGCTTTGTTTTAGACCCTCATCACTGATGACTCTGGCTCTGCACAGATCTGGCAATAATGCTGTGAATTAGCAGTCTATGCCTGTACCAAACTGGAGCTGAGAGGTGGGGTGCAGAGACATCAAATAAAGCTCTTCTGGGATATTTTCAACAACACAGTATTGTGGCAGCAAGGAAAACTTGTGTGTAGTTTAGTAGACTGACGTACCAAGGAAATATTTTTGGGGACAAATTGTAATACTCTTTCTTCAAACTCCAGCCACGGCCAATCCAATTCTCTAGGACCTGTGATGAGGTGTTTGTGTGCTTGTGGCTATGTCAACTGTTCCCAAACTATGGTACATAAACAGGAATCAGGATTACCATCTTTTCCTCTCGAGAAGACTGAATATTGCCTGAACAACTCCTAACCATCTCCCTCTGCACAGGGCCTGATATGGAGTCAAAAACTATTTGCAGTCACTGCTGCTGTCACTGCCACATGGTAGCCCATAATCTCTGCTTTTGGTATCCCAGCAAGCTCAGTATGCAAAACCCCAGGCTATATTGTTAGTACAGAGAGATGCAATAAGAGGATATCAAAGATTATGAAAGGATATTTCAGCAGCAGCTCCTGACCCTTGAAAGGCAGACCTGGGTTTGAGGAGAAGGCTGGTTATGGTGCCTGGGATGAACAGCAGGATGGAGACAGCTATTGCATGCTGAAGTAGCTGCCCAGGAAAATGTGATACAGAAAAAAGAGTGTACTGTGATGGGGCATAGACAAGGTCTGAATAGGCAAAGTCCCAGAATTTACAGATAAAGCAGCTGATTCCCCTGCTGCTCTGAAAGGAGTCTTTGTTCCTTCTCCCAGCATCAGGAGAAGTCCATAGCTGTATAAAATAGGATGTCAGTGTCCTCTGGAAGCTCACTTGCCCAGATTCTTACTCATCTATGATTAACCAGTTTAGCAGCAGCAAGCCAATGCCTGTATTCTGCAACAAGGGGTTTACAAGACAACTGATTGTGAATTATCATCCAATGATCCTAAGCAGACCTAACCCTTCTGTAAGAGAGCAGGGATTTTATACTCTCTTGGTTTGCCAAGGACATTGCACCAAGATCAATAGCAAAGACTGCACTCTTCACAACACAAATCAAATCTTTTGTAGTCCTTGGCCCCAGGATGACAAAATTTGCAGATTTGCAACTCCCTTCCCATAAATGCAATCAAACCCAAGAATGTGTAGCCCTGGTATCTGAAAAGCTATTCTTTGTAGTAGTTCCACTGTGGAAAATCCATATCTGCAGGAAAAATGAAACAAAACGAAAAAAGTACCGTTACCCCACTCCCACCAGAACTGCTGTGGAAAAATGTCCAAGAGCATATACTTGCAATACAACTGAATGCATAATGTCAGGTAATAACCTCTCCAGTTGTGAGTTATTTATATGTAAAGTTGCCACAGTAAAGCACAACATTGTTTCTGCTCTATTTCAGCATTCACCAGCTAATGCAGAGGTGACAGCATCAGAGCAAATCCCTGAAAAGAGCAGGACTGAGGGAAGCAAAGTTCTTATCAGTTGATGCTTTGACAAAAGCCCTTGCCTCAGCCAAAACACAAGTGAACCAGGGCTGAATTATGACACCGTGTACAAGTTCTTTGAAATTAAATGGTTCTGCCACAAATATTTGGTTGGTCAGATGATTTCAGGCTTTGAAGGGGCATTGTTATATAAGAACATAACAGTCTATCAATTTTAGGAAAAGGAGAGGTATTATAGGACAAAACAGAAAGAATAATACAAACCCCGTGGGCTGAAAGTTTTCAGGGAACACTGGGTTACAACATATTCATGTCCTTTGGAAACATTCTATTCAACTAGGAAACCCCTCTAAGCAGTACCTGTTAGCACTGATAAAGGGAAATGTATTCACTCTCCTTTAAAATAAAAAAGCCATTTGTTTTACCCTTCTTGAATGCTTTTTCTGTATTGTCATTACAGTGAGAAACACAGCTTTCCTACTGTAGAGCTGCTCACTATTGTCAGTATCTTTTCAAGGGAAGAGGGAACTGATACAAAAAATACAGTGAAAACACAGTAAACTCCATCTCAGGCTCCTATAGAGTTATTAGGCACACACTGATATGAAATAACACTAAATGGGAGTGCTTTATAAAAGGTAATGTAATAGTAGCAGAATAAATATAGGAACTGTTTATTATCAAATCTGCTTTTTCTTCTCTCCTACTAAAGAAATACTGCACTGTCTCTCTCTTCCAAATGAAATTGCCACCACAGAATTTCCCTTTTTAAAAGGATTTTTCCCAATCAAGCTTTTCTGAGGGGTGTCCTTGAAATGTTGCAGAGGCAAACAACTGCAGCACTAAAATGATCACTTGGCAGCTTGCTGATATTTGCTGAATCTCTCTCTGAGCCAGCTCCTGCTTTGTTTTCTTCTCCCTCTTACAGTGATCTCATGCAGCATAGGTATCTCAGAGGCTGACATGAAACTGCAGTTCCATTTTTTTCCCTCAAGACAAAGAGAGGTTTTTGCTTGAGATAAATACTGCACCCAGCTTAACTCCACTGCAGCTCAGTTGTGAAAGCAAGTGCACTTGCATATCAGAGGGTTAGGAAACTCCATCTCTGTTTCACACTAGAGCGAAGTCTAGGATTGAAATGTTCCAGAAATCTGAAGTTCTCCTCTCTCATTTGCACTGCGCAAGCTCTGACAGTGTAAAGTGAGAAGGGCAAATCACTCGTATTCCTTAAAAGAAATATGCACAGAAGATTTTGCTTCATTTCCTTTACAGTAGCTATGGTTAGGCCTTACAGAAAACTGATGCACTCTTATTGCTTACAGGTATTTATCAGGAAATGGTTTTGTCCCCGAAAAGATGTTAATACGATTATGCTGTTTACCTATTCCCTGAATTTACACTGAGCTTAAAACAACAACAACAAAAAATCTCCTTGACTCTTTGCAATTCAATTGTAAGCAGTAACTGACCAAGCCAAAACATTGCCGGAAAATCTGTCTATCAAATATCATCGATTTATCTACTTGCCTGGTTCCATCCTCCTACTGCACAACAGAAAATACAGCTTCACTTTTCGGAAACCAGCCAGCCTCCATGGCACGTACTAGTCCTAACCATGTACCCCTAGACCTTCCAGATACATAGGCTGCAAAGAGAATGAGGAACCCACATCAGTGTCTTACTCTGGTTTTCACCAGTGGAGCTTTCAGGACCATCAGGCCCATTTCTTTGTGTTTCCACTGTCAAAGAGGCAATGCAGACACTAAAACAGAAATAGTCCTGAGGCATGTTCTGAATACATGACAGTGTATGTGGCACAGTACACAAGTTTTATCTGCCCTTGTTAAGGATGACATACATAACTTGGTGTGGATATAAAACTTTAGCCAATAAAACTTGTGGGCATAAACTTTTGCTAATAAAAACCTTCTATGCTATATCAAATACTTTCTCTTTCTCCAATTATATAGAAATACAGCAATGATGAGCAGGTAGATTCAGACATTAGGCTAGGCCAGTATGAGACGTTTCTAACTGCGGTACATCACAAGATATAAACCTATCCAAATCTGCCTGGCAGTAATTTAGGAAGGCTTAAAACTTATCATGGCCAACAGATCTATGATTATCACAGAGGAGTTATTGCCTGCTGTGTAATTAGTCTGTTCTCACTGAGCTAGCCCATGGCTTACAGGCATTTTGCAGTGTTGTAAAACACCCTGGAGAAGGATGACTGCTGCAGATGGAAAAGCGCTCTCCATTGCAACACACAGGCCATGAGAGCTCCGTTAGCCCTCTGTGCCTAATGCCTTCAGAGCTGAAGAACCTGCTTTACATCCTGCTGCCTCCACTTGGTGTTTTATGTGCACAGCTGGCTAATGACCATGTTGTATTATGTATAAAACCATTTACTGTGATATGCTTGTGCTGTTAGTATGCTGTAGAGTATTTTTGCTTTGTTTAAGGGGCAACTCTGGGAAACATTAATGCTGGATGGTACAAAAACAAGGGTAATTTCAGTTCACACTGCAAGAAGAAACCCACAAAGTGGCCAAACATTTCCATCTGCTCAGTGAACAAAGAGACTTTCGTGCCTCAATTTATGCCTTCTGCTGTCAGCAGTGAGTAAGGAATCTTCCTTGCATTTGTAAGGGGCCATGTTGCAGAATTACTGCTTAGCAGTGCTTCCCTTCGGTGGCCTCCATGCTCCTTGTCCCTCAGTCTGTGCATGACGCTTTGAGGCTGTTTTGACTTGTTGTAGCCTCTTTGCAACTTGCCCCAGAGAAGGTGCTGCTCTGCTGCACCAAAAGAAAGCAGTGGTCAGAAGGCATGAATTAGGTTCTGAGAGTCTGGTGTCGACCATTTCACTCTATTCTCAGACCAACAACTTAACACACACTTCTTGGAAGTGTAAAACAGCAAGAAAACCTTTGTTTCAGCCTGTCCTACACAATTTATCTCTGGAATCTCCATGTCCTAAGAGGATGTCTGCTCTGGATAAAAGCAATTATGTACAGAATGTAACGTAGGCCTGTTACCTTCTCACTACAACTTCTAATTACATCCAACCTTTTTCCCCATTATTTTACTGGTTTTGTACTTTCACTGATGTATCTCTAGAGTGCCTCACAGAGCCCGTTAGAGACTTCAAAGTACTGAAAAGCACCAAAAAGGCACCTTAGAGAAGGCTCCTAGTGACATTACTCCTTAAGATTAAAAACAAAAAAAAGGTTGGTACTGAAGGCGCGTGGGTCGGCCAGAACATAGATGCAATGCAGTTTTCTTGCTCAAGGTTAACTTCTGAGTGGGAGATCCACACATTACACTGTTAGGACCAAGCAACATAGAATGAACTGCACTGGGTAAAATTTCCTGGCTATTTCCTTGCCTTCCCCTCAACCATATTCTTTCTCAGCAGGATTGTTTTCCAGGATAACAGGAGTAATGGAGGAACTCTAGCTCCCTGGAGTGGCCAATCTGCTACATCACTGATACCAGAAAGATGACTCAGCCCACCTCACTGTTTTCTGTGTCCAGAGCATGTCTGAACTTTGCCTCAGCTGCTGCTGAGGGATACTGGAACTTGCACCACAGTATGGAAACACACTGCACTGGGTGACTAACATCAAGGCTTAGTTTATGTGAAATGCTTAAGTCCCTTACTTACATCAGAGATGCCCAGGTACTGTCAGATGCCCAGGTACTCTCTACCAACCTTCTCATCCCTTGCTATCCTGCATCCTCAATGCCATTTGCAGAACTGACAAGGTCAATGACTGACTGCAATAATCACAGGATGTTTAAGGCTTGAATGGACCTTAAACATCATTCAGTTCCAACTCCCCTGCCATCAGCAGGGACACTTCCCACTAGACCAGGTTGCTCAATGTCTTATCCAACCTGGACTTGAACACTGCCAAGGATGGGGCACCCACAACCTCCCTGGGCAACCTGTTCAGTGCCTCATCACCCTTACCTAGGCTAAATTTCCCCTCTTTCAGTTTGAACCCATTAGTTCTTGTCCTGTTCCTGATAAAGAATCCCTCTCCAGCTTCCTTGCAGGCCCCTTCAGATACCAGAACATTGCTGTGAGGTCTCCACAGAACCTTCTCTTCTCCAGGCTGAACAGCCCCCAACTTCCTCAGCCTGAGCACTGCAATGTGCTGCACATGAAGGCCATTCAACAATTTCAGTTCATTCAGAGGGGAGCCACCTGTGAATGTTTTTACAGAGATAGATAGATAGATAGATAGATAGATAGATAGATAGATAGATAGA
>NW_024581131.1:6757334-6835394 GCF_017639235.1 Corvus kubaryi
AGATAGATAGATAGATAGATAGATAGATAGATAGATAGATAGATAGATAGCCAGCCAGATACACAGAGAGGGAGAGAGAGATAGACCTTCAGGTCCCTGGACTTGCTCTGCCTTTCAGATAATTACCCTCTGCTTGGATTAATTTGTTCCATATTTTTTTCTATTGGCTTGGGCTGCTGATAGATCCACTTTGTTCTTGAAAAATATAAAGGTGATATTCCCCTGCTATAGTCCTGCAGAAGCAGGAGTGGGTTTACAGACTAGAATCCCAGAGAATGCAGTGGGAGATACAGCACACTGCAGCCTGAATCACTGGTTTACAGGTCTGCCACAAAAGTGACTTTCTCAGGAAGCTGCAAACAGAGAAAGAATGTCTGGCTTGTGTTAATCCTTATCTGGGGAAGACAGGCTTAAATGAGTTTGTTTACAACAGTGTTCAAGTTTGCTAAAGCATTTTAGTAAGTAGGTAAAAAGAAGAGGTTGTCAAAAATCTAGTTTTCCTTTGATGGAGGAAGGAGGAGAAAATCTAAATTAAAATAGGTATGTTTTCATACACAGAATATAACACAGTGTGAAGAGTTGTGGTATTTTTCTATGAAGAACATTCACAGAAGCAGGCTACACTTTATCATGTTACTCTGCCTCTGAGGATAGGGGAAGCATAATTTTTTTTGGTGGTGTGTGCAGTTTCTCCATGGAGTTTCCTCACTCACTGATCCTAACCTATGTAAGAATCACTCTGAGTGTGCACCCATAATCAGGACACAAACAGCATTAATCGGCAAAACAAGTAACAGATAACAGGTAAGATCTAGAGGGTGGATACAGCATTTGGTTTTGAGGTATGTTTTGTATCTCTCATTATACTTATACACACTGCGTGCTTGCATGTACTTTTAGGCTGTGACAATTCATCCCTAAAGAAATGAAGATCAATGCTTGAGTTAGAAGTAAACTCCATTGCTAGATTTTTTCAGGAAACTCTAAAGCCATTGTTCTTTGTAATATTTTAGTTATTGTAATGTTCTGGTGATGCAGATTGATTTTCTTGGCTCTGTATTTTACTATCTCACCCATGTGAAAGTGGACATTGCTCGTACATTGATTAATGAATTGAAAGTTTCTCTAGTTACACTGCTGTTTAACCAAGCACTTCTCCTTATTCCCTACAGATGATCCCCAAAGATCCCCTCAGTAATTCACAAACGGTGTTGCTACACTGACACTGCCCTCACTGGGCTCTTTCCTCTCTCTTCCACCAGTCCTTAAGAAATGCCAGTTGTAAGGTCTATACAAAAGCTAGAATCCAGACTAGGTCTGACTTCTGCAGGACACCAGACTGAAGCAAAAGCTCTTCTAGAAACAATATTGAGGCTCTACTAAGTGCTAGAGTAAGTAACTGACAAAACACAAGACTGTTCATTCCAGTATTTTGAGATTTTTCCCTTTATGTTAAATGGCAACATAAAGACAATCACATAAAATTTATGGGGCAGTTACCAGCCATTTGGTTTTCCATGTACATATTGTGGATTCAGAATGGTTTTGACAGCAATGGCTGTTACTGCTTGAGGGACACCCCAAGTACCGGGATTATGGTACTCTGTAATGCCCAATGCATCGGCACAAGTGTCTCACTGCACAAGTGAGACACCTTTTCTACCACACATGAAATATTTTATACAGCCACAGCTGGAAAAGTTACTTTATATTCCACTATAAGTATGAAGAAAACATCACTTGGAGAATCTTTTAAGATAAAGATGCATGAGCTGAAGCAAGCATTTTGAAAGAGGCAGCTGTAAATTGTAACTTACTTGGCTGGTACACGAACACTTGAACTTCCTGCAAGCTATTTGCAAGAGCAGATTAGAACTAAGGGAAGGGCAGGGAGTCTATAAAATACATCAATGTTATGGCAGACATTGTTCTGTGAGTCCCTGAAGACACTTTCATCTCATATGAGCTGTATTACTTTGTTGTACTTAACATGATACTGCACTGGAGAGTTTTCTCAAGTAAAGAACATTTGTGATTTAGGATGCTCCATAAGTAGAACTTTGTGCAAACAAGGAACTAGGTCAGGTCATCAGATTCAGGCTGGATGACATGCTTAATGCACTGATTGTCCTATTCTTTTCAAATTAAATATTTATTTAACTGAAGGATGATAGGGATTTGCTTTTCTTTGATCTTATTTGGAACATAGCAAATGCATACAGTGAAGACACAATGACAGGACGCCAGAGTAAATTACTGTATCCTGAAACATTAAAACATGCCCTTAAAATATGAGTTTTCCAAGGCAACCAGATCTTACCCTCTCCTCTGCACA
Source organism: Corvus kubaryi (assembly GCF_017639235.1). Classification (NCBI taxonomy): domain Eukaryota; kingdom Metazoa; phylum Chordata; class Aves; order Passeriformes; family Corvidae; genus Corvus; species Corvus kubaryi. Next base: position 6,759,670 of record NW_024581131.1, read on the forward strand.
TTTCATTTACATAGGATAGCTAGCATTTATTTTCAGCAAAACATTCTGTGCTAACATCAAGTCAGCTATAGTGTAACATGTGTGTACATATATATGTATGCTCAGTATACCTTCACTCTAGACAAATTCAGTTGGGCTGAGATCCACTGCAGCTGGCACACAAGCTAAGTAATAAGAAGCCTGATCAGGTATCTGCCAGCTATACAACATTATTTCTGTGAAGTATAAAACACTCTCAGCACAACAGGCAGATGTTCAAAGTTAACTCTTGAATTACAGTCCTGGGCAGGTGATGAGCTAATTTTATGGTGGTTTATCTTCAGTACACCATTTCACTGAATTCAATAAAGCTGTGGACAGCTATTTCAATACAGATTAACTTAAATGACTGAGGTTCATCTAATCTTTGACTTTGCTGTATTGAGAACCAAGAGTGTGAACCAGTAGATAGCAAGTTAAATTTACAATAGTTTCAGCAGGGACTGAAAAAAAAGGTTTGGGATAGGAAGTTCAGGTATGAATTCTGATATGGTCTTTTCTCCTTTGACCCACACCCTATTTACATACTGCTGGCAGCTTCCCTTCTCCATCAGTGACCCAGAAAATTATAAAAACAGGTCACACATACAGAAATGCTGGAGGAACTAACAGTTTAGAAAAGAGATGACTCATGGGGAAGACGATCACAATCTATAAATATCTTCAAGGCAATAACATAAATGTATAAATGAAAGAAGGGAATTGTCCTATCTCAGAAGTTGGTAGGTAAGTTGGCAGTATAAGGAAAAGAATAACTGGTAAGTGAATAGTGTCTCCAGGGATGCTGGCTAGGAACCATTACTGTAAATATTCAAGAACAGGTAAAATCTATACCAGTGGGTTACATGCATTGAGAAGACCTGCAAGACCCCTGGAGCTTGATTAGATGCTTCCAATTGTTGGTGCTGTTTTTGCTATCCATGACATTATGGTAAGCCCTAGAGAGAGAAAAGATGACACTCACCAAGGTAAATGTGGCTGCTTAAATTACAATTATGTGTAAGCAGGCGTTTCATTGACTCAGCACCTGACATCTCCTTACTATCTGTGATAGCTTCTATGACATGCTAATGTAGAAGGTACTGCACGCCACTGATATAAATTCATAGTTTCTAATTATACCATTAATAACACTGAACCTGTCTGCTGCTAATCTTGTTGATATAAATAGTATTATTAATTCCATCAGGCGTCAGCAGTGATGTTGAATGACACAGTGTACAGTCATCTCCCTGAATGACTCATTAGGCTCACAGAGAAGGACCTTCTTCCACAGCCACACCTGGCCTGCCTCAGGCAGTAATGGCTCAGATGTCTTCACTTCCCATCAAACAAATAGCCGGTGAAGTGCAGTGGCATATTTTTATTAAATTTGAAAAACAAACCAGAAAACCCTCCAGCACATCAGAGCTAGGACTGCAATGCCAGACAATAACAGGCTGCCTGCTGCACTTCAGGTTCCTCTGCAGTGCACATGCACTGGGATGCACTGCAAAAAAAACATATTTCCATAGGAATTATAGCTCATTTTGTGACTCTATAGTTACTTGGTAGTTCTTCTCAACTTCCACATTCACTTCACTGCACCACATCTTGTTTCTGTACACCCATAAACCCTAAACAATTGCATTACACTTTCAGGCCTTAATTTTTTACACTAGCTAGCACCAGAAAAATTTTTTTTTGCCTCAATATTCCTAAAACATTTGGCATTATTACGATCTTTTTCTGGCAGACATGAAACTAAAGCTAGCCATGAGTAAAGCCGAAGCAGCTAAAACTCTACATTTAAGGAATAAACTTGAGCCCCCTGGAGTGTGTTATTTCCTAAGTACTTACCATTTTTATGGCACCCCACACATGCAGAGCACACATCCAAGCCTCATGCCTGCAGCAGGAATGCTCAGCATTTATGCAAATCTGGCCTAACACACATCCTACCATCTACCTGCATAATTAGGAATGTGCAGCCTGTGCTCGCAGTATTTTGGCACTGCACATTTGACATCCACTGCCTGTCAGCAACCCCTGGCCACGTTCACTGCATAGCTTCCAAACTACATAAGGGCTCTACCAAGATCAGACTCAATCCCTGCAGAGTCCTACAACTGTCTGATGTATGAGGAACAAAACAGAATGTCAGCACCTGATTCAAGACTCTGGCACAGCGCATGAGAAGAGAGAGGGTGAGTTAAGACTGCAAAGGCAATGAATCAGAATTCCTGTGTCTACTACACAGGTGGGTTTCACCTATCGACTTCTTCTATGATTGACACTTTTGAGAAAGTGAAGTAAGCATATTTTCCTAGGTAATAATGTAAGAAACATCCTCAATAGAGTCACAAAAGTATTATCATACAGCTTCCTACAATTCTTTAGAAACCCACAAGCATTGGGTGGCATGGTAAAACACACATGAGGATGTGGGGGTTTGGAAAAACCCAAACATGCCTCCTGTTCCCTATGTAAAAATTCGGAGATAAGTATGATCTAACTCAGCCAGCTAGTGCTTTACACTACACCTGTGACCATTCTATCTCACTGTAACATAATGAGCACATCAAAAATTTCTTAGCACAGAATTTTTGTGCTTGGCGTTTATATTAAATCTGGCAAACTACGTCTCTGCTTCATCACTGATTCCACCTGTGTGTCATCAATGCATAAATGATGCTTACAGTTTTGGGTAAGTCAATTTGAGCAGTGATTAGTTTTCCTATCTGTTAAACCTTTAAATATTTGATTTGCAAATGAGTTTGACTTTTTATACCAACTATTTCCCCATTGTTTCCTCTGTTTTTTGAAAAGGTACATGTATATCCTGGAAGATAGCCTTACCAAGCATCATGCAAGTGCAGTTTCTCTTTATTGACTTATGATGTGTGTTGCATTGTTTTTCTATCCTTTAATCTCTACATTTGTCACGGAAGAAGCACAGAACAACCAGCTAAGCTTCACCTAAGCCAGCTGCTAAGGAGCCCCGCTCTAGGCATAGAGAAAAGCAGACAGCTCTTCAAGCCTCACTCTTAGTTCAGCACAGGCTGCCTTCCTGGGCCAGGAGCTTTGCCCAGACTGCAGAGAATCTTGAGTTGCTGCTAACCTAAATAAATGGTCACCATTCAACATGACCTTGAGGAACACTGTGCATATGGGAACAACAAATACAACCATACCTGCATCAGGAGAGACTCTCTACAGGAAGAGTAACTAAGAAAACAACTTGCTGGTTTTAACAGATAATTACTTGTGAGAACAGCAAGCTTATAAAAAGGGTAACTTCAGCCCTAACAAGACCCAGGGAAGCAATTCCTGGCTCTGTGTGTGCAGCACTGGAAAGAACATTATTAGACTGGACTGTGCAGTTCTGGCCTATACATAACAGTGTGGCTGTGGCCATCATAAAGCAAGTGCAAAGGAGGATCACAGAAGTGTCCCAGGAACTGACGAAGCCATCCTGACAATGCAAGGGCTAAGGAAGTTTTGATGAATTTAGTGTACTGAAGAGTAAACCTGGAGCTGATGTGAACAATTTGAAACACTGTTTTTTCACAGAAAAGACACGTAGCCTTTCTAACCTGCTGACAGTAGCATAGCAAGACTCACTGACTGAAAGCTAATGTGAGACAGATTTAATCTCAAGGAAAAATTTCTTAGGGAAAGTATAAGTAAGTATCAAAACTGGTTACCAGAGGAGGTAATAGACTTGCCTGGACCTGAAGACTTTAAAACATGTATTTTAATGCCACTTCCAGAAGAGATTTTATAGTCTAGACAGCTGGGAAAGAAGAAAGAAACTGGCCTAAATGTTCCAGGAGAACTCTCCTGACCTTGACTCTCCCAAATTTACTCCACGTCCTGATCTTGTATTTCTCTATTTGCAGCATGGGTAAAGTCAAAACTCGCTGCACAGCTTTAGATGCTCTGTGGAGGGAATCAGGAAAGGTTTTTCCATCTATGCATGCTTGACGAGCCACGTTGTGGCTTTCCCTTGGCTGATATTTCTTGCTAGTCTGAGGCATCAGAGCAGCTGCAGCTGGAGCTGTGGGCACTGTATGGAGAGCCACTGCTGTGCTCTGCAGCAGAGTCCTTTTTCTCCTGTAGAGGGCTGGCTGGTGAGCACTACTACTTGGATGCTCAGGAGCATGCAGATCATTTAATGTGGTATTGAAAAGGAATTTTCCAAGGGCCTGAGGGGATTTTTTTTTTGCCTGTGTCTTGCACAATAGCTTGCCTGTTAGAATCATATGGACGTATTTTAATTATTACAATTCTCATCTCTACAGCTTGCTGCCAGGAGCACAGTCTAATGTCCTGAGAAAAGGACTCCTCAGTCTGCCTGGGCTTTGGGCTTAATATAAGGAACCTTGATTGAGCATCTGAGTACAAGACAATTTACCATGATATTTATTACATCATTTTTTTCTTTAGTGCTCCTGATCATGAAAAAACGCTCAATTTACTATACAGACAGCATAAAAAACAGACAACAGATGGGACTGAATAGAACCACTGTTTCACAATTCAACTTATCCACATCCTTACGAGTACTTTATTTGTTCTCTGTATTAACAAAGTGAGCAGAAAGAGCAAGGAGCAGTTACTCAGCAGTTACAGGGAGCAGGAGATCTGATATACCAATCATACAAGCCCAGGATGTATATCTGCTTCTGTGGGCTGACAGTCCCTTTTCTCTCCTAAGTCACACTCACAGTCTGTAGTCTAAAACCCTGTGACCTTTCTGGTCTACCTGCAGGACTGTTCACACTGTCTGGCTTTATGCATGCAAGAAAGCTGAGTCTTGTAATCATGTATATCCACCATTATTAACTCCTGTCTGCCCATTTAAAATCATCTCACAATAATTACCCTCTGTGTGTGTGCACATGTGTATGTTTGTGCCTGTGCCTACACGTGTACCCATGAACTTCAGGCTCTTGGCGACAGCATTATCATTCACACCAAGCCAAACCATCAGCTCAAAGCTGTCATGGATGGGTCAAGTGCAGCCAAAACCAGGCAGTACAAATTAGAAGTCCTATTTTTAATTTTTGTTCAGGATCTCGGTGCCTCTTTCACACACACTTCCTAGAGCTGTTGCGCTGTCGTGATGTGAGCTCTTGGGACCAGCACTGTTCAACATCTTTGTCAGCAACATGGGCAGTGGGACTGAGGGCACCCTCAGCAAGTGTGCAGACAACACCAAGCTGTGAAGTGCAGTCAACACACTGGAGGGAAGAAATGCCATCCACAGGGGCCTGGACAGGCTGGAGACATGGGCCCGAGAGAAATTTTCTGAAGATCAACAAGGCCAAGTACAAGGTCCTGCACTTGGGCTGGGGTAATCCCAAGCACAAATACAGTCTGGGCAGAGAATGGATTGAGAGCAATCCTGAGGAGAACTGGGGATGCTGGAGGATGAGAAGCTCAACATGACCTGGCAATACACACTTGCAGCCCAGAAAGCCAATTGCATCCCAGACTGCATCAAGAGAAGCATAGTCAGCAGGGGGAGAGAGGTTGATTCTCCCCCCTCTACTCCACTCTGGTGAGACCCTACCTGTAGTACTACAGCCAGCTCTGGAGCCCTCAGCACAGGAAAGACAGAGACCTGTTTGAGTGGGTCAAGAGGAGAGACTTGAAGATGATCAGCACCTCTCCTATGAGGGCAGGCTGACAGAACGAGGGTTGTTCAGCCTGGGGAAGAAAAGGCTTCAGGGAGACCTTAGAGCCCTTTCCATTATCTAAAGGAAGCCTACAAAGAAGTCCCATCTCTGGAAGTGTTCAGGGCCAGGTTGGATGGGGGGTCTCTGAGTAACCCGGTCTACTGGAAGGTGCCCCTGCCCATGGCAGGCGGGTTGGAACTAGAGGATCTTCAGAGTCCCTTCCAACCCAAACCATTCTGGGATGCTATGATTATTCTGTGTCATTTCCCTTGTGACTGACTGGCAACATTTCCCCTAAGTGCAGCATCAGGAATGTTCTCACTTGTGGAGACCCCAGAGAGCTGCCTCTGCAAAGCTGACATTTCCAGAGTGTGGAAGAGCAGGCTGCACTCATCACTGTCACAGTGCGGGGACTAAAAAAAAAAACACATGAAAAGATGGGCAGCTTTTCAGGAAATCCTGGCTCAGAAGATGGCAAATCCTGCTTCAATAAAGAATTAATCTGGGAGATTCATTTCAAGGTGTGGGTGATGGCAAAGATAAACTAGAATGCTAAAGAGCTTAAGTATTCAGGGTCACCTCCAGCCTCAAAAGACATTGTATTTTTTCATTCTTAAAATACAGCAGTAGATAAGAGGGAAAACCTGGAAGACACAAAGTAAGGTTTGATTTTGATTTCTGTATTTGGAGGCCCTTCAGTCAAGACTTTTCACACAGGACAGATTCTCTCCTGCAAGCACAGGACCCCAAGTGTTTTTCCCTTTTGAGGTCTTTGAGCACTTCTAATGGATTCTTGCTGAGGTGCTCAAAGGCTCTCTCCAGTCCCACTGCTCTAGGCACTCTTTAAAGCATCCCTTTTTATATCTGCCCATGAGCTGCTAAACTTTACTCTTTCATTCTCTTTATTGATATTCATGCCATTTATATCTCCACCTGTTTGTTTCTTCTGGAGACTGAGCCCAGATCTCCCACACAGACCAGCAGAGGTTTGATGATGTAGCTCACTTAGAACAAGAACAAGAACACACGTCTCAGGAAATAACTTCAATGACTAAAAGAACATTCTATTACTCAAATACTGCCAAATGGATCACATGGGGAAAAAAACAAATAACAAACAAAAAGCCAAAACAAACACCCTCGCCCCCCCACCAGAAAGGACATTTATAACATTCTAATGCTTTGAGATAGCAGTAGGAAGTAGATAGTCAAGACTGTTTTCTTAGTCAGGTTGGAGAGCAGAAGCTGTGTTTAGCAGGTAGCACCACCAAAAGCTCACTTCATCCACATCCCTGGTTTCAGGAAAGAGCTTTATCTCTCTGTTCTACCAAAACATTAAAATTAAGTTAGGGAGAAAATTTGTTCTACTCCACTTGTGTCTCCCCTTTCCAAATAACAGTTTCACCACCACAGATGATTACTGGCACTTCCCCAAAGATCAGCCACATCCCTTGGGGTTCAGCTGTCTGACACCTGGCACGCTGCAGAACAGCCATGAGAATCTGGATCAGCTTTGTTGTACAGAAATGGTTATGGAGTTGTGAGAAAATCCATAAACTAAAGACAAGCAAGAAAAAAATGCAGACAGAAATTAAACTACTCAGATGGTTCCACTGTCAGTGATTCAAGACAAAAACAGTGACAAAAGAAGCTATAAAGCCCTTAGAAAAAAATTCGGAATTAAATGACAGCAATTTAGCACAAATGGTCAAGAATAAGCTTGAGCAGTAGAAGAGAGCCCTTTCCCACCTGACTGATGCCAATCTGCCAATTAACCCACCACCCCTTAAGTCTCTGCATCTGCAGTGGAGGACACATTAATACCATAATAATCCTAGTTGACTACTCCATGCATTAGTCAATAAATTATCACTGTGTACCCTTACACTGCATGTGTCCTGCTTGCCCAGTCTCTCTGCACACAGAGATGCCCAAACAGAAGTGACCCACTGGAGGGAGGGGTACAGAGTCTCTCAGTCTGCAGGAGCAATCTGTGAGCACATTAAAACCATAAACATGGCATCCAGACACTTCCATGGGGCTGCAAAGCACAAGCAGAGAACAACACTCCTGATTTTGTTCAGGAGTTAACAACACAGAGGCAGGCAATGTGCTGATACGGACACCTGGGAGCAAGTGCGCGAGTTCATTCTATGGCTTTGAACAGCATGCCAACAACACGCTGCTTCTGAGTATCCTTCTCTGGATATCCAATATGTACCCGAAAATTATATCCCAAAAGCACAGTAAAAGAAGCTCAAGAGAGATAAATAGACTGAGTGACAGTGTTGCTGCTGCTACTGCCATTTCTGCTGCTTAATCTGACTGGTGACATGAAATAGCACATGTAGATGACAGCTGCTTTAGAGCCAAAACCATCAGATCAGCTCTCTGTTTTCCGCACAGCAGCAAAATATCTAAATTTCTGTGCCCCAGAATGGGCACCTGAGACAGCACTTCCCAAATCCTCCAGAAGTAACCTGTGCTAGGCACCTCTTTAGGTCATTACCCACAAAGGTAATCTGTATCCAGTAGGATCAGATTATGAGCAAAATCAGCAATACTCATGGAGCCATTTCAACCTGACTGCTCAGTTGTCTTCTTTACATCTCTGACAGATTTTCATTTCCCTTGTATGATAAGAACTTAAAAATCTGCAAAGAATATAAAACTCATGCACCTGCTTATGCTACCAGAATATGGACAAAGTACAGCCCAATTTACTCTGGTATTTCACCTGTGCATTGAAAGGAAAGGTAGAAATAATGTAATAGGCAGGTATTAAATAATAGAGTTGGTAAGGGGAGCCACAGCAGACAATGTGAGCGCATTTAAATTACAACTCATACTGACGTCCTGTGACACTACCAGGACTTCAGTGTAAGGTGAAATGGAGTTTAGGTGAAACTCTATTGCAATTCTGAAGAAATCATAGAATACAGCAATGTTACCTCTAGAACTGACTGAAGAAGGAGGAAAATAATGAAATGGAAATTATTTCCACTACTTTTTCTCCTGTGTTGAGAATCTGTTCTGAAATTGCAGGTGCATCTTCTCTCATCTGGGTAAGCAAAGAGTGAGGGATCTTTAGCACTCACTCTCAGTGGACTTTATTCTCTTTCACATCACATTCTGCCAGTGTGATGCTCACAGGGACTGAATATGTCAAAGCCATTAGGAAAAGCAGAAGAAAATGCTGCACTTCTTAAAAATCAGTAAATAATTCTGGATATGAACAAAAATGCTCCCATTACTGGAACCTTCACATCCATGCCCAGGGACAGAACAGTGCTATGCATCCCTGAATCCCTAACAGTGCACCACATCTCTTACATCAGGAAACAGAAATGATGAGTTTCTCTTGGTCTCAAGTACCCAGTCCTCTATGACCACATTTCTAGGTAACAGAAAAAAGAAAGATCATAGCTTTCAAATATACTTGCTACACAATGTAAACAATTATACTGTATAATAAATGAATACTGTGAACCAACACCAGTCTCTTTTTGGATAGGATTCACCTCTGTTTCCTGCCCATACCCTGTTGTTTACTGAGGCATTGCTCCTTTCTGTGTCTTCTCTCTTCTAGACAAACAAGACTCAAGAGCCCTGCTCCTCAATTTCAGACCTTACCTGGCTCACTTCAGTATCTCCTTCCACCCACATTAACTGTGCTGCTTTATCACTTTTCTTCCCTTTTCAAGACCAAAGCCCAACTTCCCCTGGTTTCCACTGCCGATGTTCTTCTAGTTCCAATGTAGTTACAATCCAAAGGGAATGATGACCAGGGAGATACAGAAAACCCATGAGGATGGGAGACCAAGACCTCAGAAAGCAAGCAGAAGGAAAGGTCTGAGCTGCCTCAAGTGCTGTCAGATGGACAACCAGAAGACCAAAAAGTGGAGTCAGGGACAAGACATGGAAGACTAGAGATTACATCAGGTCTATATTGCTGTTTCAATGTAATGGAAACATTTCTTTTTTAGTTTTTAGTTCTGCCTCCATTTGATAGTGTGCCATATAGAGTCATTAAGAGCTGAGTGGATTTTTATAGCTGCTATTAGAATTGAATTTTATCTTCCTCAAAAAAGATTTAATAAATTAAATTTCAAAGGCAAAAATAATCACTTACTGCCATGCACATTCCCCCATTTTCACTGTGAAATAAATTCATCAACAAGAAAGTTTTCACATGATAATCAATATCCATCAAATTCTGAATTTCAGCTTCAAGTCAAAGGCTAATAATCCTTGAATTAGTGACACACAGCAACACATCTCTGTTCTTTCTGGGCCCCAGGGCCTAAGCATTTGCATAAATCACTAATACACTGAATTGTTGATCCAGATCAACAAAGCTTTCAAATGCACTGTCTTGTTTGATAGCCTCTATAAAACACACCCATAGCTCAGAAATGCTGATCCACACTAATGCATTTACTTCCAGTATTTGCTATACAGTCTAATAAAAATATTAATGCACTAGAAGTGCTGATGCAGCCCCATTAGAGCAAGATTTCCTCACCATAGAAGCATCCTGGTTTTCTCCCCCATGAGCTATGCTTTCAGTAAATGTTAGGCTGGAGCATACCAAGGAGGAGAAAATATTAAGCAGTTCTGTCCTCATCAGTCAGACAAGGTCATGGTGATTCAGAAATGATGACGTATTTCTTGCCAAAGAGGCAAGGTGAGAGGAACAGAGAATAAAAGTACCCTAGCAGATGAAGGAGAGAAGGGACAAATGTTGAGGTAACTATGTTCTAGGACAGAATCAATTTTATTCTGCTGTAATTTGGTTGTGTCAGGTTGTCTGGGTGTGTCAGGTTGTAAGTCCTACAGGTCCAGAATTTAGTGATTCCCCAGGTGAGTGAGGAAAGACCTCGGTGGTTTGAAGAACACAGTGAACTTCTACCACTGACTCCAACTGGTGTGACACACATTGGTCCACCCATTCCTCTGTCACAAAAGCTGCACAGATTTGGGAACAAAGCTTCTTATAATCCAGAGCACTGTTTTAACCACCAGTGGGGGATCAGAGAGAGCCAGGCACAAGATGCTATACTACAAACCTGGCTCTTGTAAGTTTGGGCACTAAGCTGATGAAATGGAATAAGGGGTCTTGTTTATTCATCACCTTGGAAGGTAAGGTCAAAGCCAAATGCAACTGCCAACATCCTCCTTCAGTTTAACGGCATACTTGTGATCTCTGGATGCATACATTTGTAAATAAAAGGTATTTAATTAATCAAATAAACACGAGCGTTAGTCCAAGCAAGTAAATTGCTTGTAGAAAGTGTCATTAAAGTAACCAAAACTGGACACACTGAGATAGTAATTTATAAACACTTCACATATTCTAACCAAGACCTGTACTAAAAAACCCACCCATCACTAGAGCACACCAGCTACACCAGTTCTACAGAACACTGAATGAAAACTGACCTAATAACTACCAACATGTTCCAATATCCTGGGACAGCTCCTTATACTTAACAAAATTTAATAAGTTACTACCAATTTATTAATCTACTTCACCTTTTAATGGACAGATGTTTTTGTTGCTACCACTCTATACATGTACAATTTGCAACATCACTTTTCAGCAAATGTCTGTACCTGCTGACCAAGGGCAAAACACTCCTGAAGAGTGAAAAAAATTAGTCCTGCACAGAATCGATGTGTTACACTTAGGAAAAGCCCAGAAAGGCTGAGGTGAGATAAACATGTAGCAGAGTAAACACTAAGGCCACCACAGCAGGCCCATCTTACGGGCAATATGTCCTTCTGTGAATCCATTCCTGTCTGTGGAACACAATTAAATTTGACTTTATGTGACAGTGCTCCATTGAAGCTTCAGAGTAACATACTTCAAAATACATTTATAGAACAAATTAAGTATCTTTATAGGTGTTCACACAAATTCTTTTTCTATGTAGGTTTTCATTCAACAGATAAAGTTGGGGGCAGATCTGTAACTACTATAAACAAGAATATTTTACTCAGCTGAATTTAATGGATTTACTATTGAAACTGATTTACTGAGGTTACAATTTGTTTCATTAACTGGTTAAAGGCTAGTAGGATGAACCTATATCGTTATTGTACTTTTCTGATGCATTCCACAAAATGTTAAAAATACAACTACATAATCAGAGATGGGTAGAAGAAAACTTTAACATCACTCTACTCTTGGGTAATAATGCCACACACAGAGATACACGCGATGCTGTTGGAAAGACAGGAATGAAAATGGACTGTCTTCCTAAAGTATACTCATCATTAATAATTTCTCCCCCTGAATGCTCCCACAAGCACAACTCCTCACTTACACTCCAGTAGTTCCTTTCAAAGGAAACCCTTAGAGTATTTTATAAAAAAAAAGTAGATTGTGTAGCTCATATATGAGAATCAGTACTGATATGATAAAGAAACTCAAAACAACCGAACTAAGAATCCTAAGCTAAAAATAAGCATTATCACTCTGCAAGCTGGAAGAACTATCAGATTCAAATAAATGGTAAAGCTGAAGAATTCAAGCAGAAAAAAGACACAAAGGAAAAATCTCTACAAGAGAAACCCACTGCAATAGAGAAAGCAGGAAGTAGAACAAACATGGGTAAGAATGTTGGAAACATGAAGTTATTTCTGAATAGTTATGACTGCCCTCTCTAATGGAGAGCTTCTTTATCTAATAGCATCTGTTGATTTCACTGTGAATTGTGTACTCTGGTCAGGAAACTACTTTTTAATTTCAGACTGACTGCTTATGTCCTCTGCAAGACCTCTGCTCTGTTGGGCAAATAAATGTCTTGGGGAATAAAGAACCCATTAAGGTCAAAATGATGGTTTCCTGTAAAAGGCCAATGTGCCATTTAGCCTCACATATTTAGAAAGGTATACAGTAGCATGAGTAACAACTTTAACTATAAACAAAATTTGCTCTGTCAGGTTGATTTCTGACAGACAATGTCAGCAGCAGCTGAAATGTTTTTAAAGGGTACCCTGCACAGGACAGGACTGCTCCTAGGACCAAAGGAGAAACCCTTCAAATCCCAGAGACTTTACCATACCAGGAGCATGCCTCTAGCTATGCTGTTTTGGAAAATTTCAGACTTGACAGTTCAGGCATTTCCCAGAAGCACGTTAGAGAAACTCGCATTGTTTTGCTCATGTTTAAAAACCAAAGAAAAAAAATATTTCCTTTAAGAAGCTCTACACATACAGTGTGAAAGTACAACTTGGCAAGGAAAAATAACAGCTCAAAAGCCATCAGACAAACTGGAGCCAAGTGCTCCTTAGCAAAGTTATTCAAGTTTGCTGCAGCTGACTTTGCTGAAAACTCCATTTCCCCTGAGCAGGCTGCAGCCAGCAGCTGCGTGAGGGCAGCCAAGGTTTTCCTACAAATGCAGATTCCTCTCTCAGCCTCAGCATCAAAAGCACGTAAGGAGTTTCTTATTTCTCCTCAAGCTCTGGCTGGGTGGGAAAAATGGCACAGGAAGATGGTCAGCACAGAAAGCAGAGAAGTATCCAAATTTATGAAGATAAGGAAACTTTTATATATGCTAAGAAAAGCTATGGACCTCCAAAGATTGGAATGAAATCTCAAATTTTAATCTCAGCATTTCAGAAATACCCTTCCTGTTAGTAAACAGCTTTGCAACATATTAAAAGATGTGTGTCTTATTTCTATTTCCATTAAAAACCCCAAGCTACTGATACTTCAGTTACTCCATTAACAAAATTGGTAGAAAATCGATGATGAAGCATCTTCCTCAGTAAGACATGATAGGACCACCACTATTAGAGGATGCAGTTACCTAATCTTTACCAGAAGTAATTTAACACAGAAAATTCAAGTTACTCCAGTTCTGGTGTTTCCTAATTTTAAAGAACTTTGCAGTTTTATTAAGATTCCTTTGGGGATTTTTTGGCACCTAAGCAGACATGGATACTGATGGTATTTATGCACAGTTTTATGACAGTATGAAAGCATCCTCTTTATTCTGAGACAGGGAATATTCACCAAAAATAAATTGTGTCATTCCAATCCAAAGGGTGGGAAATGAACCAGCTAGAGAACTGAACTAACCCAGCAGTCAAACCAAAACTATGTGGCTCAGAAGAACTTAGTGTTTTTACTCAAATATTTATAAAATGGGAAAACTGGCTACTCTGACTGATCTCCAGCTCATCTGCTGGTGTCTGACACCCAATTCTTTAAGCATGCCAGCCACATGCACTTGTGCATTTACAGTTTTTACACCTAGAGCCAATGTGAAAGATGCAGCTGCTGAACGTTTTAAGAGCAGAAGGTGTGAAACAATAACAATGTTACATTCTGAAATTGCTGTTTGTTTATGCATTACTTAAAAAAAATCCCAACAATTCACTACCTTGTAGAGAGGCTTGAAGTCCCCTCTACCCCACATTCACTCTTAGGACAGTTCTTAGCCGTTTTAACTACTGTTATGGTTACACATGTGCATATAAACACTTGCAATACACTGACAATTCAGCACTTGAATGTATCTATGCAGCTACTGACTAGTATTTTATAAGGTAGACATTGCTTATTTTGAAACAGAGAGGCTGGATTAAATGTTGTTCCTATGTATCCTTTGAGCTCAAAGAAGCATGCTTTAACAAAGATCTCCCAAACAGAGCACATAATATTCAAAGGAATATAAATTATTAAAGTGGTTCAGTTACAAACATGCTTTTGAAAACACCTAGTGTGCTTATGTTATACTCTTTTCTAGCCTCTGCACTTAGATATAAATACAGCTGACTTGATTTTCAAATGGAATCAACATCTAAAACATCCCACTGCAACCTGTGGTTTTACAGAAGTTTTTTCTTTTTTTACTATGGCAATACACCTATAGTTGGCTAACAGCCAAGCTCCTGAGAAGAAACACTACTTGCTGTGGAAGGACAGGAAAGATTCTGCTTTGTGGTGCCACCCAATGGACATCGTTAACCAGGAAAAATTTGGAAACTGAAGCAATGATGGCTTGATCCAGGGAGCTTGAGATCACAGGTGGAACCACAGAGACACCTGAGCTTAGAGAGGAAGGCAGTAAAGCAGCGCATCCACTGCCAGTCCTGTCAAGCAGTTGGTTGAAGGGGTATGGACAAACGCCACGTTTCCTGCAAACAGTCCTCTGTCCTGAAATCTGCACATCTACAAGCATGGAAAACACCTCGTGACTCTTTCTTCCCCTACAGCTAAAGTGAGCGTCCAGAGTAGTCAGACAGCACTCCTTTGCCATAGACAGCAGCCATCAGAAAGGACAAGAATCTTCACTGTATGCTCAAAAAGACCATAACTGCCCTGCATATACAGAAATTTTGGTAAAAGCAAAACTATATTCCAGAAGTCAAATCAAACTGTACTTTGGTCAGTTTTATGCTATGATAGCAAACTTGTTCAAAGAAGGAGGATCCTTGAAATAACTAATGATGAAACCCAGAGCTGTAAGACAAGTCTAGACCAAACTCACTGGTCCTCTCCTGATCTCTCCCTCCCTTCACACAACAGATTTATTAAGGCATGGCCCAGAAGTCCAGGTCAATTACTGGGAAAAAGCCAGGGCACAATATATCAATTGAACTAGTTTCTAGCTCATTAAAGGTGAAAATAAAAGGGATTTGAGCTACAACAACCTCTTGTGCGCTTGCTGATGGGATTTGTGATTTGCTATTGATTGTCCAAGTGGAGGCACTTAGTTCTCCTTACTTTACAGAAAGGACATTTTGTCATTAAAATGAGTGACACAAAAAATCCAGCCCAACAAACCTCAGTCATAGTTGAAGCTCTGGGAAATATGTAGTTACCTGGTTTTAAAACTCCTCCCTTATTGACTACTTTTACAGGGCTTTCCTTAGCAATTTTTATTGCTACTTAAAATTTACGCAGAGCACAAGGCCCAAGTGACTTCCAAGCTGGAAGATACTCTAGCCCTTCAAAGACAACCAAACCTACTAAATTTCTAAAACTAGTGTTCTAGTATCTTAATTCCTGACCTGCCCCAATTAGATGTGGGATAATGACTATGAAATAGAACCCCATGAATTGAATTACTTAAGTCAGAGGCCATATGCTGAAATGAACAAATATGAAGGGGGAAACATGCATGCTAGAAACAATCAGAGGTAATCCTAAGGCAGATATAGGCAAGTAAGTCAGAATTTGAGGGAGAAAAGCAGAAGGATCTGAAAACTTGTTTCCTTGGCCAGAAGCACTGGGCCTTACACATCTCCCTCACTGGCTCTGGTGCACAATGGCTCTAACAAAGTTTCCTCTGAAAAACAGAGATAGCTTTGTTGTTTTCATGATGTCGGTTTCCATAAATTGAAGCTATTTTCTTTTAGAGCAGTCTCCTTCAATTCAGGACCTGAATATTCGTTAGGTGAGGAAAACAGCAGAACACAGCATGATACTTTCAGTCCCGCATTGCATCTCAGCCCACCAGCCAAACTACTGCTCCAAACCAGTAACTGTGAACCCTTGAAAACCCCTACAAGCAAGACCTTGCTCTGCTCAAACATCCTGGAGCATTTTTTATTTGCATTTATTTGCAGCTTCCTATTAATTAATTTAAAATAATACTTTTGCTTTGTTTGTATTCAATTAATTAGATTATGAAGTTTCTGGCACAAAACAGCATGCTGAAATAGGAGCTTAGTAACAGATAAAATACTGCTCTTTCAGGCATTGCTTTGTCACAGACCTAACAAATAAAGACAAATTCAAACAACATCTCAACTTTGTTCTTTAATGGCTAAGACAATTACAGTCTTAAAAGAAACCACAGTATGAAAGGCAACCACTGAGCAGAAATATGCCTGGCTCAACAGGACCCATCAGCTATCTTGGGCAGAAACAGGAAGCTTCCTTGAAACCCTTGCCACTCTCAGAAACCCTGAACACATTTTTTTGGCTTGGCTTCCTTTGTCACTATAGAGCTAATTGTAAAAAGAGGTCAAATTATTTTTGTGGGATTTCAAATTCAGAGCAAAAGCTAGTACACATCATTAATCAAGTAAATTGCCAGTGCCTCATTCTGCAAAGTAGATTACTTAAGGTATATCTCTTTTTCTGTAGGTCTGATTAAGGACAGAGAAGACAAATGAGTTTTCAGCATTAAAGAATCAAAAAAATATATTCTTCATAATTCATGTGTGGCACTGGGAGGGTGGGTTGGATGCTTGGTTGCTTTTTAAAAGGTCATGCATAGAAGGGCATGCACCCAATCTGCTCCTCTGAAAGCTACCCTAATTCTGAAGTTCTCTACAAACAAAACCACCAACCAAAATCCACAAAGGGGCATTAATGCACACCCTTCACAGCATAGCATGAAGACTCAACAAAATGCCTTCGCAATCAGCAGAGATTTCCAAGGTGGATGAAGAGAACCAAGTGCCCAAATGTTGTTGATGTTCTGTAAGAGCTGGACGCTTTCCGTTTTCCTGAGATTAGTTGACAAGGCTGTGTCTAAAACAACAGCTTAAGAGAAAGACACATTGTCTCCCATGCAAGGTAGCTAAAACACTAGGATAACTGAAGGGGGGAAATTTTCTCACTTATCTTTACACTAAACAGTGTCTCTTGATCATGGACATACTTTACTTTTGACCAGACATACCTAACAGCAGACAAGAGCAAATTTCAAATCTCCAAACATACTTTGATTTACTATTCTAAATTGGCTGCTGGAGGCTCCTCATTTTGAGTGATCCAGACTATGGATGGCAGCCAGTCAGTCTTATACTTCAAATAGCATTTACACATTTTCAGATCTAATTTAGAATCACAGAACCCCTTCAACCTTCTCCCAGTACAAAATCCAGAGGATACCTGTACATAGTGACTTATTCGAAGATTTAACACAGGCCCACCACTTTGTATAAAGAGAACTCTTCTTCATCTGGAACTGGAAACACAAAATGTAAATCTGCTTGCTAAAACAGTTCAGCAAAATAGGTAACAACCCAATTTGCAGCCAAAGAGTTAATGGGATTTGAAGAGTTTACTGTACTTTGAAACAGAAAGAAGCTGGGGCAGGGAAAGACCTCTTTCCCATCATGTCAGAGTTCAGCAAAGAGACATCCGTGAGAGCAACTGGCCCTCTCACAAGAGGCTGGGTCTGGAGGGGTCTTTCCTGCCCCCTAAGAGTAATGGAATAGTGCACTTTCCCCAAAACAGCTGAGGTCTCTGCAGCATTAGCCAGGAGCATGTGCTGAGCAGTGGATGAGCTGTCACTACCCTGAACAGCAGTGAAGTCAACATACTGACAGTAAAAGCAGAAGTCCAGGCATCATTTTCTTGTATTATTTAATCTTTCATGGCAGCCTGCTTGCTTCCTTCTCTCTATTCCTTTGCCTATTTGCTACCTCCTTTCCCATACGGAGTAAGTACATTAAAATAACAGGGCATAGGCTCCATGACCATTCCCCCCTCTTTGCTTTCATACCTGTCCCATCTCTGGACCAGGCATACTGTCTTGTCTCAGCAGAAAATTAACTCTATCAACAGCATCTGACACAAGAGGATAAAGCCACCGATGGGAATTTTACTTCCTATCTACACTCGTATAGTATTGGAGAGAATAAGTAAGGCCACCATAAATATATGACCCTTATTGTTCCTGATGGGTCTTAGAGCGAGCAAAAGGAAGCATATCCTAAGTAAAAAGCAACTTCATAGGCTAAATTAGTATAAAATGAATCTTAATATATATCACCTTGCAAGCTTCTTTGGGTAGAAATCAACACCTACTCTACAAGCTCACATTTGCTAACATTTGTGGCCTGATGTGACACTATCTGCACACCTCCAGGCACTAACACCATAAAAATAAGTAATTACAGTAATAATACAGAGGGGTTTGGAACAGCAGGAAGGGAATAAGCTGATATAAATGTGCCAGAGAAGTGCTAGAAAGTTCTGCAGCAAAGACTGAGCCACCTGCTGACTGCATAAAGGAGAAACCTCTTAAGAGGCTCCATAAGCAAGGTAAAAACCATCAGCAATAAGAGAAAAGGAAGAAGACGACAAGAGAATTGGAGGGAGGGACAGAGGGATAACACATTCACAGGTTTTAAATGGAGTTAATGCTGCCCTTAGCTGGTTTACAAAGGCAGACACACCTGACCCTTGCTTTCCTCTCACAACAACATGCTTCAAGGTGCCCAGAAATATCTGTCAGGTACCAGACATGAGATGGATTTTATGGAACTTTGAACAAAGGTGGAGAGGGCAGGAGGAAATGAGGTGCTAATACTGATCATAACAAAAACTGCTGGAACCAGCCATAATGGGAGAGTGGGAGCGTGTCTGAAGTGAAAATGAAGGTGTTAAGGGATGCACCACACTACATCAGTGTCAGAGACCGCCTGGAGCCTCTGAGCAACTCAGAAATAGACATGTAGCATGACTGCCCAGGCACAGTTCTTTGTGGTCACCGCAGTTGTCTGAACCCTCTCAAAAATTACAAAGCAAAAGCTTTCATATTAATGAAACCTTGAGTGGCAAGGTTGTGGGAAATACAGCCAGAAGACGGAGACACACTTTGTAACAAAGGCATTCTTTTACTTACCAACTTTGTTTCCACTTTTCAGTTAATATGAATACATTGGAGGGCACAAAGGTAATGAAAAGCCAGGAGCTGTGGTTAATACAGCACTCCCCAAGCCTCAAGTGACTCAGCCCTCTTTAGCAACACAGAACCAAGCTGTACACTCTCCTCTCTCCTACCACTTAAGTGCCCCATCATCTGTATTTACACACAGGTCCACAGCCATTCCCCTTTGTACAGGGGGGTAAGCAGAGATTAAAGAGGCATAATAACACTCAAAACATTCTGAGTAAGTAGAATGGCTTTATAAAAGCTTGGGCAGTGATTATTCTTCACTGATTCACTTCTGTTTCTGTCTAGACTAGCCTATCATTTGTATTATGCTGAACTGACTAAGGGGGAAAAATCTCACTTATATCCTGTCTGCCAGGCAGTAGAGGACCTAAGCTGGCAGATCTGCACCAGAAACGGCCTCTCTGTGCTTTTGAAGAACTCTGAACAACAACTTTTAAGAGCTGTAGTTCTGAGGGAACACCGGATCTCTGAATCCAAGCAGTTTTGCTTTGCCCTCTCCACCGAGTGCCTAAGACTCCTTACACGATAAACTATCACCAGGAGCCTGTTCTCTCTTTTCTCAGATGGTGCAGTGTACTCGGGCAGTACCCACACCTTCCTGCAAGGGACTAGGTGTTGTGTCCAAATTAGACTACTTTGTGTCATTACCAGGTTTTTATGCTTGGGAGGAGAGAACAAACAAACATACAGCATTAGTCCTCTGCACTATGAGGAATACGTTTTCCATGAGTGCACACATGGTGGATCCTGTCACCTAACACACAGTCCTAAGGGACATTGGCTCTTAGGCACTTGCTGAGTTCACCTGCCATTTGCTGCTCACCTACTCACCATGACACACACCCACCTCACAATGGAATTAGATGCCAAGTAGAAAGGACGCAACCTTATCAAGGAGAAATGTTAAGTGCAGGTGAAATATTGTTAGGAATAAGAGTCTTGAAGTTGCAGTGAAGCAACCAGAACCTTAGCACCCTAAAGACGAGTTTCTAACAGCTCTTTCTCATTAAACACAGCACACCAGTGCACAGGGACTGGCTCATCCAAAGCCCTTGAGATTCAGAAGAGAACTGAACTTCAGCAGCCTGGGCAGGAGCTGGGGCCACTGAGCCCTCGGGTGAGGCACCACCAGCATCGGATGGTGTTGGACTTCTCTGATGGGGGTGCTCACAGAACCCCCGCCAGATACAACTTGAGATGTGCCTGGACTATAGATTTTGGTAAGTGTAACCTATGAAGTAGGCTATTAAATACAAAATACTTCATTAAGTATAAAACATTGCTTTTGTGTCTGTATTTCTAATATATGTTTCATCATTACACCAACTTTTTATTCTGTCCATGAACTGCCCTTATTTTAATAAACTAAGCCTCGAAATTTGCTCAGGTAGCTACACTAACTGATTAATGACACTTGTACAAGTGGTGGCATCAAGGATCTTAATGAAGTCTGGAAAATTACTACCTTGCTAATTCAAAGGTGAAGAAATAGTTAAATAGGACTTTTATTCAGAACATTTCCATGCATTAAGATGACTTTAATGCAATTGCCAGGCCCAGCCTTTGTAGTTACCAGAGTTACACTTGTTTATTGTGTCTGAATAAATTTGACACAAGAGTGCTCTCAGGCACTGCCATAAGGTTTATGTATGCTTGGATGGTACAATCTGCATTTCTGTATTTTGAAATATTTAGGTTCATCAATAAAGCTAAAAGGCAGGGAATTAAAAATCAATACAAAAGCAGACTTCTTAAGGCAACACAGAGAGAGTTCATGGAATACAAAATTGCTAGAATTTGTTAAAGACAGGTGCAGGGAATGAATTTTAAGAAGGACCCAGTGTTATCATTATGCAACTTCACATAAAACAGGTAGTAAAAAAAAAAAATCACACTTTGGAGTATGAAGTGACAGATACAAAGGTCATGAAGTAACTCCTCTGCCTTTTCAACCTTAAGTAAATTACTGCACAGTTGATTAGATAAATTACTGAAAGGAGCTTGGGTCACCTTGATCCAGCTCCATTGCTGTTGCAGGCGGTGTGCTAATACGCTAGAGGAGGCAATGAGCTAATTCAATATGGCAAAGTCTGCATTAACAGACTATTGTTTCCTATTATTATCCTAACATAAGGAAGCTTGCAAAGCATCCCTCATCCTTCTCAAAACATAGACAGGGAAGCAGTAGGTTTTTGTTTGTCTTGCGAGAGCAGTGGCCTTGGACAACCTTCAGAAAAAGTTACCATGTACAAGTACAAGCATATCTGCGACACGTGGGTGACGGAAAGAAATTCCTCAGACTTATGCTTTTAAAATACAGAAAAAACTGAATGAGAAGGAAATTCTCTGCCAACACAGGCACTGACAACCACATTGCCTTTCAAATTAAAGCCCTCTTTAATCTCATCTGAAAACTGGGGTCAGCACAACACTCAAAGACAACTTGAAACAAGGAATACTGGACTGCAGTTAGTTAAGGGAAAGCTCATCCCAATTACTTATGCCACTCTGAAAAGCTGTTAGGATTATTTTATCTGCCATCCCCTGTGTCTCTCAGCCAATGCCCTGTTTAAAGAGAACTCACAGGCAAAACAAAAGAAAAAAAAAAGTACAAAGAAAATAAGTGAAGAATTAAAGGCATCCCCAAATGCTTCTCATTATGCATTCACTGGATTGACCACACTAATACCTAAGATAAGCTGATTAACAAGGCTAATATGAACTAGATAATACCAGATACCTAATCAGATGGCAGCTGCTTTCTCCACACTTCTTCCTAACGAATCTCATGGGCACTCACTACTTTAAAACCTTGACCAGTGCAGGTCAGCAATACCCTCACTATCCCTGCACCCTGTTCAGCAGGTATTTTAGGTTTCTTCTTCCTTAGTTTGATCATTGTAAACCAAACCATTATTGAATCTTAGTGACCTGTACATCTTGGAAATCAATGGCAAACTGATAGCATTTACAGAATCTCTAGGGCAAAATTTCATAGTGTCTGACTGGTGTATTTGTACAGTCATCAGCAGAGGGAAGACCTCTGGGTTTATTCATTCAGTCAGTCAGCAAAACTTCTAGAAATACAAATTTAAGTGATTCTAGAGCTTGCTAATCAAATATGCAACTTCCCAAACCCGGTATTTCCCACTGAAAACCATTAATTATTATTACTACCACCATCAAAGGAAATTTCAGATAAAATACTCATTCAGAGTTCCTTACACCAAACGGTGTTCATAGTTTTTAGTGTGATCTAACCAAAAATGTTTCCCTGAACTTGCATTAAGAAATTACTAAACTGCATTTTCCTAACAGCATGTTGATTTTGTGAATTGAGGTATGGGCCCACATTTTCTAACATAAACTGAATGGCTCAGAAGATTACATTTCCTATAATGCAATGCAGATCTTCCTCTGAGGGATCTGTATGATATATTATAGAAACTGCATAATTTTGAATAATCCCTGGAGATGCAGTCCAGAAAAGCAGGCCAACCCAAAAGGGAGAATGGAAAACATATCATGTGTCTTAACTACAATCCTCATCCTGTATGTAACTGAAATACTAAACAGGCTCAAAATGAAATACTGCAGAGCCAAACAATAATAGAAATTAAGCATTTTCAACCTGAAAAGTGCTAAAGTATTTCATTTTAATTAAAGAAAAATCTAATTGAGTGTTTTGAAATTCCCACTATACTAAAATGTCCTATTTCACGTTCTAGTACCAACCTGGAACAAACTCAAATATTGAAATGCAGGCATTCCCACTGTGATGGAAACTTCAAATTTTCCCTAGCTACAATCACAGCTAATTCCCTCCTCTAATTTCAAAGGCAAAACTAAGTGGTGTGTAAGGAGAGTAATTTGCCCTTCTCCTATGGATTTTTTTTTTCTTTATAAAAGTCTCCATTTTCTGAAATGTGAGTGCTTCCAGTGAAGCCTGGACAGCTACTATTTAGTTGTTCATCTGACTTTCAGTTTTGCAGTGTTTAGCCCCATATTCTATAAAGCCTTTGATCCTCATGAAGTCATGCCTCACCTTGAAATGGCTGTCCTGGGTGGCTTTGGAAGTAATGTGGCATTTTCATCTCCCCTTGGTAGGTACAGAAAAGGCAAGTGAAAAGGATGAAAGATAACTGATGGCCTCATAGTCCCTTCCACAAATACCATCACAGGGCCAATCCAGGCCCTTTCAGTTCCATATGGATATGCTACCTGTATAACATACAGGAAAACTTTGCAATTTGAACAGATCTTGCCATTGTTTTGCGTATTTGGCAGAAGACAAGGCAAGTTCAGGCTAATGAATCAGGCCTTGAATCTGATACCCATCGCTCTTTCCAAGAATTCCCTTGCTAACATCTGTAACAACTGCCAGAGCAAAAAGCCAACACAACTACCCCATCATGACTGCCACGACCACTAACCCAGCTTTCTTCCTCCACCTGTTAGTTGTATGAGCGTCAGTCTTCCTCATTCCTGCATCCCTATCCCACCCACACTAGTGTCAGCATGCTGAGTCAGCCACTGTTGCACTCTCCTACGTTGAACAGCCCTTGGTAATACTGTCCTGTGTGAGAAAGCTGAGAGGCGTGCTCAGGAAGCACCTCAAGAAATAGTACTGCTCCCCTATCTCCATTTCCTCATATATCATGACCTAGCTGTGCCACACTGACCAAAGTTCCTTTTGAGAGAAAACATCTAACACAAAATGGTATCGCATCGGCCATGAGAGGTCTGGAGAAGCAAGAAACTGAAACTGGAGGTGGTCAATTAGCAAGAGCCCACAGCGGCTCTTACTCTCCCTACCTTTTTGAAAAGCCTGGGAAAAAGGCATGAAAAAGGCTGATAAACACAGGAGCCACTCACCTGCAGTTACTAGTTCGAAGTAAATCCTGAGTCTAAAGCAGCAGCAAGTCTCTGCTATTCCCTGAAGGTTATCTGGTAGTTTTTAACATGCTGTGTAAATAAGTCACTGTATGGAGCATTTACTTAGTGCCAAATAAATTCCTATCCAAAAGCAGCACTAATGCAAGGATAAATCACATGGGGACCATCATACCATCATGGCCCAACTATACCAAAGCCATCCCACCAGCAGAATAAGGGAAAAAACAACCTCCTTCTGAAAGAGGCAGCATTACTATAGGGAACTTCGAGGGGAGCTAAAACCATTTTTTTTTCTTTTTACAAGTCAGACTTACAACACCTCCTGCGTGACTACTTTCCCACAGGAAGACTTCTATTTTACAATGCCCTTTCTCCTGCATTGCTTTATTCTCACGTATTTGCAGCCCCCACTCCTGTCCAGTACATGGTCTTTTCTGATAAACACTTAGAAAAATGCATCTCCTGAAAACATCTGTGCTGTTGTTGTGTAGCAGGCAGTAGAGGTAAACAACATGACAGCCACAAAGGCAGGCTTTCAGCAAAGAGCACTTTTGATGCTGCAACAGCGACACTGATTGCTGACAGGTACCTGAGGCAACACCTGAACACAACTGCTATCTCCCATACCTGGAGATCACTGAAAGGTCACAGCTTCAGGGATACAGACAGGAACTCCTGCCAAGCTTCATTCTCACCTGTTGCTCGAGCATGACATTTATTGAGCACAGCAAAGGTGGTTTGCAGCGCTCCCACTGCAGCAGGTGGCTGGGCAGGGCCATCAGGGCCTCCTGGTGCCCCGTGCCCACCAAAATGCCTTGTGTGCAGGTGGAGCAGCTTTGTTCTTAAAGGTATATACAGCATGTGACAGGGAGCTGTTTTAAAAGCTTCCCTCCATGTTTTGCACACACACTGAGAGTGGCCTGTTTAGAGCAGGCAAGAAGCGCAGCAGCAGGACCAGAATTGAAGTTATTGGATTAGAGGCTCACTAGTTCTCCTTACTGCCTTCAGCCAGGTCTGAACAAACTTGTCGGCTTCTCTGAAAATTGTATGACATTTGCAGGGCACCAGGCCTCAGCCAGCGCCTGCTGTGGCAGCCCTCAAGGAGCCCACACTGCGCCTCAGGCTCCCAACGGGCGATCCCCGCCAGGGCTCTGCCAGTCTCCACTGGGCACCTCTGAAGAACAACGTCATTTTTACCTTGTCTCCATTTGAGGCAGAGCCATTTCAAACATCATTTTGTCCCCCTTACTTACTCAGTAAGAAGAAGTCTGTAATAATGAATTGCTGGCAATGCAGATTTTTTTGCATTCATACTTCTAATCAGGTTTCCAGAGTGTTAAACCCCCTGATGGCAACAGCACACCCCCTCAAAACCCTTTTGCAGCCTTCCCTTTCTAACCTTTCCTCCCCTTTCTAGCCATCAGGATTACACGCAATATTTATGACCATAATTACCCCGTCTCTTAAGAGAGTAGCCGTCTGTGAAAACCACAGTATACTGACCGATTCTATATTTCACATTAATAAGTCTCATAAATAAACCTGACTTAATTTACAATAGCTGCTTTCTCAGAAGTACAAAACTTGCATTCCAGTTTATGATTCCTTGCTGGCTGTTTTAAACATTGGGGTGTTTTTTCATACTAGTGCACATATTTTATAGCTACTGCTGCTTTATAATGTAAAAAGAAAAAAAGGTAGAGAACAGGCTTGATCTCCCCCAATTCAGTAGTAATAGGTAAGTAAAGTAAAGTAACAGCAGTGAATATACAGTTTCTTGGAAAATTACTCTTGCTCCCATTATGCTTTGAAAGACATATTAAAAAAAGTCTTAGAGGCTTCACTATTACTCATGCTATAATGTGCTACACAAGAGTAATTTCTAATATTGTCTATCTTGTAAAAAACCAGCTGTGGTGACATTAATAATATTTTGTGGTTAAAAAGAACTGGCCTGGGGACTCAGAAAATTAAAACTCGGGCTCAATATTTGATTGTTATGTATTTTCTGTGCTTTGTTGGATACAGAATTTCACCCATCACTCTAATTATTTATCTTCTAGCTAATTCCTCCTTCATCCTTACTGAGCAGCCATATAGCTGCATACACATGAATGCTAACCAAACTCGCTCCTTGCCTACCTTCACCAAAGACCTCAGCTACAAAATGAAAATGCAGGGAAATGTGTTCACATCCCTGCCAAGTGCATGTTCCCAGCGCTGGCACACTCAGGTCAGAATGCACAGGCACAACCTCTTGGCCTTCCTGAGACCTCATGTGGCACACAGCCACTATCTGGCCACCTGCTTGGCACAACAGCGTTTCCACAGCAGCTCACAGATCAACCCTGCTTTCATAAAGGGACTGGGATAAATGTTCAGTAATTTGGATCATTTCAAATAGCAAGGATTTTCCAACATTAGCTACAATCGAGGAGACACTGGTAAAAACCAGTTTACAGTATGTCTGCCTGTTGAGCTTTATGCTGGGTGTGACTTCTATGTATTTGTGTGCAGAACTTGTGGCTTCTTACTGAAATGGGACTTTGCAGAAGAAGAGCAATGGGTACATAGCGCAGAATCACCATGTGTGATCCAAACAGTCAATCTGTTCTACACCAACACAATAATCTATTGATTACTAATAAAACTAGATTTATTTGCATTCTATTCAGCACATTACCTGCCAAAAATCTCTGAGAGAGAACATTCTGGAGATGTATTATTATATTTCAGTATTTCATACTTCCTCCTATTTGAAATAACTCTGCAGTGCAGCATTTTATCTCATTTAAACTAGTTATCTTATGCCTGTGAGATTTTTAAATTTTTTTTTTTTCAGAACATTTAAATAGCTGTCTGCTATTCAGTCAGCTCTGGGGCACTACATGCAAATCTTTCTTATTCTAATTGCACCTAAACTTGAAAAGGCAGGGGTCTGCATAATGTTTTATTCACACTCCCATTGTGTTACTGCATCCAAACAACAATAATTTCAAGTAAATCCAGAAATACAGATTTAGGTTCCCTCTTAGGTAGAGATGACATGGCTAGCAGAACACAATGTAACAGCAACAGAGCCATATGTAATAAAGTCACTCCAGTGAAAAGAAATCCCCAGATGATGTAGGGCTGGCATAGCACTATCTATGTAAAACTGTAAATTCCACTGTTTCTAATAATTTATAAGACTTGCATCTTATCAGCATTATTAACTGCAGTTAGATTATCAAAAACTCAGATTATTACCTGCAGTCTGCTTAGTGGTTTCCCTTCTAGCTCCTGGAACCATGGATAACAGCAGAGACTCTGCTAACAATAATAATTATTCACAGTTGATAGTTTCAAAGAACAGCTAAAAAAGACTTTAGACCTAACAAAATGAGAACAAAAGCATTCAGATCTCTGTTTAAAGTCTCATTGTTTTGCAGATAGAGACTGGAATGTTTGACTCCCCAAATAAGTCGAGCCTTTGCTCATTGCCCTAAATTAAAGAAACTGTAACATAAGCTTGTGACCAGCCTTGGCAAAATGTAAATTCCATCAAGCTGAGAAGTATAGAAGGACTTGAAGTTCCACTTAACTGCATCTTTGTGTCTCAACATGCATTGTAAGTTTTGAGCTGCAGATAGGAACTTAAGAGAAATGTTATTAAAGTTCATATGACTAAAAACATTACTTTTTTTCCTCCAGATGAGAACAGATTTTTTTCAAAATACAGTCTATTTCCAGAGCTCTAAATAAATTGCACTGTGCTGATCTAGTGAGTCAAAAAAAAATCCTAAATGACCCATTAGGTTTTATTATCTTAGACTAAGAGAAGTGCAGAAAGCAAAGCAGCAAATTTTTTTTTGTAGTTTTTTCCAACAGTATCTTAATGACTGCTAGTAATGCAGTCATTCCAAAACCTGAGTTTAAACAGAATAACTAATAAAAAGGGTTTAATATAAGAACTCCCATTTAAACCACTGAAGTTCCACCTAAAATTTAAAGAAACGAAGATGAGAGCAGAGATGTGCAACTCTTGGTTTTCTCACTTGCTTCCTTCCCATCAGATCATCTGCACTTTGTACAGAGACACTGAAATAGCAACTGGAACAGCTAGGAACATAATTATGTGCTTTGCCAGAGGCAGTAAACACTGGAATATCATTAGAAGACATTAAATTATCTGGAAGATGCAAAAATCAGGCACTGAATATAGTCCTGTTCTGTAAAGACAACACCATATTCAAAAACATCTCTGCATGTTAAATTTGATGAACAGTCCCACTGACTTCCCTGGTAGTTCTCAAAGGTGAACTTCACTGCCAGGGCTTTGCTAAATTAAAGACTGAGCTCAAATGTAGGCCAAATGTACCTCAAGACCTGATTCTGGTCTCACACAGAGTTTATAACATGAGCCATCTCTCTGAAGTTGGTGGGTACAAATCTCTTAATTAGTGAATTAAATAGTAATACTCCCACTCAGTCTAGATAGATCAAATGCCACTCAACCAACATTTTAAAATGTAAGGGAGAACAGAAGCAGACTTGAAAAATACAAGCTGTTGGTGAATTAAGTAGCAGACAAACTGGAAGTAAGTTTTGAGGTTTCTCTCTGATATCTCAAAGCAAAAGTATGACAGATAAATCAGTCACGACTATAAGGTAAAAACTAAAAGAGAAAGGTTAGCCCACCCTTAAAATGATTTAGTATTTTCTTCTGGTAAGTTGGAAGGTAAGCATTTCTGAATAAATTACCCTTTTAAGTCTTGATTCATGCTTCGGTGCTTTTTTTTGAACATGTACTTAAGTTCTGTTGATAGGAAAACTTATTTATTCACCTGCTAAAGTACTTTTCTAAATTGAAACCTAAATCAGCATCTATAAAAGCTTTACTGAAATCAATGGGAATCTTTTAATAGGCCTTACTAAGAGCTCTGTCAGCCACTAAGTCAAAGGAGACCAAACCAAGAAGTGGAAAAATCCAGGATGCTTCCCCTGGAAGAATACCTCCAAAACCTCTGTACTTAGTAATAACTGTCTTTCATCCTCTAATATTAAATGACAGCACTAATAATATGCAATATCAAGTTATTAAGCATCTAGTCCCGAGCCATCCAATTAGTCTGCTGCGATGTAATTAAAACAAAACCAACATTAACTCAAAAGTGAAATTCACTTCAGTCGAGATGAGCACAGCAAAGTATAAAAGTTCATTAGAACTAGATGAAATTCATATCCAGATTGGTGTAAACTCTGGGTAATTAGCTTGAAACATCTTAGCATTATCCAAGGAGGATATGGATAATTGGGTTCAACATCCCTGAAGATCTGCTATGTTTCTTGAGACAATAAACCATTTGTGCTTTGAAGCTGCTTCCCGTTTTCTCCATCAGCCTCGTCTGACAAGGGCTATTGATCTGATAATTTACTTGTCAAAACTTGTTAGTCAAGGCAGGACAAAAGCAACAAGGCATGTGGGTAATCCAAGAGATGAATTTGTCCTAATGACTTTCAGGGATCCCAGCCACTGTAGTGGGGATCAAACAAATCTCTGAAACAGTTGAGTCTAAGCCAGGGATCACACAGTAGAAGAAAATAAGCAAGCCAAGAATTATTATATTATTTTATGCAAGGTGGCTACAGAAAGATAAAACCAGTGTGTACAAACACACAGCAAAGCATCTGGTCATTTCACTTCAGACCCAGGTCCTCTGCTTAAAATACTTATTCGTGTTAAAGTTCACTGTCAACTAAGGCCTTCCTTGAATTTGTTGTCCCGACTCCAACCATTACCCTGCCTGGAGCAGGTTACAGCTGAAGATGGAACTGATCATGGGGATTTCTTACCCTGCTACTGTGTCAAGAAATACGATGTCGTAAAACTGACAACATTACCCCTACTTGTCTCAACTTCTCTTAATCAAGAGAACGGTTGGTAATCGATTCTAGAAGATTGGACATTTTCTCCTTGAAGGTCTAAGAATATACAGCACATTCCAATCATCCTTCACATTATCACTCATGTAGTTGACCCAAAGTGATAATAAGACAGCCCTGGCAACTTCCCATTATACCTAAAACGATCTTTGGGCAACCTCACCACCTCCCACAGTCTCTTCTGATTTATAGTTGGCTATAAATGAACTTTGGTTGAGTCAGCTCACTAGATTTTTAGTCTGCTGTAGATACAAAAGGAATAAAATCCAGCTCAATTAGGTACTTTTAATCTTTATACATAGAGAAATCAGGAATCAAACTCCTAAAACTGAATGAGGCTGGATTAAAATGCAGGACACATTTCTTTTGTTGAATGTTGGGAGTCTGTATATTCCAGAACTTTTGAGAGACTCTAGAAAGTATGACATTTGAGTGACACCTTTTCCTCTGGAAAACAAGGTTTAAAAAGTGCTCACGGAAAAAAAATAAAACCTAATATTCTGAAATATTACCATGGTTGTAAAAGTTGGGATTTTATGCAAAATAGCAAATATTGCAAGTACTACAAGAAAATTCCATGAGAACAAAACTGTCATTTTGCTACATTAGTCTTCTAAGATGGGTAAGAATGTTACTTTGTATTCAGCACCTCAAATTCTGATGCCACAAGCAACACAGTCCAGGAAGTACAGTCATGTACCTTTTAGACAGCTATATTCCAGACTAGAACAGAAATACAATTTCAAAACCCTCTATAAGCTGGAGAACACATTTGGTTTTGCCAGCCATGCCATCTCCTCCACTGCTACTCTTGGCACTAGAGAAGGAAAGAGACTCCAGCACTGGAAATGACCTGGCGTGATTTTTTCCAGGGATGAAGGACAGTCAGTTTTTAGCATGCAGAATTCAATCCTAATCCACGTCACAATTCCCTCAAGCAGACTCTCTTCTACCAGCTCACTCTGGCAGCTGAAAGTCTGACATTCGCAGAGAAGAGGTAGCAGGGGAAACAAAAAATAGCAAACCAAATATGAAAGGCCTTTCACATCCTAGTGATGAGCAGATATCACCAGCTACAGCAATAAAAATGTTTTCTTTCCTGTGTGCACATGGGAGAAGGAAGGAAAATTTAATTCTAAATGCAAATCTCATGAAAAAAAAGAAATCTTGCAGAAGAGTAAGGGCAGTAGGGAAATCCTAGAAACAAAGAGAAAGCATATACAGAGATCAGAGATAATAGCTCAAGTATTTTTGCTTGTTTGTTTTCTTTACTTGGCTTTAATTAAAGATGCTTCATTTTTTCTACTCACATGGTTCATTTCCCCCTTCCCATCAGCCAGCAAGAAACGTGGCCCCTAAGCACTGTTTTTCAGTATTGATAAGGTTCATCCTCAGTTTTTCCATCTCTCAGTTCTGGCTGTGAGTTTCAAGGCTCCATTTTACCAGGAACATTTTATTCTGTGCAGGATCACAGATAAAATCAACACTGGATCCTTCTCCATAATAATACAGGCTTAACACAGTTCAGACAAAATGGTGAATGCTAATGAAGTCATGTACATGAGACCAAAAGCCCAGTAATTCCACAAGCTAAAGATACTGTTAATCAGGCTTAACAAGTTAATATAATGAAACAGGTTTGCAAGCAGATTTTTTTAAAGTTGTGTGAAAAGAAAGGTCATTTAATATAAAGTGGAGATGTAAGGAAAAGCCAGAGAGTTCAGGATTTGCCCAAAAAAATGCAAAGGAAGGAGAAAGCCAGTTGCTGAAATGGCTGAACAAGAACAACAAAAAATGTGACTGAGAACATCAAGATCAGGCGCCCCATTTCATGGGCCACTGAGGAACTGCAAATGCAAGACACCTGGAAGGCCTTCCACCATGTTGCCTAAGGCGCTTCACAGCTAATTTACAGAGCCATGAGCTTTTTGGTGAAATTCTCCAAGATGGGATATACAGGAGATCAGATCAGATGATCCACTGTTTATTTTTAACATCAGTAGATATAAAGACATCAACAACGACTTCAACGAACTCTAAGCAGTGTGACATCCACGAAAAGGCTAAGACATCAAGTGATTTTCCCATAATCATGGGGAAGGTTCTCATAGTGTGGAGAATACTTTGCTTTTGCTGATTCTGTCTCAACAGGTGTAAGCTGCAAGAGCTTTCTCCCCCCTCTCTTAACCACTGTGATTCTTTAGAATGGATGGGAAAAGAATATATTCACTGTAAAAATCATCCAAGACCTTTTTCTCAACTCCTTCATCCAGATAAATGGTGATGGAACAAAAAGACCATTTTGCAGCAATGAATTAATGAAGATATTGTGGATATTGTGATATTTCCCACTGCCCCGTAGCCAGCTTTTTACTACTGGTTTATAGCAGGGAATGGTAAGAGCAAGAAAGTGGTTCTGTTTTCATTAGATTTCCATGTGCCTCATACCAAGCTTTTCCTCTGCACCATTCTTTTTGCTGTCATGTATTTACAGAATAAAGACATATTAATTTGTTGAAGAGTGGTCAACCACAGGAAAAGGTTCACAGAGAGACTGAGCTCCAACTTTGAAGATACTTGAAACTTGACTAGACAAGCATAGGAACAACCTCATTTAGTAAGACCTGCTTTCAGCTCACCTATATAATCACCAGATATCCTTCTGAATCCAATTGCAATTCTGTAATTGATTATCTTACACTGTTCTTCTGCAGTCCAAGGCAGCTGAGAGCACTTCTTCCCCAAGCAATCAGCTCCAGAGTGCCAATGCAGCTATTTCGGCAGGGGACTGTCATTTGTGCTGATGGAGGCCCTGAGGTTGTCCCCATTCTTTAAGTTGCATTCTGCTGGAGTCAGTCAGTGCCTCACAAAGAATTCAGTTGGACACAGATCTGGCTCCCTGAGTAGGAAGGACTATGAAATGCGCTGAAATGAAAATGACAAATGCTGAATGAAATGACAAAACAATTTTTGAAAAGTTGGGTGGACAAATCAAAAATAGGAATACAAAAATCTTACAGGCATAAGGCAGAATGAAGTCCAACATGTGAAATGAAATAATTTATAAATAGTGCCTAAAGTATGACTCTAAACTTCAGGCTTCTTACATATACTTTTTGTCTGACAGAGTACAAAAATGTAGTATTCTGAACCTTCTGTATGTGCAAAAAACTTAATGGTTAATATTATAAACTGAAAGATTAAATGCAGAAACCATGAAGAATAGGTGGTTAATTCTCTTAGCCCCTTTCACACTAGTTCTGAACCACACTACATAAAGAATGTAGAGGAAGAGTTTATGTGAAGCAAAGCTGTAACATATCATCTGGCTTCAACAGAAAATATTTATACTTTTAGTAGACTGACACCTCCTAGACATTTTTCAGTGCATGAAAATTCATGAGAACTCAGGATAAATGCCAAGTGCTAACGTGATGTTTTTAATGCAGCAGCAAGTACCTCTTTGGAGTTTGTGGAGACCAAGAAGGGTTCTCAGACAGCACTAAATTGCACGTAATGAGCTGGGAGTTATTTTAAGTTACCAAATCTATAGAAGGTAGGTCACAGTGTTCCAGACTGGAAAAGGATCTGCAATTATTTTTGCCTCTTCATGGAAAGGCAAGACCCAGTGCCCTCAAGTCAAAAGTCAGAAACAAAGACTCAATTTGGAACTAATTCTTACGTGTAGATGGCAAGGTACATGTCTTATATTTGTTTACTCTGAGGCTTAACTACTGCCTTTGTTTTGAACTCTGCTGTTGAACTCACTTTGCACAAACTATTTAATTCACCCTAAGTGACTTCCCAGACACTGCAGAATTGTTAAATACACTTTACCTCCCAGTCATCCAGCTTAATTTTACCATGATGACACCATCAAGACTTTTGCAGATGAAAAGGAGATTTTCTCCCCCAGTAACTCATCCTTTCTAAAACTCATTCATTTATGCCTGAAGAATTCCTTTCCCTCTTCTCTAATTTTACCCTTCATGTTACCATACCTGTTTTCCTCCACCATATTCTACCAGATTCTTAAACCATGCTGCTCCCAATGACCACAATGCTTTTTCTTACCCTCCAATTCCTCTCCCACAATTTCACATGCAGTATATGAAACCCGAGTGGTATCAGAGGGTTCAGCACCAGATTTGATAGATTTTACTTGAAAGGCAGGTAAAGCAGAAGTTTTCACTGCTTTATTATGGGACACAATTTATTCAACAAAACCTGCCTGCACTCCTGCTTGTGCTTTTCTCTGCCATACCATGCTGTAGACCATCTGATTTGTCCTGTTTACCACTTCTGAAATTACTCATTTCCTTCAAACATCAGAGCAAATTATTTTATCAGACACATTCACTTGGATTCTCCCATGATTAATTTCATTCTCATTCCTACTCCTATTCACCCTTCAAAGTTTCTTTAAAATATTTCTTTATCTTCCTTACTATTCAATGGACCTCACAGCTTCTGTCTTCCTTATCACTTCTTCCAAATACTTAATGGAACTGACAAATAATACTCAAATAATACAAATTATTTATAATTGCAAAATTATAAGAAAATTATAAGAAAATAGAAAAACTTAATGGAAAACAACAGACCTAAGTCATACCAAGCTTCTGCTTATTAGCACTTACCTGCATTTCTCTCAACAATTTTTAATCCAACTAATAAAAATGCAGCAAATTGTTCTGCCTAACAGACTCTACCAAATGTTCCACAATAATAAAGATATTTATCTGTTCCCCACCATGTCATCCATCATGCAACACAGAGCTAAAAAGACCCAAAAGGAAGATGTGATTTGTACCATCAGGACCTCACTGAAATCAACTACGCTGTGGCAGTTTAACCAAGCAGAGAATAAGGTCCTATTTAAAGGTTAAAGATACACTTTATCTTACAGTACATTAGTAGTCTAACCAACTGAGAACTAGTCAGGCTAACCAGAAAAACCAATTTTTGCTTCAGCTGAAATTGCTGGTCACAAGCACCATTAAATACTTGAGCACAGCCACACTAAAGCAGGGCAAGGTGTTCTGTAAACTACGTCACTGAGTCATACGGTCTCTTGGAAGTTTCAAGAAGCACTGAAGTCCAGAAAACTTTAGAAATTGAATAACAAACCACAGTTTATCATAGTCCATGGAAAATGCTATGTATCAGCTAATAACTTTGCGCTTTTAAAAGCCCAGAAGAAACTCAGCCCTCTGGTACAGAACTAAAATCCTTGAATCCTTGGGGAGTGTGGGAGGTAGGGGTGGGCAGGGGAGAGAAAAAGTATTTAAAATTATAAAACCCAAATTTAATTAAAAGCAAAAAGACAGCTGATGATGGCAAGCAGTGGAAGCAGGGCACACTCTCAGATGAATCAAGGAACTCTGGTTCAGTATAGTCTATTTTTAGCAGAGTGGTTTTAATGAAGCCTCATCCAGAGGCAGAAACAAGCGTGGCTCACATCAAATAAACGGGGAAATGCCAAGAGCTAAACACAAACCTTCACCCTTTTACCAACCCAATCAGTGACGCACCTTGAGCAGTTCAGTGCTCTGGGACCAAGATGAGTATAACTCATGACTCTTGCTTCAGTATCCTCCTTTTTTAGGAGAGACCCAAAACTAGATGAAGCATGCCAGGCAAAGCCTCCCCAGTCTCAAATGGAGAGGGATATTTTTCCTTGGATCTGCTAGCCACAGTCCAAATGCAGTCCAGCATTTAGTTCATCCTATTCACATTTAGAGTGCAATGTTGGTCAGCATGCAGCTTGACAGCCCTCACAGCTTGCAAGGCCCTCATAGCAGGATTGCTACTCAGACACTTGGTTCCCAAACTACCAGGGTTAGTCTCCCAAGAAAGTGGAATTTTGACTTTCTTATTAAGGACTATCCCTTGGACTATCTTCTAGCTTCTCAAGATGCCTCTGGGATGAAGCTCTTCCCTCTGGCATATCATCAGACACAAGCACACATTTTTGATCTTTCAGGCATTGCAACTAGAAGTGGTTACAGCTATAGTTTCTCCTTTTCCTTTAAAAAAATAATTCCACACTCCAAAGAAAATAACAGAGTAGCATAAATGCCATTCCCAACTATGAGGCAGGTGTTAAATACCTCAAATATCCTTCTTAGGAGCAAATGTTTGAAGAGAAAATTATTCTCCCAAGGGAAAGCAACATTGCTGCTGTATAAAAGGTAGAAAAATGTCCCCATAAATCTAGCCAAAGATCCAGCATCCAATTCAAATGACAGGTGCTATAAAGCAGGAAAAGCCAAATACAGCAGGTAGAATCTGATATGTGGTTTGGGATGCCTCTGAAGCATTAAAGAATCTCTCCCAGTGGTATTTCTGTTGAGAAACTTAATTTTTCCCTTCAAAAAACCAGACCTGCCTATTAGATTCTGTACCACTACAGCTCCTCACAAGGACAGGGCATCTTGCACTTGGCAAAAGCAAGTAGCACCTCCTTCTGAAACCACGCAGACCATGTTCTGTGCAAATAATTTTAACATTACCTCCTGTTTTAGAAACTGGAAGAACATCACTGTATAACCTTCTGCATTTTAGGATACCAAGTCCTATCTGAGGTAATCAACAACACGAAAATGTGCTGATTCCACTCTGGTTCACAGAGACAGACTGTTTTACCCGTGATGGTCTGAGCTTGCCTGGCACCCTGAACTGGGCAATTTAAGCCCAACAGGCATGCACGAGTTAATCATTTCAAAGCACTGACTGATGATAAAAACACTGGACTGCAGTAGCATTATTCAGTTAAACCAGCATGATTTCAGGACCCTGAAGGAATAGGGATGGTGAAACTACAGTTCTTACTCAACATCACTCCTCTTTACCAGTTTTTATTTTCAATTGTAGCTATGGATGGAGAAGGTTTTTTAGCTCTTTATTCCCAATGAATAGGTAAATTAGACTTTGAAAAGAGATTCTTATGACTAATGCAACCTGACCTGTGACTGTACCTGTAACATGACTGCACTACCAAACATTATTCATCATCAGGTTAGAGCTAACACAAGGTAGGACTCCATTGCACACTTACTTTAACACAACCAACATCTGTAAAACACAAGAAAACATCTTTCAGATCCACCCATGGAGCCTTCCCAGTTTTCTTTTCCATCTCTGCAGTAGATATCAGGAGATACTCATGTTTGGGATCCTCCCCCCTTGAATTCTTGGCAGATAGAGGGTTACCTTCCATTTTCGGCTTCCGGCACTGGGCTCAGACAGCTCACATACCAACTGCTGTATTATTGTGTGAATGAACTCTTGGCTCAGGTCACATTTCTACCCAACAAGTCTCTACTTTCAAAAACACAAAATAAAGGTGATTTTCTTTGCTAACCCTGAGGATGGATCCAGCAAAGTCACTGAAGAGCAGAGGCTCACAGGCAACGGGCCGTCACTTTCCCCTCAGCTCCTCTATTTACTTCCTGCACCTTGATTCACATCCAAAAAAATGCTGAAGACAAATGAGATTTGTTGAGGACCCCTGAAAGAGTAATGTTTTCAAAAATGAAGAGTACTGAATGTAGTCCAGCCATGGGGTTATAGTAGCACAGACAAAAGGAAATTGCAGCTGTCTCTTTCAATGTTATTTGACTGTAGTTTGCTTCCCTTCACCTGAGGCTTGTAAAACCTGTGCAAACAGCTCCCAAGCAATGCACAACAAAATGCAAATCAGCACTTAACTCTTGAAGAAGGCCAATATGTCTCAGTGCTACAGAAATATTGTGGTATGGCCCCTGCCTCCTCATGCCCTCGCAAAATTCTTTGAAAAATTATGCAAAAGCAGCTATTCTCTGAAAGGAAATCAAGAAATTTATAGCTGATTTTTCTCCGCCACAGACCACTTCTCTAAGAGTGCTTGTTTTCTCTTTCTTAAGAGACTGAACAGGAAGAGGATATTGAATTGTTCTTAAAGAAAAAAAAAAAGTAAAGCTAAAGCCATCAGCCTTCAGAGCCAGCCAAAATAGTCAACACCTACAGCAGCATGAAGCTACCAGGGATCCCCAGTGAGGCAGCACACAAACATGCTTCCATTCAGCCTACCAACCTCCCCTGCAGCAAAGCACAAAAGTGCTGATTCAGCTGCTAGATAAATATTCCTACATTTGGAGGAAGAATGAATGGAAACAGAGGAACAACTTCAACTGCTGCTGCAGCAGCACATGAAGAAACTTTAAAGCCACGCTCAAACCCCAACTGGCTGAAAAAGAGCTCTGTCAGTCATACTATCCCAGCTGTGGCAAGAGAAGAGATGGGAAGGCAGTCTGTTGTTGGGAGGTATTTTTGGTACGAAAGGAGCAGCAGCTCACTTACATAAATTTCTGGTTGACAATGTGACGTCCATCTCAGACAGCAGAGCTCTTCCAACAGGCAGAGCTCCTCCCTGACATGGCCAGCCTGCAGTCCACGTAGGGGAATGATCCCCTCCCCAGTCTGAGAGTAGCATTTGCCTCTCACCTGCACAACTGCGGCATTTGTACCAACTGCAAAGGCCCCACAATTTGCTTTGAATCTCTCCTCTTCCTGACAGTGAAGCACAGAAAGTGTGAAATTCCAACACAAAGTGCTGCAACATAAGTTCAAGGCCAAGATCTGAGTCACCCTGACTCAGACCTTGGGCCCTCCCCAAGCCCTCTGCCCAAGGAGCTCAGCCCTGAGCCTCCAGTCACTGCCTCAGCTGTTGTAGAGATGTGCCTGTCTCCAGCTCCAGCCCTGTCTCTGCCAGGCAATGGACCTTGTTCATCTGGACCCTGCTCTGCATTCCATCTCCCTAACTTGACCTCAGCCCTGCTTCACTCACCACTACAGACCTGCCCAGTGTCACTGGATGTGGTCCTGACCCTGACCTTGTGTTCTCAGCTTGACTTTGCATAAATCTCATCACTGCAGATGTGTCCAATGATCTGGACTCCCAGCTGACCCTGATGACCATCCCCAGCTTGGCCCTGCTTGCCTTGCTGGGATAAAGTGGAGCTGCACCCTGCCCAGCCAGAGCCCTGCCCAGCCCGCTCAGGTGCCTTCACCGCACCCCAACACTCATGTCAGAGGTGACATATCCTGAATTCACCTATTACATGAACAAAACAAGCCCAAGCTGTGTGCTAAAAAAGAACAGCACAAAATAGATGTTCGCATGGCAGAAAGTGAGAAAGAAAACCTCTAGTATGCTTCAGATGTGATTTTTACAGTAGCAGGAAATTCTCAAATGACTCTGCCCTGTGAAGCTTGTGTGCTGCATCTCTCATGTAGCTCTGGCTTGCAGGGAGCTGGTAGGCAGGCAGGCAGGTACCTGAAGCCAAGATACAGTCTGCTGCCAGAGAAAAGAAAATTACTCCTGCCTTGGAGACAATGGGGCTTCCTTAGAGAACTCCTGTTCTATCTATAACTTTGCTGACCTTCAGAAAATGCTCCTTTTTGTGAAGAGCAGTAGCTTAGCAGTTGGCAGAGGCTCCAACTGTGGAGCTCTCTGATATAATAACTGAATGAGCTAGGACTTATCAGCTAGATGTACAAAAATACAACCAAAAATAGAGAGGATAACAGCCTTCCCTCGCTCTCAAAAAAAAAAAAAAGCTGTTCGAGCACACAGCCAAAAACTGCACTGTTTGCATACCCATGGAGACTAGGAAGACACTAAACCAATGCAGGTCAATCTTGCTTCAAAGGAAGTAAGGTCAACTTAAAACCTGAATGCAGAAAATTGAGATTTCAGGGGTCAGGCTTCGTTGGGTCCACAGCAGAGCACACAGTCATTTAAGGACATTCATCCCAGGGCCATACATATTGAAAGGAGTACCACTATACTTTCATTTTCTTCCTAAAAACATGCCCTCTTAGTTTGTTACTACTGTGTACTTCATACTTCCTGGAGAAAACCATGACAGATTTCCAACTTGTCAGCCCTGGGAGAACCTGCTCTGATTATTCAAGTAGTCAAATGGGGGCTTTCCAAGTTGTGGCTGATTGACACATTTAACGTGCTTCCCTCAACAAGAGACTATTACCTGATTTCATAGACTCCAGAGCCATCTGTCCTCCTGTCTGTGGAGTAAAGAGCATGTTTTGATTGCAGTCGCTCACATGCCTGGCCTCATTTACTGGACAAACTTCCCTTCTTGGACTTGCTGCCTTCCTAGCAGAACAGCACTCTGG
The DNA here is from genome assembly GCF_017639235.1 of Corvus kubaryi. Lineage (NCBI taxonomy): Eukaryota > Metazoa > Chordata > Aves > Passeriformes > Corvidae > Corvus > Corvus kubaryi. The sequence goes on from NW_024581131.1 coordinate 6,800,030, forward strand.
CAGATCACACCACCAAATGCGACTGTGAAAGGAGGGCTGCATTCAGAGTAGGCAGCATCCATCTCTGCATCACTCTAGGTATTTCACTCCTCTCCCAATAGTAACAGGTTCTTCATATGTTCACTAACACTGACTTGTAAGTAGGCAAAATATGCGAAGACTGAAACATAAGCCACAAAAGAATGTATGAAATCATACTGTGAAATACTTTCTACGTGCTGAGAGCACCCATGGTTCTAGATACAGCTTCCATCAAACCAGGTACCCGGCAGCCCAAGGAAACACGCTCACCTAGTGACGTTACCACACCAAAAAGCACGAAGGGGCTTTGAAAATACACTCCTGCACGCAGAGAGAACAGCAGGAAAGAATTCAATTACTTTCAAGCAGAAAATAAGAAATTCACCACCCATCAGTTTCTTACTTGTCTGTAATTACTGAGCATTACAATAACCTCATTGCATTGCTTATTATGCTAATCTTAATTAGCTTGCTGTTTCTTTGCACACTCTCCCATCTGTCATTTTTGTTGGTTTTCTCTCCTCTGACACTTTTACTGCAAACTCTTTTGAGTTAAGGACTGATCTTCTATTAAAGGTATAGAAAGCCTGGTCTGAGGAGGTCTTGATCTCTGACTGGGATTTTCAGCTAAACTAATTAGCTGGCAAAAAATGTATCTCTGATTATTTTTGTTTTGCTGTTAAATTAACTTTCACCTTGAAACAAGTGGTACTAAAGTGAAAAGGACTCTCTGTAATTACCAGGAAAAATATACCCGCAAATAGCAGCAGCAGAATCAAATCTGTAACATCATTTCCCTTTCCTTTAACTCTTCCTCTCCCCTTCCTTTCAAATATTTATTTAGTGGTATGAGTGAAAATCTGCCTTCTGTTTGATTTCTCTGAAAATCCAACAGTTCCTAACATTTAAAGAACCAGTGAGCAGCAGATGTACAGGCTGTTATGATCATGGCGAAATAAAAACCCCAAATCACAGACTCCTTTAGAAAAACAGAGGCTTCTATTTTGGTCTTTCTCCTTTCATAAGTTTGCTCCCTGAATACACCTTAAATGAGTAAGGCAATTCTCCTGAAGTATCACTAGTTACTACAAGGGACCAAGTGTCATCTGAATGCTGACACCTGGAAGCCTCCTCCCAGAGAAAGATTTCCAAATCCCTGCATCAGGACAGTCAGAATCCCTGAAGACTAAATACTCATTAAATAATAAGCACACATCTCAGCTTGATGGACTTTCTGTTTCTATAATGGTCTGAAGTGGATTTATGTTCACAACCACATGGATGCAAGAGTACTGGGGCAGTAGTGACCATCTACCAGAGGAAGGTGGTAAAATTACACAGGAATTTCATTACTGGTTTGTATCTGAATACAGCAAAGCACAAAGCCACCATTACAAAAGGAAGCTCTTAGATACAGCTTAACAAAAAAGCCTTTGCCCACACCTTTTCCAAAAGAAAATCCTAGGACAGAAAATGTAAATGAGAATTCATTTGACCTATATTGAGGCTGTATGTGAGAACAAAAACCCATTCCTGACCAGCTGTAGGAAACTCTGCTTAAGAAGGAGTTCGGATGGTGCAAGAGGCATGGATCCTATCTCTGTTATGTCCAAATGCTGATGAACAAGCTGCCAACCAGCTTCTGAGTTCAGAGTCTAGGGGCGACACAGAAGGTAAAATTAAAGCAAACAGTTCCTCTCCACATCTCCTTCACAGCATTTTGCCCTGATTTGCACTATCAGCTACAGTGTTGAGTTGACTCAATCACAGCCCTGCCTTTCCCCCAGCTCCTGCAAAATTTTCAGAAACAACTTGCTAAAACAGTAGAGGGAAAAAAAAAAACCAAACTTCTATTGCCAGAGACACATTAAATTAATAGTTTCAGGAAGTTTTGGATTCAGGTTTGCTTCCAACAAGACACAAGTGCCTCTCTATGAGCACAGAGGCAGAAGGGTCATGCCAAGACTCAGACTCAGAAGCCCCTTGGACATTACAGCTGTGTCACACTTGTGCTAGGATCTAAAACAAAATCCTTCATATCAAAGAAGTCTCAAGTTCACAGGGCTTGAAATCCAGGCTGAAATTGAGATTTTACATTTCAGCTCCATCTCAAATCAGCAGTGCAGCAGCTAAGCCTCAGCATGCCTAAGCAGTATGTGGTAGGAGCAAAAAAAAGCCCAGCACAGAGAGTCCTGGTCTGCTGTCAGTAGGAGCCCACCACCAGAGCAGTCAGTTTATAGAGAAGTGACAGCAGAGAGCCTGCACTCATTCTGTTATCGCTCAGTTTACAGCTCAGTGATGGGCTCTTTCTCCCCTGACAGTCCAGAAATATCATTGTGAGACTGAAAAAATCATGCTACATTTCTCCTGTCTCTAACAGCAGCACAGGTAATAAAGACTCTGAATTGCATATTCAGGACGGTGCCTAAGAGGTAAGCATCAGATGCTTTAGGCAGAAAAGACTGCAGGCCACTCTTTCATAGTTTTATAAGGTCTGCAGGGAGAAGCAGCATAAAGATTTCTATTTGTCACAATAATCAAGTGTCTTGAAAATACACTAGGGAACCATTCTGAAATCAGAATGGAGTTATTTTTACTTAGTCGCTTCCTTGATCAAAACCACACTTTAAAATATATATTCTCTGGCTCTAAAAATCTTTGAAATATAGCAAGTAACTCATCAGAGATAGCAGCACTGAAGGGAGTCTGTACCAGTATCTAAATATCTGGACAGAAAGTCAGTAAATACAAATATTAACACAACCCTGCACTAACAGGAAGCAATGGCAGGTGGGAAAACTGGCCAGAGCCAGTCTAGACGCAGCATGTGCACCTCTGAGGCTGCTTTTCCAACCAGGCTGCCCAGGCAGCAGATTGCTGTCACTGTCACCCACAGTGCAGCCCCACGCCTCAGAATCCACTCTGATCCAGGTTGGAGAAAAGAGATTGCCTCTGCCAGCATCACAGCAAAGCTAAATTGTTATTACTAATGACCTCTATTGACTTGTTTTATGAATAAGTAGATACTTTTTCTTTTTTCTCATTTGTGTATTTTTCTCCACAGAGAATTTATGTGCTCTGCAAACTCTGAGAAGGAAGAGAGTGTCCGTACCCAGGAAGAACATGGACGAGCGTTTACGCAGGTCTGTAAATACAACCCTGCTGACAACACTCTGCGCAGAATCACAGCTCCTCCTACCACTTCAGGTTTTTTGGAGCAGAGGCTGTGACTCAGATCAACCTGTCAAATGACCTAAGGAAAGTGCAGAAAAATGATGCAAGGAGAGGTGCCAGGCCAAGCACTCCTTGGAGCCTTTGGGATCACTGTCAGTACTTAAATCTCCAGTGTCAGCACCTCTGCTGTGATGAGCTTACTACTTCCAACAGCAAACATGAAACAAGCATTTCCCTTTTCATCATGCTCAAATCCTGCATGAAAGCTGTCTTTGGAACATGCTCCCTGTTGGATACTTAGGCAAGTTATTTAACTTTGCAGGGCTAGGTGAGAACCAGAATCCTTGAGCAAGACATCAATCCAAGGGTCCATCTGCGCAGGCGCTGCTGGCAGACTGACCCTCCTAAGGGTTTTGGTTGTTGGATGCTGTGCAGGGAAAGCTCTGTTAGCCTGAGGGCAAACCAGGATGAACAGAGCTGGGAACTCTCCCAAGAACTGCTAAAGTAACCCTCCGTCTCTGCTTCCCACCCCTCCCTTTTCATGATTGCCTAAAGGTGTTGTATTGAGTTTGTGTAGCAAGGTTTTGATAGCCAGGGGGCTACAGGGGTGACTTCTGTGAGAAGCTGCTGGAAGCTTGCTCCATGTCCCATAGAGGCAATGCAAGCCAGTTCCAAGATGGACCTGCCACTGGACAAGGTCGAGCCCATCAGCAACGATGGCAGTGCCTTTGGGATAACAGATTTAAGAAGAGGGGAAGAAACCCTGTGCAATGGGAGCCAAAGGGAAAATATGTGAGAGGAACAGCCCTGCAGACACCCAGGTCAGTGAAGACTGAGGGGAGGAGGTACTCCATTCACTGGAGCAGAGATCTGCCTCCAGCCCATGGAGGTCCATGGAGGAGCAGAGATCCACCTGCAGCCTCTGGAGGACTCCATGCGGGAGCAGCTGGATGCCTGAAGGAGGCTGTGACCATATGAGAAACCCACACTGCAGCAGGCTGCTGGCAGGACCTGTGGTCCTGAGGAGAGAGGAGCCCACACTGGAACAGGTTTGCTGGCAGGACTTGTGACCCCATGTGGGGAACCCACACTGGAGCAGGGGAAGAGTATGAAGAGTCCTCCCCTCTGAGCAGGAAGGAGTAGCAGAGACAACATGTGATGAACTGACCACAGCCCCCACTGCCCATCCCCCTGTGCCACTGGAGGGAGGAGAGAGAGCAAACTGTGAATAAAATTAAGCTCAGGAAGAAGGGAAGCAAGGGGAAGGGGGCTTAAAGATTTGGGTTTATTCCTCATTATTCTACTCTGATGTGGCTAGCAGGAAACTAATTTCTCCAAGTTGAGCCTGTTTTGTCTATGACTGCAGCTGGTGAGTGATCTCTCCCCATCCTTATCTTGATCCACCAGCCTTTCATTATATTTTCTCTCCCCTGTCCAGCTGTGGAGGGGAGTAACAGAGCAGCTTGGTGAGCACCTGGCATCCAGCCAAGGTCAATCCACCACAGGTGTGAAAGATACATCTGTGCCTTGCATATTTTAAAGGAATTGCTCTCCTATTTAAAAAGATATTCCTGTCATGAGAGAGCACATACATATCACAGCTGGCAATAGCTCCTCTGCATAGGAGTCTTCAATCATACAGTATAAATATGTATACTGCGGGGCAGAAAACACTCTGACAGGGACATAGGAAGCCTGACAGAATAACCACTCCTCTGCCTACATGCACTAAGCCATTGGGTAAATAACTCTTCAAGCTGGTGAGCTTTTTTCCTTCTAAATACATTCTATTTACTTGATTGTCGGTAATGACTCCTCTCTGAAATCGTTAAGCTCCATCCCGCAGAACCATATTTAGATGGGATTACACTTACACTCATAACAAGAAATAAGATGGCATCACTCACCTAACACTGTCACTTGTCATGAAGTGTTCTCTTTTGCACAAATAATGGCTAAATTTCAATCCTTCTTCCTGCAGCAAATAATACCTTAATCTACAAGCTATGCTGTATTCCTAGGGTCAAGCATAGAGCAAGGTGATATTCTTTACATTCTTTACAATTAATGTTCTGAAAACTGCCATTTCAGGTCCTGAAGTACAGAGAGGGATTTGAAACCATCAGGTTTTTTGTGCCTAAATGGCAATGTTTTTACACAGCCTTTTTCTCAAGAGTTGAGAGGCCGGTATTTTACTCAGAAGGGCTGCAAATCAGAACAAGCTTCTATCAAGAACAACAGTGAATCTCTAACCACATCCTACACCACAGGAAAGAGCAGAGAAAAGGACAGAGACAACACACAGGGACACTTCCCCAGAGCCCTGCCTCACACTCCACCTCTTGGGCATGTCCTGATTCCAAGTGTATTCTTATTTCATTGACTTTAATAGGTTTTAGTCCTAATTTTCTCATTTTTGAGCTCGTGCTGCCCTCAGTATGTTCTGTGACAACAACATCCACAGGCTTAGCCGTATATATTCTTCAAGAAACCATTCCTTATTCACTCTTTTCCATCAACCCCTAATGTTATGCCTACAGAATCTGTGAAGTCCATCCTCAAGTCACCTGTTCCTAGACTGAAGAGATCTAGTCTACTTAACAACCCTGCATCTGGAACTCATTCCCTGTCTCTGATCCTCTTGTATCCCTTCTCTGCACTTTTTACAGTTGTTTGAGGGTTTTTTGAGGTCAGAGACACCAGAATTTCACAACACTCGATACAAGTGTCTTATTTTTGAGATACCAATGCCCATCAAAGGTGGCTCATGGGTTAAGCACAACAGAAAAGAAGCATCCAAAAATCATCTGTGTCTTCAAAAGTCTTGGCCTTTAATTTAACTGTATTTACGGAAAGACTTTTCTTTCACTGCTAGCTTCACTATCTTTTTAAAAATAGAAACTTCCAATTAGACCAGTAATTCACCTATTCTTATCTCTGACAGGGTAAAACACTTTAGAGAAGGCTAAGTTGTAGAGCACATAGTGATATATTATAATTTAGAAAACATCTTCCAAAACCCAAAAGTGTTTTAATTCTTAACACATTAATATGACTTTTATTGTGGGCAGGAATTGAAGACGACTCAAGAAACCCAACTAACCTCAATGCCAAAGCCTTTGGAAAAAGAAGAGGAACACAAGATCCCAAATTTCACATTTACAAATTGTTTTTCTGTCTTCCTTAAGGCAACAAGCACAAGTAGGTTAATTTCCAAGTATTTTCCTATGACACTGTTCTTACTTTATGAGAAATGGAAAACACGATCATGTGATATTGCATTCATCATTCTGCCCTACATTTACCACACCATCTTTGATTAAACTGCATCAAATTCTTCACATGCCAAAATGTCTTTTGATCTGAATAATCTTCATTATTGATCAAAAATTTTCTCTTTGAGCATTTGAGTTGAACAGGACCAGTGATTCGATGCCTTCCTCCTTATAGCCAAGTGGCCAGAGATAGCTTTCAAGGAAATTTCTGGCTTGCTTTCATCACTATTCTCAGCAGCTCAATTACAAATGATGCTAATAGACATGAAATTTTAAGTGCCTTTCAGGAATTTCAGGCACTTCAATGTAATAGTGAATTTCTGACACTATCTTGCCCTTAAAGAAGATTTCTGACTTTGACCACATTTTTTCTGACCTTTCATTGCCTAGGAACATCCTTTGTTCTTAACGTCTTAGCAGCTGGTGAGAAAGAGCTGCATCTAAAGACTGTGTCTTTACTGGGAGGACTGAAGGTATGTGAATGCAAACATTTGCAAAATTCACAAGGAACATAAATACAGCAACAAAAATAAGAGTAACTTAAAATTGATAATAAGGAGAAGGACATATTGGGAGACTTGCAATTTAAAAAGCAATAGCTTGTTAAACCGGCTTTAATACCAGCTTAGTTCATTACTCATTACACAGTGACAGGGAAAATAAAGCTGGAGGAATTGCTAATGATGCCAGAAGTCTGTAATGTGCATTCTGTAGTTCCTAATCTCTTAAAACTAAACACAAAAAAAAATTAAAAAAATAAAAGGCTAATCATCTGTTCCTAGTCCCCTGATTTCATATCAAATTGCCAGCAAACAAATCCACTTATGGGGAATTTTTTAGTTCCTTTTCGGCAGTACTTTAGTTAGATTCCACCAATAAGTCTCTGAAAGGAACATAATTTATTTCTCAAAGCAGTTAGATGAGGCTTGCTCTCTTCATGTGATAACAGTCTTGGCCATCCGACCTCTTTCTGAAGTACTGGACAGTGCTCTACACTGCCCTGGCACAACCTTTCCCTTAGTCAGTGCCTTCCAGGGTTGGGTTATAAACATCACTTCCTACAAATCAGTGCTGTTGAACCTGCTATTCCAAAACTTAACCTTTTTTCCTCATTTCTGCTAGGGATGCTCTTTCTGCAGACACTAAGGTGAAGCAGATCTTGGATGACTTAACAGATCCATTTCTAAAGAGTTCTGTTTTCATTCAGCAGTATCCTGGTTTTGGCTGGGATAGAGTTACTTTTATTCATAGTAGCTGGTACAGTGCTGTGGTTTGGATTGAGGATGAGAACAATATTGATAAGAAACCTGTATTTTAGTTGTTGCTAAGTACTGCTCACTCTAATTCAAGGACTTTTCAAGTTTCCTGTGCTCTAGGATGCAGTCAGTGACAACAATTCAGACACACAGAGACTGCACATACATCCACTACAAGGCCAGAACATGAAATATTGGAAATATGTCCTTCCTCTGATAAAGACAAAATATTGACGAGTAGAGTCAATTTGCTATCAGCAATAGAAACTTCCCAGTCTCTGGTTTTGTGTGGAAAATATTCACTCGGAGCTCTGTTTATCCACTCTCATATCTATAAAGATATATAGCACACTTTTGGAGGATCAAAATATCTGCTTTACACTGTCAGGTAATTTATTGCAAGAGCCTTATTGAAAATAGCAGGACTTAACTCTCAACAAGCAATTCCATATGCTTGCTCCATGCACGTCTCTGAAGCATCTCTGCCTACTTCATGGATGCAAACAAGTCTTCATTCATTACATGCATTAATGCACAGCTAAATATAGTGCTCTCAGAGCAGTTGGATCTTCTTTCTGCCTTACAAATTTCTGACAATTCCTTAGCTGAATTTTGATGACAAAGACATTAGGAATACAATTTTGTAAGCAAAACTGTCACAGCAGACAAAAACGTCATCCCACTGGAATCATCAAAACGTGTACCTCTGTGAAATGAGCCTACTTCTGTAATAATCCTACTCAAGTAAATGCCTGGTATTAAAATGTAATCTGCTTCATTTAAAATGACATCATAAGGTCTTAAAGAGTTGGTAAAGAACCCCAAATGCCCACTCATGCATGCCCTTTTTCACTATTTAGGAGGAGACTGTACTGTCAAAATGGGAGGCACTAAAAGGTGCGATTTCCAAAGTGCAGGAAAACGGAATCTAAAGGTGATGCGTAATGGCGCATCCACTGAAGCATTTGAAAAAAAACCCTTTAAATCAGTGGTGCGACACTAGGCCCCAAAATAAATTCCTTGAGACTCCAGTGCAAGAAGAAACAGAATCGTTTCTTCTTGCACGCAGAAATGCTCTCTCACCAGCCCTGACAGTTCTGGGTTCTACAGAAGCATGCAAGCAAACAACCAGTTTAACTGACTTGCAGCATCAAAACCTTAAAGTACTTGTTCCAGAAGTTCCCGAATATATGAAAAAATCAATTAAGTGAAGTAAAACAATTGTCTTTGAAGTATTCACAGTGCACTTTGGAAGGGCCATGTAAAGGAAGGAGAACATAGTGGTTCACATTATCTTTACTTGCAGAGTTTCAGCAGGAGGGAAAAGAAAAAGAGAATCCCTCCTGCAAGTCTGTGTGTGGTTTGTAAATCTTACTGAAAGGAAGTGGCAACGACAAAACACATAGTTGGGACAGGTAGGCACTTGCAAATGGTTGGCCAGAACAAAAAATAAGAGATAAAAGAACAAAATTACCTATAAGTGCTATTCCCTACCACCTCTTACTTAGTGGATAGGCAGTCTTGGAGAAGGGCCTGCTGTAAATCCAATTAAGTCAGATTCCTCCAATTGTTTTAACTGACTTTTGATAAGGCTTAGCTTTTAGATCTTACTGTTCCTAATTACCAGGGTCATTACAGTGTTCCTTGAGGACTAACCAAGAATAAAACCCCACTGCTTTAAACACAATGCAAACAAACCCAAAGACATTCTAGACAAATCTTTGTATATAATCAAAAAAGAAAGAAGATGGGAAGATAATCTACAATGACCTGTACCATTACTTGCTGTTTTGCCACCTGAAAGCCAGGCATGGCCAATAGAAGGGGAAACATATTTCTGCTCCAGCTGCCTTAAGCTATTGGAGAGCTGCTCAGAGAAGCTCTGCAATGAATGATGCAGGGAATTAAGTAAAACACAGTCATTGTGATCTCCCCCATTCCATGACTGCACAGCCAGGTAAAGGTTAAGACCCTGTGCATTCAAACTACCCAGCAGAGTCTTTGAAGAGCCTGTGCAATCTGGCAGGGCAGTCCCAACTGCTTCCAGTTACTGCAAGGTAACACAAAGTACATTCTTTGGTACTATCACAGAGGAAAAGTGCTTTCAAGGGACTTGAAAGTATTTACATGCCAATCTCTCTAACCAACAAGAACAAAAAAAAAATCTAAGGTAAAGTTGATGACATTCTAGAGAATTCCTGATATATCGTGAGACCTTGTGTTGCTTAAAATATGCATTAATATGCATTAAAGAAGCTCCGGAGCATTCTTATTTTCAGCTGAATTATTGGCTCACAGCATGGCAGCCACTTGTAAAGACCTCACAGAAAATTATTCTGTATTTCAGGAGGGGAAAAAAATAAAAAACCAGAGAGTATGAAATTACAGTGTATCAGTGTAGAACAATGCTCCAGTAAGATCATCAAAAAACTGAAGAAAAACTGAACAGAGTACAAGAAAAGGTAGAGATTAGACTGATCCCAAGTCAAGGAAAAAATCTGGGACACAAGAACAAAATCAATCCATACTGCACAGAACAAACAAATAGTTTGCTAGAGTCCACAAGAAAGTGTGCAAGATCTTATCTGTAGTGGATAATATGCACTCACACTAGTATTTATTTTTGTACAATAGAACAGGTTAGAAGGTGAAGGAAGAAAGGAAAGTTGGAACCAAACCAAAAAGACCCCACCCAACCCAAACCACCAAACAGAATACAATTGATTTTTATATAACACGCTCATTGTGAAGTGTTGTAAATTACCTTGCTGCAAGACAGTCAATCACAACCTAAGGGAACAATAAAGTTTTACAGCAGGGTAAGTAGAGAGGAAACAGCTTAGAGAGGAGGAGAGAGAAAATGTATTGGGAAAAGAAAATCCAAGCACATCAAACATGATAGGATCGGTCTGGAGGGATAAGGGAATTAGCGAATGAGCTAAAAAAGCAACAGTGTTGAACACATCTTTGTGTGAAGATGGAAAGATTTTTTTCCTCCACAACAATATTCAACCAGATGGAAATAATCCAATAGCATCAAAGTATCAATAAAAGCTATTCTATCAGAGGAACACTGCTTTCTAGCTCCCCTTCCTCATAGAGTAGCTGACCAGTATCATAAACAGTTATTCCAGTGAGCATGCAGAAATTTATTTTTAAACATCATAATAGATCATTACAGCCACCTAGAACCTGAATTCATAGAAATGCCAGGAACATGCAGTACTGTACTCTGCAAGGTTCACATCCACACACACCATGTCAGCTGTGCCAAGTAAACAACTCTTGAATTCATCCCAGTACTCGTCCCAGAATCCTTATCCAAACTCACACCCTCACATACTTATATCCTAGAAAACTGATTGCAGCTCCTCTGTAACAATTTCCTAAACAGGACATTGAGTCTCACGTGTTAGGTGGTTACACATTCAAATCTACACTGCCTCATTTGTTTAGCCCTTTTACCCACTGGCACCCAGATCCACAGTCCCATCTTTTCACCCCAAAGAGCACCCTTTCCTAAGTGCTTTCTTCTCTAGCCACATGAATATAGCCTGCAAATCCCTTTCACAGCGAGGACTTGCTCTCCTCATCTGTATTCGCCGCTGCGGTCACTGGAGAGGCTGCGAGGGCCGCGCGTCAGCCATCGACCGCCGCGGGCAGTTCCTGTCACCAGCACTAAGTAGTTGCTTATTAGATAGGCAGGGGAAACTCAGACCTGTGAGCAGCGTTATTTATGACAGAAACCAAGAGCTGTGCAATGAGAGGGGAGGAGGATGAGGAGAAGGAATTCTGCCAGGGTTGAAGGATGCCCTCGCCCAGGTAAAGCCCCTGATTCTGGAAGGGTAGGTGAAATCGATTATTTGCAATGGCTGGATTTCTAAAGAAATTATCTTTTAACTCAATCTTCAACCTGAGAGTGAACGTGGCCTTCACAATTAGTGGGGAGCAACAAAGATAAAGAATTGTTAGATTAAGTACCCTTAATCTTACTCTTTTGGGATTAGGTCTGTGGTGCTGTGGACTGCACTACAGCTCAGAAAATGGTTCTTGCAGAGGCAGTGGAGCCATATTGATTCCCTGGCATTCCTACACACTTAAGGTCTGTAATAAAGTTTAATGAATGTAATGAAGCAGAGATCAGTCCTTTCCTCTAGAGAGCTGAGCAGCCCCACACCTTCCAGGTACATTCAAAACCTCAGTACAAGCAGTTTTCTTTCTCTCATCCCTGAATAGTTTCCAACTGGCAGGAAATACCCAGGGTGTCAACAGTTGTTCACTGGTTAATTATGTAGTTGGAAGGCATCATACATCCTACATCCTAAACACCTTCAAGAGTCATTTGAAAGCTTGTCACCTTTACAGAAGATTTTCTGTCCTGGAAGTTAAATTAACTTCCCAAAACTACAGTCTGTACAGAATGATGTCACAGAAAACTTATGAGCAACAGTACAGTTGGAATCACACTCCTGTAACCTACAACACTTTTGATCCTAACAGGATCCAGATCAGCAGCAATATTTAGCAGCAGGCTTTAACAAAATGAAGTGAAGGAAGGGCAATGGAAACACCACCAAAAATAAACACCACCAGGTAAATAAATTACATTAAGGGATATCGGGGAAAACATCCTTAGTAAGATGCTTCGCATTCCCCTAGGCTGCCTCTCCTCCTCTTTTTAATACACTGCCTTATCAAGGAGAATAAATTGGTTCAGGTTACTTGCTAAAAATAGAACACATCAATAAAACTCACTTCCAACCTCTTTAACCAGTTCATATTGCAGAAAACGTGCTGTTAGAGGAAGAAGGTTCCAGCATGCAAGTCCATTTCCGTCCCTTAGTCATGCACACTCTCACATACAAACACTGAAAACACAAGCGGTATGCCCCTACATTAAACCATCTAAATAGTATCGTTTCCCCAAATGTGAGGGAACAACTAATTTGGAACAGAGCATCACTGCTTTCAAGACCACTACAGCTGTGCATATTGGTAGGGATTCAGCTCCTCACACTCTGTGTCCAGATCTGAGGATTTTTGCCTACTTCTTCAATAACAGGGATTTCTTTATTGCTGATTCCTCATCATAAAAAAGGAACAGAAGTCTTTGAAGTCAAAAGTATTACTTAATTCTGTAATCACTATAGGATAATAAGTATCTTTCCAGAGTGAAAAAGGATTGGTAATTTGAAAAAAATTATGCACCTGAAGATACACATAGACATGAAGACACCTACTTTGTATTTTGACTCCTCAACAACTTTGAAAACCTGACTTTCTCTCTTGTAGGCAGCCAGCAGAAAACTATCCTTAATTTTTTCTTTTTTCTTCCCCCCTTTTTTTTTTATAATCTCTTTTATAGAGCAATTTGACATCCTGGTGCCCAGCAGTGATATCAATCATTGAAACACCCCTCTGTTTCCCCAGTTTCTCTTAGAATCTGAGAATCTGTTATATAAAAAGAGCAGTTGGCAAAGCACAGTTCTTACAGCTGCTTGAATGCCAGACTGAGATGCTGCTACAACCTCTTCCTTTTGCTGCCCACTCCAGCCCACCAAGGAAAAAAGGTAAGGAGCTCAAGGCAGATGGGAAAAAGTGTCTTTGCCTGGCAGCAGCAGTGAAGTTCGTGAGCACAATCACACAAAGGTGACACTTTTACTGAAGTGCTGTATGGGATGGAGTCATGGAGCATCAACTTCCCAAGCCATGCCTGCTTACTGTTATGAGTTCCTTGAGGTGTTCTGTCCAAGGCTAAGGGTGTTCAGAGGTAGATTTTTCATTAACAGGGGGTATTAAGGCAGTGGCTTAGGACCGTAAGGTAACAAGACCAGGCAGTTTGAGCAACGAGTCTGGAAGAACTGTGATCTTAAACATAGCAAATACTCAGTTTTTAGAGGAAAGTGGCATCAGTCTTGAGCTCAAGGATGCGCTGAAAGAAGAAGGGAGGCTTCTACTGCTGTTTTCTGTTTGTCCGACCAGGTTACGATGCCTTTTCACACAGATTAATAAATCACACTAGAAACAAAATTGCAAAAATCAACAGCAACCAACTGAAAATAGCATTATTCGATGCCGATAAGAAACATGGTATCTATCCACAGAAATCCTGTTGCTGAAAGGCTGATCCTGCTCAATTCCAAACACACAACTTAGTACCTTTGAACCAAGACCTCAACCCCCAATTAAATGACCTTGGTTTAAATGATTACTACTTGCCAATTCATCTGGTGTGATACTGCCTGTGTGCTTCCAGCGAGAGTAACCTCAAGAAATATTAATTTTTTGGTACGAGGGAAGCTTAGCAGGGTTACCTCAAATTGTCCTCGTTTGGGCCAGGACCTTAGCGCTATCTGATACCACTTTATGTCATTGCTGGGGCAGAGAAAGGGACTCTCTGGCTTTTCCTTATCTCATTGCTGTTTCCAGTAAATTGCTCTTCTCCCAGCTCGTGATTTTCATTTTTTGTGCCTCCAATTCTCGACTCCATCCCTGGAGCAGGAAGGGGGAAGGGAAGGGAAGGGGAGGGAGGAGCAAGAGAGCAGTGAATGGTTTGGAAGAGCCTCGGTGGGGGCATTGAACTGGGAAATACCATTCCTAAACCAAGACACAAATACATCATGGATTATAAATGTAGACAGAGACCATCATCAGCACTCAGCTGATACAAAGCCCACTATGATATAAAGACTGGTGTAGAGCGTCAAACTAGCACTGCTGTTGTTAAACCAAAATGCCACCTAGGTGCAAGGCAAATTCCCAGTTTGGGGAGTTTTGTCTTTTAACAGGTCCAGTGTACAGTGACATGAAAAGTCTATTATTTTTTTTCCCCATAAAAGAATTATGATTAGCAATGCTGGTGGTGGACTCTGCAATTTAAAGGATGCTTTTCAGTGAGCAGAGTGACACAGACTGACACCAGGTCCAACTCCTAGCTCAAAGCAGAACCAACTTAGATACCAAATGGAAAGCTGGAGGCAAAAGACAGACTGGCAGAAGAAAAAGAACAAGAAATTAATGAAGGAGAAGTAGCAGGATGAAAGGGAGTGGGGAAGTACAGAATAACACTTGGATGTTCTGAATTCTCATCATGATACTATACAGACTTCAGAGACCACAACTGCGGTCTCACAAAAGCGACCAAGTGTGGGCAGGGGAATAAATGGATGGTGGTGAAACAGCCAGATCAATGTCAGGATGAGAGGATAGGAAAAAATAATTCGAAGAGGCAGAGAAAGGAGAGCTTTGAACTGGCCTTAATTTTATCCCATAGGTAAACTCTGAATGCAGGTGCATCTCTGGTAGTAATTCCTATCTGCCAGGCAGTGCCTACACCTGTCTAGACCTACAGAAAACATTCTCTTCTAAATGGGTGATAAGGGAAAGGAATCTCAGGAAGTCAACACCTAAGAACTCCACACTTTTTTCACTGCCTTCTCCCATTCCTTTGCTCCTGCTTGCTCTGAAATGGAAAGTGCCTACATCTCTGGAATATATCCATCTGACACCACTTCCAAAAAGCAACAGCAAGGTGTGACAGCATCCAATACCCTACCAGCCCTGATACACTTTCCCTGTAGGAGAAGTAAAGGCAGGTATTTCATTAGTAGAAGCTTCGTAACAGTTTGCTGTAGCAGGGAAAAGTGCATGCTTACCTACAACAGCTGAAATGGAGTCCTGCCTGCCCATAATCCATGGAACAAACAACACAGCACCACAACAAGAATGAAAAATTCTGTATGCAGTTAAAAGATAGGATGCTGAAGTGCTCAAGCTGTTATTACATACTGAAATTCACCACAGATCAAGATGATTCTTTCACTAGAAGTCTACCACTTAAGTATCTTTGTATTGTTTCTAAGTTCATCTTGTATTTTTGCCAAAGCCTCCAGTTCTGATGATGTGTTTGTCTCCCAGCTGCCCAAGTGGATGCTTTATGGTGTCTGTCTCAGAAGGATGCCTCTGCTCATGGTATTTGATGCTTCCTGACATTCCCCCCAGCTACACTAAAGTGGATTAAGTTCACTGGCCTAAGCAGCAGCAGACATGGTGCTGCTATTAAGTGAGATTTGGTAAATGTTTCTGTTAACTCTGTTTTCACATAAAGCTCTTGGAGCAAGGTCAGGAAGAGTGAGAGAACACAACTTTTCTCTGAATTCCAGTTAGGCACCAGGCAGTGGGGGTTATTCAATACACTTCACTTTAAACCAAGGGTTTGCCATCTGTTCTGCACTCTAATTACAAAATATAAACCAAATATAATTCACTATTGTATCACAGAAAATAAGCTGTAGGAGACTTAAATTCATAGGGAAAGCTCTTCATTTAATGCAGAAAGCATCTGCAGAATTTTTCTTATGTTATCTTTTAGGCAATATAATCTAGAGAAAATGAGATTGCTTATCCAGGACCCTGACAAACACATTTCTGGAAAACTGGATGAGTCCCTGGGGTGAGATACTCAGTTTAGGAAAAATATGTTGCAGAGCAACTTCTGCATCAATTTTATCTATCTATCCAGAAGCGGAGGTATAACTATAATAAAAAGGTTAATACAGTCATGATAATACAAGGAGGCAACTGGGGCAAGAATGCAAGATAAGAATTGCCTTTATTAGAGTGATTGATAAAGTTTGCTATAAAAGTGAAAAATAAAAAACCAAAACTCCTCATGGACTGGTTTTCGGCTATGCAATTTATCGTTCATTTTTTTCTCCAACTACATCCAATTATAAAACTACAGTATTTTAGTCTGTTGAGTGACAGAGTCTCACTGTAATGGAAACACAGATAGAAGGAACAGCTGAAAACAACACCTGGGTTTCTTACAAGCTGGTATCACTTGCATGAAAGAGCAGCAAGAAAGGAGGAGTCTGGGGCTTCTCTTCGATCCAGCCTGTTGCGGCTACAGGCAGCTCTGCCACCTGGGGTTGTACATCCTGCAGAATTCTGGAGAACCTTTAACACTCCAGTGCACTCTGACATGCAGTTTCATTATAGACTGAAATGTAACGAGGACTGGCAGCCGCCAAAGGAAAGCAGCCCTTACATCCTTCCCCACAACCACCAGGCAGCAAACAGCACTATGGAAGCATCCTGACAAAATGGGCTGCTTCTGCCAGCCTGGCAGTCCCTGCACAACCTGGAATTTCAGAGACTTGCAGCATTTTGCTTAATCAGGAGCTCGCTGCCTTACCAGATGAATGTGCCTAATTGCTATTTACTAAAAAGACACCTATCAGTGATAAACTTAATGAAAGCAGAGATGTGAGAAAGGAAGAGGGAAACATAAGGAACTAACTGTCTTTGGATTCTGCACATTCAAATACAACCATTGCTTAAACACATCTTAATACCCAGCATATTTCTCTATAACTGAGCACATTTAGTGAAACCGTTATCGGATGATAGCAGGGAAAGTCTGACAATAAAAGCCTGCACGGACAGACGCCGGCATGGACTTGCTCTCTTACACGTAAGGAATTACAATATATTGATCACAAACCCTGTGATAAAACCAGGAGTGCTGATCAAGCTATAAAAAGCACGTGCTAATCACACCCACTGTGGACAATCCTCCCCAGCTCACCTCTCAACGTGCATTCCAGACACATGGGCTTTATGTCAAATCAGGTCTGCTTAATTTGAAGGTGAGGAATATAGCAACTGATGAAAACAATTGAAGGATGCTTCTGTCAGATAACTCACTCACTGGTTCCTGTGCCAACCAGGAAAACAGGCTCTCCTAAGGGGTTGATAAAACTCCCCCTAGCACAGGCCCACTTCCAAGGGTTGAGTTGGGAAGATGTTTGAATGAGTAGAGCACCCTTTGCCAAAACATTCCCTACCGTGCAAAATTAAAGAAAAGACAATTTCTAGAATTCTAAACCACTAATCAAGAGATAACTGAAGACAAGGGCAGAATATCCACAACTGAACTACAGGAAAAAAAGGCCAAAACAGAAGAGGTACATCTTGGATACTTTCAGGGTACTAGAGGTCTTGAATTTAAAAATATTAAGGGGGAAAAAAGGAGGAATAGGTAGGGGCTAAAAAGTTCCCAAGCCCAAAAGCAGAAGCAATAAGGACCTGTTCATCAATATGAGAAGCTCCAGTGCTAACACAGATTAGTCAGAACAGCTGCCAATAATGGGAGGGCTTTGACAAGAGTCACTTCCTAAGCGTGGCAGTGACAAAAATCAATGGGATGCCATTTGGGAAGGACAGATAAGGGCATAACTACTGGGGAGGTTACTCTACTGAAAGATCCCTGTAACCTACAAACGTAATATTGAGTGATCAGAGGAAACTGTATCTTCAAAACCACAGCTGTAGGAATTCCTCTCTTCCAGAAAAGTTACTATCTTAACCTTCGGAGCAGGCAGAAGATGCCAGTGAAACCCAGATCTTACTGGAAACTGTGGAATTTCTCACACTGGTTTCAAGAGAATTGAAAACCATTCTGGGCTTTATGTACATGTTCTTAATATCCCCAGATAAGACCATCAACCATCTGGAATAATTTCCCATTTTAGGCTTTCTGCACCTTCTTCCAAGGTGTCTGGCACAGGGTTCAGATAAGACAATGCTTGTCCAACCAAATGCAGTAATGCTTGTGTGATGAAAAATGAATGCCACAAAAAAAAAAAAAAGGAAAAAGTTGAGGATATAGCTGATGTGGATCCAGAACAATCTTAATAACAATACTAAAAATCAGTTGCAATAAAACCATCCACAGGAAATGTTTAGATTTTGATTTAGACTCCTACAGACAAAGAGATAGGAGATATTCAGATGAGTGACCCCTTTTTGAAAGACAGATTCAGTAGCAAACCTTCTTCAGGATCCTTTCCCTGAAGAAGATGAGGAGAAGCTGAAGTCAGCAGGGAAAATGCTGGGTAAAAGTCAGAGTCAAGGCAGTTCAGAGCAGTAAGCAGATTGCAACAGCAGCACTGGTTCTCCTCAGTGATGTGCTGAGGAGGAAATCACAGTGCAGGCAAGAACTATGCTAAGTACTGTTGATTAAAAGTTTGGAAACGATAAATAAGAAGGGTGCTTTGGAAGACACACAAATCGAAGTAACACTTTTAAAGTGTGAATGATACATGCAAATTCCAAACCGGGTCCTCAGCACTCCTTCATCACTTCCTCAACACCTAAGCCTGGACATGCATGAGATCTTCCTGCTACTCACAGGTTTCTTCAGACAATAAGTGATGGCAAAACGGTCTGGTTCCAACAGCCCTGACTGGTGATGTAATTTCTGAATAATCAAAGTTGCATCATACGTGCAACTAAAGGAGCATGGTTTGGTATCACAGTCCACAGCACCTCCATCGGATATTACACCACTGCAAGAAGTGGGAAAAACGCTCCACAGGAACTGGCATGTTTAACCCTTGGAAGACAAATGACTTTCACAACCAAGTGACCCATAGCTTCCAAAAATTATACAAATCCCATAGGAGGTGGAATGGAAGCCACCCCAGGCATATCACCAGACACTTTGACTTGCAGAAAAATAACAAGCACCTTCAAGTCTGTTTATACCAAATGTTGCCAAAAAATCAAAACTAAGAATCTGTTAGAGACTCACTCCAAATACAGCAGTGCTGCTGCCTCTGTCCCTCTGACTCTGCTATGCTCTTTAACAGGTATGTGCTCTTCTAAAACACAATTTGAAGCAGGGGCAGCAAGCGGAGAGGTTTCCAAATTCATACTACATTTTACATTGTTTCTGTAAAGCTGCTTTCACATTTTAGGAACCTGGTCAACTAACTCATGAGTAAACATTTTTAATAGCTTACTCAGCTCTGCATGACAGCAGAATTAAACTCTCCCAGTTGTATGATCCTTCTGTCAGGCTTACAGGTAGTAGATTAGAAGGAACAGTTAAGAACTCAGGATCAAAGGTAATTTAAAAAGACTGCCATGTATAAACAATATCTAGATCATTGCACAAACCCTCTAGAGTGTCAAGGGCAACTACAAAGTTCAAGCTAGTAATAAAACTTCCTGCTCAATTAATAAAATTTTCAAAAGAAGCAGACAGCAAGTTTCAGCTTCCCAGAAGAGAGCACCTATTAGGGACAAACAACCAGGGCAGAGCAGAAAACTTAAGAGACAGCTCATTAACAGTATTTCCTTGGTGATAAAATCTTAGGGAAGGATATACTGGTCCTCCAGTTCAATGGTCCCAGGTGCTTCTTCTCAAAACTCAGGAAAGTACAGTCTATATGAATGAAGTAAGAAAAAATAAAACCAGAAAATCCATGTCAACATTGTCTACACAACAATATTCATCTGAAGAACAAACCCACCAGTGTGCGCCTGCAGAGACAGAGTAAATTGCCAACAGAGGCAAAAGAGCAAAAACTGAGGTCAGAAAGGGAAAGTTCCAAAGTAGAGACTTGTGGAGGGGTAAGAGGATGCCTGTCAGCCCAGCAGCACCCACAGAAGCAGTCCAGCAGTGGTATTTCTCCCCTGTAGGTAATTTATAAGATTGCAGATATATTCTTCTCTGATTACAAAAGTTACTAAATTATTCGAGACACAAGAAGCCCAAACCCTCGGCAGCTGTCTTTTATGCAGAGCCTATTTTTTAATTTTTATAGAAACAAACCCAATATGAGGTGCAGCAGTAGGCACAGAGGTAGGAGGTGAAAATTAAATGCAATCTGACAAAAGGTTATCACAGTGTTACAAGAAAACTCAGTCTTGCTGTGCCATTCTCAGGATTTTTCTCACTTGAAAAAAAGGATTTAAGCAGACAATTAGAAGCAGAGCATCCAAGACTACTGAAACTACTTCAGCCTTCTGCCTTTCACATAAAACTTGGATTATATGACACCACACACAGCACGGTTAACGCTCCTGCTCAGACTTGACATTTGCTAAGAGAATTACATGAGACTGAAATGGTAGAGGTGAGGACCCACTTTCTCAAATTCATGTCACAGTTGCCTTGTTCAAGGGCAAAGCTCCTCCTGTCTTCTGCAGGCAGAGGAGAGAGACTTGAAATAAAACTTCAAAGGACTCAAACCATGTTCAGCTGTAATGGAAATTCAACAGGACATAGATATTTAAGTCGTATTTAGTCCTTTTGAACACATCAGGCTCAAAACCATCACTCATAAAATCTTCCCAGTGTGGATGACTCAGTCATCTCCAATCACAGGAAATATATAATAATTAATGACCAATGAGTGGCAACAGCTTGAAAAAGTTAAAGAAACACATGGGCTCTTCAGAAGTTAAGAAATACACAGGCCCTTCAAACATCTTTTTTTCTTCCTCCCACCATATGTATATAACTGTACACTCTAAATGACACAGACCCAAAGCACAAGTCTTTTGGAGTGTCTTCACTTCCAGCTAAAACATCTGACAATTTTTTTCTCTTCTGGCACAGCTATTAACCACCTAACAGCCTGGAATGGCGGCTGTTAGGTAATAGCTTTTGTAAGGAGATATTGTGTTCCAAAAAACTAAAACGCCTGCTTTCCTGAGTCTTTTCCCATTTTATATATAAGATTTTTTTTTTTAAAATAATGTATTTAATTTTAAGCAGAAAAGTAAATTAGGAAAACCCTGCAAACAAAGCCAGTCTAAAACATTACTGGTTTTTATTTAATCTCCTTCAAATTTTTAAAAGCAATGTCTGTATTAGACAACAGAATTGTAGTCTCACAGCTAATGACCTTCAGTTGAGCTGTCTGACACGAGCAAAATGACTCTCCAGTGAGGGAGATGAGCACTGGGTCCTGCAGCACAAACATGGCAATGGTGGCTGTGCAGAGGCCTAGACTGAGCTCACTGTATTGATCTTAGAGCAACTATATAAAAACAAGGATTTTCTTTGATGATATTGCTCAAGTGGTTTTCTGAGAACAAAAGTACTTATTTTCATGCCTCAGGTATTGTTTTTATTTGAACAGAAAGGGAAATTGTTTGTTTTAAATCTTTTGAGGCTTCCCCAGTAATGTTAGCAATAATCCTCTATTTTATCAAAAAGAGTTTCAAAGAAGCAACAGTAAGTAAATAGCCTGGTTTGTCAATTCCTTCCCTAATATGTAACCTGCCAAAAAAGTCTACTGAGACTTCCTATTCCATGATCTACAGATCTTAGTAATTACTTTGTATTATACCCTTCTTATATATACACAGTGCCTCTCATCTCTTAACTTGTATTATTGATTTCCTGAAAATTATATGATCTTCTCTTAATATCCCTAAATATTCATATAACTTAATGTGTATTTTCCCCCCTAGAACAAAATCCACCTGTCCAATATATACACCTACTGTTTCAGTGTAATCATTACAACTTCCAAACCTAAAAGATCTTTAAGTTCCACTGCCCTCACTTGTTACTCCAGATTCTAAGTGAAACAGGATCCTGTTAGCCAAAACTGAACACCCACTCACAAAAACTCAATTATCTCACTCTTTCATACACAGGCACACACGCATGCAGTGATGAAATGCTTCAGATAAAACAAATGATTCTACATTTCACACAAAACAAGAGTATGTCTGAGGTGAACATCCAGCTGTTGCTTCCTATAGATCTTCATGGGTTTCTTTTAAGCATCTGCTTGTCCAGGTCAGGACAAAATCAGCAGCAGCACTGAACTGTCACAACAAAGTCTTTTTAAACCTTTTGGAAGGCTCTGGAGATCTCAGAACACGTGTCCAGGACTTTGATAAACTTGTAAAATCCTCCTACTGTCCCTTTTTATAAAGTTCAGCTTCTCCTTACGAAACCTACTTCTTCATAGACTGGAAAACAACCTCCTTCCACCATACTGGCATATACCAGTACACACCTCCACATTCCCACTAAACCTCACAGTGCAAATGCCATCAGTAACAGCAGTGCCAAGACGAGCAAGGCTGTGCTTGACCCTGTAACTGCAACACCACAGAGAGGCTCTGTTCCCTCTCCTTCTCACCATTCCCTGTGCAGAGGTAGAGGTACAAGTATTGACTGGCACAAGGACGTGTCCCCAGCCTGAAAGTCCCAACACTAAAACCCCTCCCTTAAGCAATGCTGGCATTGGCATCCCTGCTGCCCCACCACAGCTCCTGCAGGGGGAACTGTACGGCACCTGCACCTGGGGTTCAGGAGCTCCAGGCAGGACAGCCCAGTGCAGCACAGTGATGGCTTCTGAGCACCATCTGAGCCCTCTGGCACTGCCTGCCCTGCCTTCGGCAGCAGAAGCCACATAAACTTTGCAGTAGAGTCCATGGGTAGCTAAGGCTTAAAGGTTTGGAGCTAATTAACACAGCACACCTGTAGGGAAACCAGCTGTGCCCCTGCAGCTTCCCCACTTCACCCATACTGTTTAGAAAGAAAGGACAAAGCATTTGGCAATAGGGGCAAGAGCCTAATTCAGGAACATAACAAAGCAGGTGAAGCTGCAGAGACAAAATCAAAAATCAAACTAAAACTACTATGTGCAGCACTGGATCTGTGAGCAACCTGACACATAGTCAGAATACAGGTTAAACTGGACTGCTATTTGGGGAAAAAGGACCTGTTTGGTAAACCAGCAGATCTGACACCTCTTGAGCAACTGAAACAGTCCATAACAGCTAATGACATCTGTGATGAGAAAAAGATGGCTGTTCTACTGAGCATAGTGGGAACTTACACCTGTAACTTGCTGTGCTACCTAACAGCTCCTGTTACACCAGCAGACAGCAAAGCATGTGCCAAGACTATGTGAATCATACAGAGCTCCCAGCCCACTGACACTGTGTGGCCACAGAGCCTTTCCACTTTCACAGACATAATAAAAGAAGAGAAAAGATTCCCAAAGCTCAACACATGGCTGAAATAAAAAAATTAACAAAGCATTGCCAGTTATGACAAAACAAGATGATGCACAAAGGGGATTAACTCACAAGCAATAAGCAAAGGGAAGCAATGCAAAACCAGGTACTGACGGCATCAAATGTGACTCTGAAGCATCAAGGTCTGGCTCAGATCTCACCACCAATATGGAGCATTTGTGCAGCTGCCCAGCCACGTGATGAGGACAAGAGCACATGCTGCACCAAATGGTGTACAGTATGACACCCCTTATTGCTTTCAACCTGCATTTTCTTTCTTATGCTTAGTAACTTTTCATGCTATATCTGTGCCAGGGAGCTGCAATATCATCACTTCAATGTTTCCTGAACAAAAGCATGCCGTGAACAGAACAATGTCAGGGTGTGCTTGCAGTGTCACAATCAATTTCATAATGCAAATTAACCTTGGGTCAAAGGTAAACCCTGTAGGAAATGTAAAAAATGGCAACATATACAGAAGTTGTAAAAATCTCAAGGAATTACAATCATATTCTTTCAGAAAGATATAGAGTAACATAAGAAAGCACAACCAGCTGAAGAAGAATGTGCCGGAGAACTTTGTACTTCTTAGCTGGGCAGTTACATTTGGAGCCCACAGAACACAGGGCACAAGTGCCAAGCCCAGGGGACAATAAAGTACTTCATATAGACAGACATATATACTCCTCCAGCTAGTAGGGGTGAGATATAAAATGAAGAGCCTTCTGCTGTTTTCATGATTTCACATCAGAATTATGGAGTTACTAAAATGGATTTGGTTGCAGAGGGAGCACTCCCTCTGCACATGCACAGGGAAATCCACACTGCTATCGCAGCGAAGCTGACATGTAACTGTCAGCAGCTTGTGCTAAAAATACTAAGCTGGGAACTGAATGGGTTGGATATTACTCTGGAGAGAGAAATTTCAACTGCAGTGACAAAGCATGAAGTATTTCCAAGGTCCAGCCTCAAAATAATAACTTCTGGGTAGAGCAAGTGGAAGTCAGAGGAAGGTACCACTAGTCAAGAAATCAAAGGAAAACAAAAGCTGTGTTTGACAAAAGACTGGTGCCTTCATCTTGAAATCCTACTGAGTATTTGCTGTGAAATAAAGGCAGAAAGAAATTCAGTACTTAGAAAATGCAAGAATTTCATCTAAGGCTTTACTGGAGTATTGAAACATCCCTTTAGTGTAAGCAGTGGAAAAAAGAAACATAGGACTCCCCAGTCCGTGTTTTTTCAGGATTACAATTTAACCAATACCGTAAGTGGAGACACATGCTCTCCTTAGGTACAGGACATTTTTCTCAGTGACTCTTAGTTGATTTTTCTCCAAGAATTATCTACCTAAAACCTATTTATACGAGGGAAATTGGAGAGAGAGAAGGAATAAGTGTTGTAAGTAACACACAAGAGCATATTCAAGAAGACAGACTGGTGAGAGTATGGTAAAAATGTTTCAGGTCCTGCAAATTTACCCAAATAATAAAAATTGAAGTTGTCACAAATTACACACAGGATTTCAGTGACGCTTATTCAAATAAATAGATCCTAACTTACTACACTGTTTCTTTGCCTCTGAGTTGAATCTGAGACCTCCCTGTGGCACTGGAGCAGTAATTCTGTCTGCTCTCTGATCCCCCTGAAACACGTACTGTTTTGCTGCCATGTTATTAGCCCTTTTCAGAATGTAATAATGCTGACACAGAAAAGGGATGAAAGAGCTTAGCCTGGAATGTTAAAGACACTCCCCAGTTCAGCTACCAAAACCACTGTGATCGTGTTTACCTCTGAGTTCAGCTTTCCCTAGTAAAGGAGCACCAGGAAAACCCTGACTGAAGAGAAGCAGTGCAGCTGTGTGCTCCAGCTGTGACAGCGAGCTCTAACACACCACCCAAGAGGCACATGGAGATCCCTCAGCACATCTGCCAGGGAGAGGAGGGCAGGGGCACTAAAGCAGCACAAGACAAAATTAACATGTTCTCCATGGTACAGACTAAATCTCACCGCTGACACAGGACAGGGAACCACAAAAACTTGGAAAATGAGCTCTTACTGGTTATAATACATATGGCTGTGAGGAATGGACTCATGCACACTCAAATTGTTCCTGGTTTTCTTTGCACTGAAAGAGCAGCCATAAAGCTCTCAAGGTCTCTCCTTTTTCGCACCAGACTTTTATTACTATACGCTCTGGGGCTTGCAAACACCAGAAAAGTACTAGTTCCCTGCAAAAGTGAAAATGTCTTGTGGCTGGAGGTCCTGAATGAACAATGAAATAATGTCTGCTTTTTCATGTCCAAGGATGCTTCAGTGTATTCTTTTGTAATGGCAGCATATGTATATAGGACATATTTGACCACTCCTCTGTTCTTTATTTTATTTTACAAAGTCATTCTAAAACTACCAAGTATTCTGCATTAATTTAAAAAGTACAAAACAGATGGTAGATGTGTTAAAACTCTGGCCTTCGAGGATTGGAAGTTGTAACAGATTGCAAGTGGCAGTGGAACTCTACTCTAATCCAGAGTTCCAGTTATTTTGTTCAAGAAAATGGTATTAAACATGTCACCCTCAGCTCCTTTCCAGGCTGCTACAGATGAATTAGTGAAAAGATTTATTGAGACATAAATAACCAATTTGTCCTACAACCTTGGATGAATGTCACTTACAAAACAAACAAGAGTACAAATGTTCAGCTGGTCAATGTGAAGGCAGTCTGTTTACAAATATTTACAAACTTGTCAGGAGCAATGTGGTGGATACCATGGAACTGAAGGTTAATTTGTTGGGGGACTTTAGGACAAAAATAATGTAATAAAATGGCCACGAATAACCACATCTAAAGTTCTAGCTTCTACCAGGGGAAAGGAGGATATTAAAAAATTGTTACTGATAGAAAATCAAAAAATTATTTGAATGCTTCAGCAATTCACAACAAACTGGAGCTGTTTTATGTTTTATAGAAGAGCCATAAGTCCATCTCCCCCAGTATATACCTTCAAAACAGCCAGTGGTGAATACTGAGGGAGTAAAGAGTGTCAGCAATGTCACAGAAATGCTCTATAGCAAGATGACCTAGAGAAAAATCCAAATGTTCAACAAAACCAAACACACTCACGTATGGGGCTTGCCAAGGAGACTTCAGCCTTGCCACTATTACAAGTGCCTTCCAGCTTGTCATAGGAACTGCGACAAGACTGGAAATTGCAAGTACCACTAATGGGAGAGCACAGCATGGGAGGGGAAAAACCCTTAGAACTTCTGAAGCCCAGGACTGCCTCCTATGGAGGAAGCCATTGAGCCTTTCCAAGCACAGCAGCACAAAAAGGAACTTGGCTGTGGCACTCGTAGAGTAGTGAATGAATGCATTTACTGAGAATATAACATTTCTCTGCATTCTGGGTTCCCACACTCACCCTTCTAAATAGCATGTAAGACAGCAAGGACAAAACAACTGGCAATTGAAGAAGGAAGGAGAAAGTGTAGAACAAGTTGGAGCCACCCTCAGATTCTGCCACAGCATCGTGTAACTGTGTGTGTGTCTGAGTGTGTGTGACTCACTCAATACCATACAGCTCAGAGAGACTCCAACATTAAGACAAGCACAGACCAATACCTGCAGAAGCTGCACTCTATTTAAAGTGCCTGAGAACAAAAAAGGGCTCTGTGAGGAGTCTGGAAAAGCAAGCAGGGGGGGAAAAAACCACAACCAACCAACCAACAAACTCAACAAAACAAAGACCCAAAAGTTTTGAAGGTCTGTGTACACAAACTTAAAAGATTGAGTCATTCTGGTCCTTTGTCACTGTATATCAAACCCTGTGGCTCATTCAAACCACTATTTCAAATGCACGGCATCTTTAGAAGAAGTCTCAGCTGAAACTCATGTTACAAGGCTCTGCATGCATTCACACTTGACACAGGCGAGGAGGGTTTTTTGGAGGGTGTTGGTTTTTTATAAAGAAGACAGACTTAAGATGTGTTTCAGTAGGACAGTGTAATTACAGGCTGCAATTTCAATTTCATTTACTTCTGTTGCATCTTATGATGGCTTAACATTTCCCAGAGAAACAATTACAGGACAATGCTAAGAATACAATTTACTGTCTCCAATCTTCATGAATATGTAGAATTCATTCCACCCAATGCCACATTTCATTTCTAACCCTGCAGTGTTTACTTTACACCACAAATATCAGAGAGAAGTGTCTTTATACATTTTATGGACATACTGTATATTATTCAAACTTGTACAGATTTGCAACCTTAGCCAAAAGTTTGGTTCTAAATAAATAAATCATACTGTAATAATAACAGCTATCATGATTTAAACAATAGTGACTGGAGACAAACTGAGACTGGGATTTTATCCTTCTATATATTCTGTGGATACAGAGTTGCAAATAATCCCCTGGCCAAAAGGTCAGGGGATTTTTCTTCTTCTAAAATAAAGACCCAAAGGGCATGAAAGGGATGTAACACATGGGCAGAATAAGCATATGTTGTAGCAGTTATTCCAGTTTTGATCATGGCCCCAGTGATGAGAAGTCCTGTGTAAGAAGCACTGGCTAGCCTTCAAAAGTCTTCAAGCCAAGAAAAGAAGGAAGAGGAATAATGAGAAAATTATCTCACCTGCCTTTTTTCTTCCTCTGTGTAGGTCAAAGTATTGGCTGCAATACATTTAGTATCTATCATTGTCCAGAAAAGGGAATTATGTTTGCAGCCTTCTGACTCACCGCTTTATAAAGGCCAGTTTGTCCACACCTGCAGCATGGCCATATCCCATGGGTCTACTCACTGCTTATCAATATGACAGCAAACACACCCAATTGCTATGAAACTGCTCTTGTCATGAGCAACAGAAGCAGGAACTGGCTCACAGTAAGCAATTTGAAAATGGTATCTATTATATGGTCAACTTTAAGGTAATTTTTTTGCTCTATTAGCAGCCTTCTGAACCTGGTTTTCTAAGGAAAAAAGAAGATTATGAAAAAGAATTGTGTTGGCTGAGTATCCCATGAATAACTTGTGAGCCCATTTCCTACTGTTAGCCTGATCTGACAGATAGGCATTCTTCTGAAGTCATTAACTTCCGAAAAGTTTTCAGGAGGTATGCATTTAGATAGCAATTGTAGCCCTCAGCAGTGCCTTCACCAGGAGATATGACCCCAGCATGACCCTCAGTCCCTATTAGACATCAGGATCCACACAGCAAAGGGACTGTATGAATGGTGCCACTATGGAAAAGCCTCTAATTGGTGCCCATACAAATCAGACATCAGGTAATATAATCATCTCTCTCTCACACTTGAGATCAGCCCTCAATAGCTCTGCTTCTCACAGAAATGCCATTTTCTTGAAGTCTGTAATTCCCACATCAAATGAGTCTCCTTTCTTTAAAGGCAATGCTCCTCAAAAATGCATCCTCAGAGAACCCTCAGAAAGACAAGGTGTCAATCATACTGAGCAGTTTCTGGAAGGGGCAAGTAACAAGGGAGAATCAGAAACTCAGAGGCAGCTAGAGAAAACTACATTCTGGGGTAAGCTTCCCATGTTTTAATTACACAGAAGCAAAGTCTGCTTTGCTGATTAAACAAGCTTTTGTTTGTCACTATCCACCTCTTACACACTTGAAAACACACAGACTGTCTTACTTCCAATCAAACTTTCTTCTCAGAGCAGCACCCAGCTGGTGGGGATGTGACTGAGGTGTGCAGAAGAGCACCCAGCAGCTGCAACTGGTAAGCTCAGCTCCATGGGATGAGCTGCAGCCCTTGCCCATCAGAGGAGAACATGTGCACACAACAATGATGAAATGGGGGCCCTGCTTTTAAAATGGCTTACTGCTCTATTGGTAATTTTTTTTCCACTAACTTTAAACTGAAGCCAAGTGTAACCACAAAATGATTGCTGCCCTCAGCCACTAACAATCTATAGAGCTTCTGGCTGTTCTAACCATCAATCTCATTCAGCTGACTGATGGAGGATGCAGATGAAGGACAAGGAATGCACTTCAAGAAAATCAGCTACTTCTCTTACAAAATTCTCCACCTTCCAGCTAACAGCTCTTTTCAACCTAGTAATGTCAGATGGTCGCCCAACAAGGTACAGTGAAATGAAGAGACACCCCTCTGCCTCTACCCTCTGGCCAAATTTGGCCAGGATCACTCAAATACAATCCAGTGCCCCATGGTGCATTTTCAGATCAAGCTGTTCCTTTCTCCAGCTGTCCTGCGCAGTCAGTCTTCCACATATTATAAACATTTGCATAGTTCTTACAACACAACCTGTGCTGCTGAAGTGCAAGAAAGTAAAATTATGCCAGTAATGAGGGATTTCTCATTTTCACTACTTCCTCTCCTTCTAATTAAATGTGAGTAATGTTGGCAGTATCACCAGTGCACCAGGCCAGCAGTAGTCATTAGTGCAGAGCTTCCCAGAAGCTCTGGTGGTCCACAAACCACCGGCAGCAACAAAAACAGAGGAAGAAACCCAGAGCTGGACCCTAGAATCAGATTAAACAGGTTCTTGTATTTTTTCCCACACAGATCCTGGTGCATTCACTAGTGCTACCTGCCACTTCCTTGGCTCTGTGCTCATACATTTCAGATTTGCACTTTGTGTCTCACAAACCAAGATAAAGCATTCCCAGGGCTGTATTAGTTGGGAATTTAATACGGACCAAACAGCAAAAGAAAGCAAAGTGCCTTGCCTCATCTCTTCATTCAAAAAGGTGAAAAGCAGAGCTCCAGCTGCTCATTTCAGCCATAGTGTGTCCAGCAGATGGCAACTCCCAAGTTTTCAAGAGACCAGAGATTATTTCGCTGGGTCTTTGGGAGCCTACCCAAGGAAATCAAAACTTTTTGAAGGCTCTGACTGCTTTGTAGTGCATACAAATGTAATATGTTTTAATAATGGAAAGAAGACACATGCATAGAAATAACTAATGGTAAGTCTGATCAATAATAAACTTCTTTGCCTCTTTTCTTTTTGTTGCCATCTCCTCTTTATAACTAGATTTCTAACAACAGCATTTTGCTTTTGAATTTCTCTATTGGTTAAAGCTTTACCTGAAGAGTCAGCTATAGCTACTCAGTTAATTGAAGGGCAAATTGCTAACTCTCTAGGTAGTTTTCCCTAGCACAGGATCTAAGGAAAGCACAAGCCACTGGACACACAAGCACAGCTAGCGCGCTTTCTTTTTTGAGTCTTAAAGGTTTAGGAGCTAAAGTTGAAGCAAGTGGGGATGCTGCATAAGTCAAGGGGATTAAGGGAATGACATTTTTCTTTCTACAGCACTATCTCAGCCTTTAGGATACATCCCACCTTTTTTAACAAAAAAAAATTTTTAAAAAAAGAGAAGGCACCAGAGCCTTGGATTAAAAGCACAGAAAGAAAAAAGTTCATTTTACTGACTGTAAAGAAAACCCATGTCTGGAGGACAGAATGTGGAAAACAAATGTTCTTCCCTGGGTACATCACAGAGAAATATAAATATTTCATTATGAAAAATATTCTGCTCTGTGATCTTCTGAGGTGCTCTTCAGTCTCAAGGGTTCAGCAATTCAACAAGTGAAAATCGAAGTCCATAAAAATGAATGAAGCCAGGCAAGTATTCTGTATCAGGTGACAAAAGTTATTTTGGGAGCTTACAAACCAGTGAGTGCAGTGATACAATGATGGCTCGTCTGCATCTGGCACTATTCCAGGAAATGGCCTCTGAATGGCAATTCCCATTAGAGAAGCAGTGCTGTTCTCCAATATTGTTTTGCCCATGTTTCAGGACCTTAATACCCCAGAGTAGTTGCAAATGCACCAAGAGCAATTTGTGCAGGACTCCTCATGGAGAAATGAGCTATTCTAGGAATATCTAATTCTTTTCTTTACATTAATAGCTGCTAGTCTGCTGTACCAATGGACTGATTCAGCATCAACACTGACAAGGCACTTCAGCCTCTGACACTTGTGAAGGAGCTTTGTGTTCCCTTTAACCATTGGAAAGGGGAGGAGAAATTTGCTCTGTTTTCACAGTTATACAACAGCTTTTAAACATTTTACAGCATGAGCACAGTTCCTAATCCAACAAAGCTTGCCAGGAACATTTAAAATCAAGGTCTCAGAGAATTTGCTTCCTATAAATTCACCAGTATTATAAGAAAAGGATCTTTTCCTCAGAAATGCAGCACCAATCCCACCGGAGTTGCACAGGGCTGAGGACTGTTTTCTGCCATGCTATGGGAAAGATAGCTGAAAGTACTGGGAAATAGGCTGTAGGGATGCACAAAATGTACTGGAGTTAATGAATAGGAACAGGAAGAAGATGATGAAAATATGATTTCTGATGGAAATCAAAGCATTTTCTCAAAACAATCAAAAGCAGGAACAAGCTGTAATAGACATTTAATTAATTTAATGCAATGACTGCTCTCAAAACATGAAAAAAAAATCTTCTTTCTACTTAAACTATCGTCTGTTACTAACCAACTACCTAGAGAAGGGTGGAGAGGAAAGGTGGAACCAGCAAAACTTCTGTGAGCATGTATGCAAAGAGAATCCTATCTTCTTGCAGAGATGCTTTTCCTTTAATTTCACAAAGTAAAACATGACAGATAACTGAAAACAAGATGAAAAACAAAACAGCATCATCAATCTGTAATCATTCTACGATTTCTGATCACTAGAAATGACAATTTTTTTCTGCTTATACTAAGGAGAGGCTAGCCAGTACCTTTAAAAATCATCTCTTTTTAGTTACTTTCTTCACTGTGAGAAGGTGAAGAGCTGCATCTATTATAACTACATGCTGTGCAAACCTCATTTGGACATGATCATCATCCATCACTCCTGCTGTGCAGGTAGCATGTGAAAGGGAAACAAAACAGAGATTGTGCTGCAGCATTTGACACCACCCACTCCCCTGCTTCAGCTCACCAAGAACCTGGCTGCCACATGGGTATTCTCTTTTTGGGACCCCCATCTTTTCTCTCCCTCCAAGCATAGCTTGGAGTAGCTCTGATGGTTTCAGGGAGGAGACAGAAACCTTTCTTTCTCCCCCAGAGCATTAAGGCTTTCCTAGTGAAAAGCATGCCAAAGATATATATTATGTGCAACCGTGCATCTGTAAATAAACACACCTTGCCTTTGTAAAGACACAGACATTACCTGCAGCAGTACCTCTTCTTATCACACAGATATGTTTCAGTGGAAGATGAACACTGCAAGAGGAACCAGACTGCCTGTATCCTTTGAGGCAGTGCTGTGCACAGTCCTGAAGAGAGCTATTAATGCCAGCATCCTACTGCTTTTCTCTAGCACACACTTCAACTAACTGTCAGTGCTATCCATAATCTCGACCAGGGACAGTCAGGAGACGCACAAGAATGCATGAAAGATAGCAGTTGTCTTTTTCAGAAAGGTCTGGAGTAAGCTGCAATAAATATTAGATGATTTTTAGGGGAGCAGCAGCAACCACAGTTAGCCTTGAAAGACAGAATGCAGCCTTACCAACACTCTTTTCACCAGCTTTACGTAGGATGCAAAGAGAGCACCCTCCTTGTGTTTCACAGCCCTGGTTAGTGCTGTGCCAGTTCAGGGGAGCTGCACTAGTTCATCACACCCCGGTATTACTTGGGTCAGCAGAAGTTGCCTGCACTTTGTGTTCTGTGATGCACTGCAGCACGCCTGGCTTTGAACCGCTGTAGAGCAGCACACACTGGAGAACAGCTCTCTCCATCTCACTCACAGCCCCCCGAGCACCTCCAACAGCTCACGAGAGCATAGACCACCAGTAACACGGATACAGTAACACCCAGCTGCAAACACACAGCCCCTCCTTAAGTGCCAGGACAGGAGGGGTGTCACTCCGTAATACACCTTATTTCCCTCAGCATGCTAATAAGCCACTTGGGAAGAAAAACCCATTTAAAGGCATCTCCTGAGGATCTTGCAACAGACCTTCCCACGCAGGATTCTGGACAAGAAACACTTGAAATCCCGTCCTGCCCTAGCAAATATGCTGCTCCCTTTCTTACAGGACAAACAGCACTGGATCCCCCTGCACTGCACTTCTTTAGTCTCCAGCTACAACCTACACTCCATTACGTGGGAGTGAAGTGCCCAGCCACCCTTGTTGCTGAGATCCACCTCATTTATTAAAAGGATGATGACACACGCATGCCTCGTAGTGATTTGATAAGCTCCTGTCACAGAGTAGCAGCCCCAGAAGCAGAGAGGAGTGCTCTGCTCTCTCTCCACCCACGTCTTCAACAGGGAATGGCAATGCCAGGACCCACCACTGACTGTAACAGAGAATGATTACCTAGAGATTCCCCACACAGGCTTTACTGCTGTGATGTACCAAGTGTGCCATCAGCAATGGAGCAATGGATGTAAGCACGTGCTCAACTTACAAGCATAAATGGCCCCACTGATTTCTCTAGGACTATGCATAACTTTTGAGGCAAACACACATAAGAATAAAAGATCAGGGCATGAAAAAGAGTGTACAGCTCTCACTGGAACAAAGTGATGAAGGCATTCATGCAACTGACCTCTATAAATACACCCTTTCATCCTGTACCAGTTTTGAAACACAGTTGAGGGCCAGGAAATGAGAGGATGAAAAAAACCCTCAGTAGGTTATCTACACAATTAATGAGGCCACAGAAACAGTAGCCTAGGCACCACTTTGTTCAACTCCTAAGTTTAAAAGCAGCAACAAGTTCACCTTCCGTCTTAGTAAACAGACACAAATGCAACCGTCTCGCGGTTCCAAACATGTACTCACCCAGAAGAGAAGGTTGAAAACAAACATTAGGTACTTGATACACTGCAGGCAGTTGTGAGCCATGCTGCACCTCTTCAGTTCTAGGAGAAAAATAAATGAGAGATCCAGGTAAAAGACAACGTACTTGTTTCCCTTGGGGGTCGTGTACTTAGCCTTGGTGGCCTTCGGGCCTGGATTGGTATGAAATCCAAAAAAAGAGTTGCTGGCAGCCCCAAACTGGCCACCATACATGCTGCTGTAGCGACGGAAGGCGCCATTTGGGAAACTGTAATCCTTGCTGTCCAGGGAAGGGCTCCTGTGATAGGTCGACTCATCGGTGCTGGACCTGCGCATGGTGGCTTCAGCTGTCCCGTTTCTGGTGCTCTGACAGCCGTCGGGCGAAAGGCTGGTGATCCTCCTTCCTCCTCCTCGCTAGGAATCCCCTATTGCTTTGCACCAGCTGCTCTTTTGTCTGCCATCCTGCCAAGGAGTTACGCGTGCTGTGCGGCAGCAAAGTTGGTGAACTGAAGTCTGCTTAGCCAGGAGTTAGGGAGCAGCGTGCTTCCACATGAGAAAGACTTCTGCACAAGTAAACATTCCCGTCACTGTCACGATCGTCCCTCCCGGCCCACCCCGCTATCAGGGAAGGAAAAATCAGAGAGAGATGTACTGTACCCAGAGCAAAGAATTTTAAAAAAAGGAACCGTGGCCTCGCTCGGCTCGCAAATGCCATATAAAACCCCGGCTCCACATGCCACACACAGACAAGAGAGTGCCGCTGCCCGAGACCCGCGGCAGGGGCAGGAATTATCCGAAAGGCGAGCAGCTGCCGTGGCCCTTTCCTCCCGGCCACATCGCTGTGCCCCGAGCCGCCGGGCTCACTTCGCGCATTCCCGCATCCCGTTCCCGCGGCGGGCGCCTGTGGCACGCCAGCCCCGGCGCTCCATTCCCGGAGCAGCCGCCCCTCCTCCGAGCGCCGCGCCAATGGCGCTGCCCGCCCGCCCGGCCGCGCCCCGCCCGCCCCGGCCCGGCCC
>NW_024581131.1:6835794-6854718 GCF_017639235.1 Corvus kubaryi
CCCGCGCCCTCACAGCCCCGCCCGGCGCCGCGGGCTCCCTCCCCCTGCCCCGAAACTCTGAGCACGGGGAAACCGCGCGGAGCCCGAACCTGGGTGCAGGTGGCTTTTGAGGGGCTGCCCGGATACACAGGCGGCGCTGCCGAAAGGAACGGGAATAAGTAAGTGCTGTGAAGGTTTCGTACGCAAAAGCGCTGGGGATGCTCCGCGGGGAGCGGGGTCAGGACAGGCCGTGCTCCCCTTGCCGGAAGGCTCGTTTGTTCCGCTGCAGATCCATCACCGGGATGTTCCTAATTCGCTCAGTCCCACGGAATCATCACTCAGCACAACGTGTGGCCAGCTCATTTGTCCCCCTGTCAGAAGGCACTGATCGGCATCCAGCTCCGTACGCTGGGGAGCACTTCCCTAAAATCTGACAGCTCCCACAGGCAGTAAAGAGTTGAAAATGTGCCACACAACTTCTTCGTGAAGGAAAAATCTTACTGAAACTGTGACAATTACAGTATTAACACTCAGGAAAGCAAGACTCATTTACGATCTTTGGCCTCAAATTCCCTGTGCAAGTAACTCACTTGTCTCCGTATGTGCCACCTCCTCTCTGCCTTCCTCCTCTCCTCCTCTGTCTGCCTTTTGATTTTGACTGTAACCTACTGGAGCCAAGTCAAAAGATGGCTGGCTAACATTTTTTTTTAAAGGCCTGCCCAGCAGAGAATTAATCAAGATGAAAACAGGTTTTCTTCATGAAGCATCTTGCCAGTCTCAGCATAAATCAAGAGACACGGACACCAATTAATTAAAGAACAAATTAGTTGAAGTAAAATGAGCTGGTTTTACACATAGCCTGAGCAGTTTGCCCCTGCAAACCACCCTCTAATTCTGTTAATTTATAAACTGCAAACCTAGAGTCTAATTAATTCTCTTCATTTCCTCCACAAACTATAAATACACTGACCGTACCTAGTGCAAGCTTTAGAGAGAAAGAACCTGAGCAAAAAACACACGGGTAATAACTCCTGCACCATGTGTTTCAGTAATTCTGATGACTTACAGCTTTTCCACTTTTTGATTTCCCTATCTCTAAAATTAGAGACACTTCAGAGCCATGATGGAGGTCAGTTTTCTGCTCTTCTTCCCTCCCTTTCCTGCACGATATGAACTCGGTCCCCTTAAAGGAATCTTCCTTCCCTAGCACATAAAGA
Source organism: Corvus kubaryi (assembly GCF_017639235.1). NCBI lineage: Eukaryota > Metazoa > Chordata > Aves > Passeriformes > Corvidae > Corvus > Corvus kubaryi. Next base: position 6,836,991 of record NW_024581131.1, read on the forward strand.
TGGTCCTGTGGAAACAGATCTGTTCTTGGTCTGAGTTTCCAATACAGTATTAATTTTTCCTGTGGTACCAAACAGTTCTGCCCCCAGCCTTTCTCCACACCTGTATTACAACCAGACCAGTTTGGCAATAGAAACCCAAAGATGATTCAAGTATTTCCTACATCCTCTGTCAGTATACAAACATGCCTGTGCACAGAGCTTCACATTAAATGGTGAAAGAAAACCTGGGTACAGCTCAGCACACAAATTATGCTGAAACAGTGACAAGTCAGATAACTGTTATTTAACAAGGGTGCCCATGGTACTGCATTTAACAGAGGAGAATTTGGCATATTTACCGTAAACTAGGCAACTAAAGCCCCAAAGGCAGCTCATTGCTATCTGGATAAGAAAAGGGTTAGAAATCACTTGCTTTTACCTTTCCTGAAGGGAAGAAATCATAAATTCTTAAGAGAATTAAGTCCTTAATATGGGTGGAATAATTTATAAAGCCAAGATCTGAGGTAGAAGGGAGAGTTTCTAAATGTTTCTTCTAAATAAAAAGTAATAAACATCAATACATGGTGGATATAGTTCAGACAGATGCAGAAAATGCTTGAGGAAGGCTGAGGTCCCACATAACCCTTGCAATAAAGAGTACTTTTTCTCCAGCCTCTTTTCACCATCATCCCGTAGCACACCTCATGGAAATGACAACTTTTTAAAGGCACTTTAGTGTAAAATGTAGTTCTTAAGTTGTTGCTGTTCTTTCTCATGACAATACCAACAGCTAATTAGAAACAGAGTCATTTGGGATATAGACATTACAATCACTCTTTTATTAAATCTTCCACACTAGGAATCCCCATCAGAATCACTAACCTAAATGGGAAATCCTTGAGACAGCAATGTTTCACCAACAGGCTAGCTGCAGCTTGGATGACATGGTTCCATGATGGAGTGATGTCCTGAATGGGAACTGGGGGAAAGCTGATGCCATGAAGATTTTTTGCCTTTTCTTTTATGCCCCTGTTATACCTTTTTTACAACTTCTGTATTCCTAGTGCTTTTTCCCTACATTCTTGGGCTTGTTTGTCAAGCTAGAGACTAAACATTTTAGAAGCTTCGTAGCTAGAGATCAGTGTGCCCCAGACCCCAAGGTCCTCTCCAGGACACATTCTGTAAACTAAGATAGAACCATCCAGGGGAAGGCTCCTTGGGGAGGGGGCTCACTTGAGCCTCTCCTTGGGGAATCTTTGATAGATATGCTAATTAGTAAAACCCATAATGTTATACCCCATCTTTTGGGGAGGATATTCGGCGGGGTGCATCTTGATGCATATGACCTGGACGTGTGCACCTAAGGATCCTTAAAAACAAATACCAAGGTAAAATCCCTTTTCACCTTCTAACCATGTATGACTCTTGATTTTAAGACCAGGAAAAGGCATTGAAACAACAAAAAGAGAAGGGTTGGTGTACTCTACTCTTGCCCATCCCTGGTACAAAGAGGGTGGAAGGGGCATGCTGGGACCAGTATTGACATTTAAGCTGTTTAACAATAAAGTAATACATGAACCAAGAAGAATAAACGTTGGAAGCATTGCATCACTGGGCCATTGTGTGTAAAGGGTGACTCAAAGGGCAGGTGAATTAGAGTTCTCACAAAACTTTTTGTTAATCACTAAGCCTAAAATCACAGCCTGGACCTAGTGACCTCTGTTCACCTCTGCTTAACATCTATTTTTTCTCTCCCCAGCTGTATCTCTATATTCCCATCCTGTGGCCAATTCATATTGATTCCTCTCCACAAGAAAACAAGCACTGTGCAGTCTTGCCAGCAGAGGTTCAATTTGTATTGATTCTGGTGGCACGCTACCATTTAGGTTATAACAACTCTGTCCCTGCCACTTTGAGTGGAGGGCTGGTAATCCTTCAACGTCTCCAGCCAAAACCCTGGCCCTGAAAGAGAGGAGGCAGCAGTCTCACTCTAATGACATCAGGTGGGCTCCAGGCAATAAACTGTAAAACATTTGGGCATCAGGGGCAGATCTCTTAACTGTGTTATCCCTCCACCCTTTGGGCATCAGGGGCAGATCTCTTAACTGTGTTATCCCTCCACCCTTTCTCTGAGCAGCCAAGGCTTCAGCTTTCATCTGAAGACACACAGCTTGTTCAGCACACACTTCCCACCTCACCCTGAGCTGCAGCCACCACGGACCCCACACCACGCTCCCACTTCCCTTAGCTGACTCTACTCTTGGTTTCCCAGTTGTTCTTGCTGCTGCTGCTGCCAGCCCCTGCTGCATCACCTCCACTGGTCATGGCAACAGTCCCATTTAAAGGGGTCATGGGTACCTAGGCCAGTCAGGATGGGGCACGTGCAATACACCTACAACAGAGACACATGAGAGCACGAGCAGCAGTCCTGAGTCCCAGCCTGGGCTGCAGCTGGGGAGTGCTGCTGGACACTGACCCCCAGGGCAGGGACATTGCTGCTGCTGAGGCTGGAGCAGGCTTTGTGTGTGCTCTGAGCTCAAGTGATGGTTAATACGTCAAAACTTTCTATTAGGGATCCCAAGAGAACCTGCCTATCCCCATGGTTTTGGTGAGAGCTGCTTTCTGGCCCTCTTCAGCCTCCTACTCGCCTTTAGCTCCTCCTTTGGTGCACCATGTTTTTCTAGACCCAGCTACTTCTTTGCCTGTTCCACATTCAGGCCTTCCCCTCCTCATGCCCGACTGTGTGTGATGCCTCTGGACCCAAAGGACTCATCAACTGAAGCCAACAGTATTTCAATGTCATGTTAGATCACGCCTTCCTTTTCTTTTGAATTATTTTGTATAGTGCTTTCTCTTCCTCCTCCATGATTTAACACTCACAACCACAAGACACCGGCCCCTTCACCTCACACAAAATGCAGCCTCTAATTCACATCCTCATTAATTTAGTCTTGTAAGTCTTTTAATGGTTGCACTGGTTTTCCCCCCACTAATGCCTCTTGTCATTGTCTTCAAAATTCTGCATACCTGCTCTATCCTCCTAATGAAACAACCCACTCTGCATTGACCTCAACAGACTGTTAAGAAGTGATCCATGAAATAGAATAAATTTTAAAGAATCCTGCTAGAAGCTATTACTGAAATATATTATATAAAACAGGGTATGTATGTGACAACTGCTCCTGTTCTGCAGCAGAGGGGTGTGCAAAGGCATGCACGTGACAGGTGGCAGCCATTCCCGGTAGTTTCAGTGAACAAAATGACTAAGATGAAACATTACTACAAGAGCAGGATCTTTGTGAGTTAACTAGCTTTGCTTCACGCAACAGCACTGAAATCAGCTAAGGACGATCACCTGAAGAATATATTCCAAATGCTCAACTTTTTAATTTCATGTACATACAGAGATCACCACATAAAAGCGTTAATCAAACCTGTTTGGCCCTGCCTGTCCTTTTCTTCAGCAACGTGCCTGAAGAGAAATCTCTTGTTTCCTCACCCAATGCACTCTTTGCAGCTACTGTTTGGTTATGTTTGCTTCAGTGATGCAGGTTTTGTAGAAACTGTACCTCTTCCAGAAGTCTAAGAGAAACATTATCTCTTCTGACTGGAGGGTGAACCAAAGTTCAGGGCCAGGCTGGCTGTTTCAGCTAGGAGGGAAAAAAGCCTTGTGATGGAGTCTTTGATTTGTTTGCTTTTGTATATTCATTTTGCATGAATATAAATGACTAAGAGCAAAGCAAAGACAGTGAGAAGATGATTTTTAACCTGACAGCCTCACACTGCCTCAGGTTTTCAGTCTCTGCTCAGCCCTGGCCAGGACTGTTTAGTGTCTTCATCAGTGACATACACAGTGGGATCCAGCACACCCTCACCAAATTTGCAGATGTCACCAAGCCGAGTGGTGCAGTTAACACACCTGAGGGATGGGATGCCATCCATAGGGATCTGGGCAAGCTCTAAAAGTGGGCCCATGGAAACCTCATGAGGTTCAACAACACCAAGTGCAAGGTGCTGCACCTGGGTTGGGGCAACCTCCATTATCAAGCTGGGGGATGAAGGGATTGAGAGCAGCCCTGCCCAGAAGGACTTGGGGGTACTGGCCAGCATGGCCAGCAGGTTGAAGGGGGTGATTCTGCCCCTCTGCTCTGATGAAAGTCCATGTGGAATAGTACATCCCGCTCTGGAGTCCTCAGTTCAAGGAAGACATGGACCTGTTGGGAGTGGGTCAGGAGGAGGGCCCTAAAAGAATCAGTGGGCTGGAACCTTACCTAATGGGAAAGGCTAAAAGAGTTCAGGTTGTTCATCCTGGAGAAGAAAAGACTCCAGGGAGACCTCATTGCAGTCTTTCAGTACCTAAATGGGGCTTAAGAAAGATGGGGACTGACTTTTTAATAGGACCTGTAGCAATAGGATAAGGGGTAATGTTTTTAAATTTAAAAAGGGTAGATTCAGACTACATAAAAGGAAGAAATTTTTTACAATGAGGGAGGAGATGAAATACTGGAGGAAGTTGTCCAAAGAGGTTGTAGATGCCCCATCCCTGGAAATATTCAAGGTCAATTCAAGCAGCAATCAACAGGTTTCCTCCCTAAATCCTGCTCTCTCCTAAAAATTCACATGGTGCAATGAGTCTGCACATGTTGCCAAAGACTTTAAGAGAGGCGCAAGTAGCTCAGGAGGGGAGCAATAAAGCCAGTTCCCGAACCAAAAGCAAGACACATTAAAGCAGCCCCCTGAGAAACAGGTAAGTCAAGCAATATCAGTTCTACTCTGGGCTGCAGGTCCTCCAGCTCAGAGAGTATCACCATGGGGTTGTAAACGGAGGATATCTCTGGAATCTTTTGTTATAGAAAGAAATAGGAATGTTTTCTAATAAGTGAAGCAGAAGATAGTATGCTTCACTGCAACCTCAAACTTACCACATACCTACAATCCCAGACCTTCCCTTTTATTTCCAGGGTCCTTGCTCATCCATTAGCAATTTCAGTATCAGTAAAACATTACAGTTGCTGGAAACAAGTCAAGCCCTGGATTGCATGGGCAGAAGAAGACAATCAGACATTCTAGAGATTTCCTCAGCTAATACAAAAATCTGTTGATATTCACAGTTGTACCTACAACCACTTGAAATATTTACTGATGCCTCCAACAAAACTTTGAAAACACATTCCAGTCACAAGCAATTTCACTTATATAGCAGACTTCAGGGTTGGTTGGTTTGTTGTTTGGTTGGTTTTTTTCATTTTCTTTCTTTTTTTTTCCTTTATAAATAAGGAAATTTGCATTAAAAAATCTTCAATACCTAATAGCTCATCTCCTTCTGCTCACATGTCACCTGAAGTCATGATCTTTGGTTTATGGCACAATTAGTTGCTATGGAAATAACATAATCATAGACACAGAGAAAATATTATAGGTATGATATGCAATGCTCTTTATTTAAGCCTGTGAACAAGTAACTTTGCAGAAACCTCATTCCTTTTTACGTGTTCTCATCTGCATAACTGCTGCCATCACCTCTGCCTATGCATTCAGACTCACTGCTATTCCTACATGCATGACTCACACTAAGTGCATTTCCTTCACCCACACTGGAGCTTCTGTGTGTCCAGTGCTGAGAGTGTACACACGCAGAATAGCTGGTGCCATGTCAGACTAAACAAACAAAATCTCTTTTAAAATTACCTGGTATTGGCCCCCAAAACCCTGTGCACCACAGAGCTCCCTCGCCTTTTGTGCTTTCCAGGCTTTTGTCATCCTGTTCTTTGCTAATGATTTCTTTTGTCCAATAGTAAAAATTTTAGAGTAAGGAGATTCCTTGTTTCCTCAGCAAATTCTGCATATTTGAGCCCTGCACAGAGAGGATTATTGCTGCAGATTAAAGACAAGCAGTGCCAGTCTGTGAACTCCTGAAGAAGCAGAAGCCCCATTTCCCTCTCAGTGTCTTCAGTAGTAAAGAATGAAAAAGCAGAAATAAAGAACCCATCCGACACCCTGTACAAGAAGAGTTGTAGCCCAAATTAAACTTTTGTCAAGACCTATCTTTGCGGTGTCAGCAGGTCTTAGCAGCACAGATGCAATTTATGTGCTAGTTTTCTTAAAATCAGGTTACTTCTCTAACCTGAGAGATCAGCTGACATTCAAAGAAATACCACTTCAAACACTCATGTGGTACTCAGGATCTTCCTGTCAAGTATAAAGTAAACAGACATGAAAATCTTTAAACTGCACAGTTCCAATGAAAGGAGAAAGTTATTGTGAAAGCAGAAGCAGACAAAACAAAACAATGACTTAAAAAAACTCAAGGATTCAATAATGTTCACTAACTACTGTCTGCCTTTTAACATCTTTATGGATTTTTTCCTTGGAGATTCAAAATGGATTCTCTACTTGTCTTGCATCCTTGAAAACAAGACTAAGGTTTTGCACGCATGTAAGCATGAAGCAAGTTCATATAACCATATTTCAGCTCCATTTCCAAAGCAATGAAGGCCCAGAAGCGCTCACTGACCTCACAGGCACCCGAGCGAGCGCTCAGCACATTTGAGAATCAGGTCACAGAGAATACATTTCAACTGAGTACTCAACCACAGTTTTCACTGCTTTGAGATATTCGTGTTCTAAAATAGTAAGCACACATTTAAATTCTTTTAAGAGTGGGATTGTACACAAGCAGGAGAAATGCAGTGTTTCAAAGGCTTCAGATCAAGCTGGACTCTGCACATGCTGCTGTAGTGGATGGAATTCCTCCCTGAGCACACACCTTTGAGGCTGCTGATCTGCAGATCTGCTGGCTGGGAGGTGCCTTCAGCCAAAAGAACAGGGTTTGAAATGGGGTAAGGAGCTCTCCTACCAACAGCTCAGGCAGTAGATGTGAGCGAGCACGCCAAGACCCCGGGGCTGGCCAGAGAAGTGATCTCTGCTGCTGCACTGCTGGGCCTGCATCCTTCTCTTCATAGCCAAAAGTCCTCAATTTGCTCACAGCTCCCTTAGGCTCCCCCCTAAATGCACTTACTTTTTTAAAAAAGGGACTGAAAATAACCTCTCTAAGGGAGCAACAGATGTACTTCTTTTCATCTTGAAAGATAACTTCTTGGAGTAAACAAAATTTTTTATGATATGGAAGTTATGTCACACCAACTTGATGCATTTCTTGCAATGCAAGGTGTGTTGGAGAGACCTTAAAATTAAAACTGGAATATAAAAGAGCCTCCAACAAATTAAAAGAGCATTTGAAAGGGCATAATAAACAAAACCACTACGTGATAATTAAATATGTATATGAAAATGCAATGAAGTTGTACAAAGTAAATGCAAGTGGCCATATATCTTCTTATATATTAGATTATCACCTATTGTTTCCTTTCTTAATATTGTATGGAATCACGGGAGTTGTATCATCCCACATAGTAAAAGTAAACAGCAGTGGATCTCTTATCCTTGACATCTCTGTAACCATTCAAGCAAAAATAAAGGAGCTCTTCTGCTATTAAAAAAATAAAAAATAGAAGTAATTCTGGGCAGGACCACAAGCTTTGGCCTTCTGATTTGCTATTCTGAGCATTATAACAATGAACAGTCAAAACTTAAGGACTGCTAGCAGCAGACACACATTTAAATACGTATTTGAACAGATAACACAAGTGAACAATTTAAAACAATAGCCTAGGATTTACACGCCTAATAGACATATTGGTGAGTACAATAGTGATAATGCTTGAAATAAAAATGTTGTTTTGGAATAAAAAGTATCACCTGCACTTTAAACCATAAATTTGTATTTACTTGTTCACATCACCACAATCCAGCTCTTTTTATATGTCACTGTCAAAATCTGTAAGTAAACTCATGCTCCTAAGGGTACATCTACACACAAAGAAGAGGCACCTGTATTTTAAGGCAGCAGAGGTGTGATACCCTTTCTGCAAAACGTACCTAAATTCAGTTATCAAGACATAATACAGACGCTCTAGTTCAGCAGACTCAAGATGACTCAAAAAAAAAAGAGAAACTCATCTTTATTTATTAAGGTGCTTAATGCTATTTAACTTTAATCATGGAGGCTTTGTTTGGACAGAAATAAGCATATAACTTCGAGCTTTAATGATAAAGAATGAAAGATAATCAGTGCCTGAATTAAGATGCTCATTGCAAAGGTACTGCCAAAGTATCTGTTTAGTCTTTGAAGTCATCATCTATTTTGCACACTGGCTAAGATTCTGAATTTAATCAACACCAAATTTGTGCCTAAATTGCACCTGAGCATTTGTGCTCAGTCTTTCCTGTTAATCTGTAGTAGGCTTTCAGACATTCCCACTCTGTAAGAAACACTCGTCACAGGACCTTTGCAAAATTTAATCCTGCTAAATCTAAGCTCTAACATACACTAAACTGCTAAAAATGCAAGGTCAACCTCTTCTGCAGTCTGACCTCCAAGCAGTTTGTTTGCTGTGTTATATTTATGAGGATGCTTATGAAGGCAGATTTATACACTAAAAAATTATTCTGCATCAAATCACCAAGAAGCCATCTGAAAAGGAGCTTTTCCACAGAAAAAGGATAACTGTTCCACGATGGTTTTCAGAAATGACAGGGAATGCAAAAAGAAAAACCAGGCCTCCTGATTTCTCTATTCTGTATTTCTGCCTTTAAACAGGATGTCTTATTTGATGGGGAAAGAAGACCTCTTTAGAAATATATTTATTTTACACTTATTTTCAGATATCTAAAGACCATACTAAGCTTCTGGATAGCTCTGGTATTGCTAATGATATTTAGCTCAAATAACACATGATTATGAGCCTATAAAACTTCAATTAAGATGCTTTATAGCCTTTTACAAGTGTCACCCAAACCTATGCTGTAGGGTGAACTGTACTTTTAATTTCTATTTGTGATGTTTACACTGTGCAAAGAGATTCATTACAGTAAAAGCTAGTTATTATTTCTTAGAAGGCTACACAAATTGTGTGGTAAAAGTCCATCTGGATAAAGCAAACAAGTAATTTTTGTTTGCTTCCGTTTTGCTTGGAATTCCTATGCAGTCAGTCATTAAAAAAAACAAACATTAATTTCTGTAGGGGTCAACCACTATAAAACTAACACCATACTTCTGAATTAAGCCAAGCAACAAGGTGTTTAGTGTATTTGCAGGAGCAAAACCTGAAAACATCCAAAAGATAACTCAAACAGCACACAGTGTTTGGGGCCTGATCCAAAACACACTGAAATCATCACAAGGTGTTCTTCCAATCTCAACACCACAAAAGTCTGACTGCTTTAGCCCAGACAAATCTTGGAGGAAGCTTCTGACCCACTGATGCCTGGATATTGTGGTGAGCAGGACTGCTGTGAATGGTCATACTCAGAAGAGGTGACATTCAATTTCTTATGCAAGATAGAGGCAGCAGAATTAAGTCCAGGACTCCCTTTACCACTGTGGAATGGGATTTCTTTATTGATCTGTTTAAGACAGGATAGGTGTGACAAGTGTGACAGGATAGATGTGACAGGGCATTAAAGCTCAAAACCTGGGAGGAAAGAAGGGCTGACATCCCCACTAGAGCCTGCAAGGGATCCCTGCTGGCCTGCCAGCTCTGTGGGGCAGACAAGCAGTCCCAAAGGTGTTCTGGACACCTTTTCCTTCGGACAGGTCTTAGTGAAATGTGTAGCACCTTTCTTGCCTAACAAAACAACCATGGGAAGAATTTAAACAAACACACCCCTTACAGACAAATTTTTAAAAATGCAACCCAAAAAGAAACCAAATCGGCTCCTCAACGAGCAATTGAAACTAGAAAAACGACCCTTTGAAATGAGTAGGACTCAGTGCTGCATCTGACAGTCTGATAGCAGCTTTGGTCCTGCCCAGCATAATCCTGGCCTGGCCTTAGCTGCTGCTCCAACAGCAAACTGCTAGAAAGGGAACCAAGACAAAGTTGGCTTTGGCAAGACAGAGGTGCAAATATGATTTTCCTTCATGGAGTAAGTTACAGATCCTTCAAACTCGTGCCTCTTGCAGCTGGAAGCTGACAGCTTCAGATGAGAGGAATTCATCATTATTATTTTAGTATGAGAGCAGCTCACTGATTGCAGCTTGACAACTCAAGTTAATTAGTTGATGAAGGGTCTGATACACTCTGGCTGGCTCCACATCTGTGGAGGATGACACAATCAGTAGAATGAAATCCATACTTAAAAGGTCTTTGGTCTTTTTAATCCTAAACTACAGATCACAAAATCCACGTAACAAAACCTAGAGATCAGAGGAATTACACAGGACGTTCCCCTTTCCCTGGCCCTTGGGACAGTCTGGTCTCTGCTGCCTACTGAAGCTCATAAACAGACAGACTTGACTTCAAAAGCATCCTCTTTTCTTCCTAGACTCCCAGTGGTTCTCAATAATAAGATAACTGGTTTGAGCACAGCCTGGCAATGTTCCCTTATGGCTGCTTTCCCCAGCAGGGAAATACCAAGCTGCCGGCTTTCCTCTGCTCCTGCCAAACACCAGGTGGGATTTACCCACCCTGTCAAAGGGATTATGTCAAGATCATCTGGCCCCACCTATCAATGCACAGAGCCCACGTACTATTTTGCATCCAAGTTTACAGTACGCTTCAGTTCTTACCAACTGACAGCTTAAATAGCATGTGAGGCCATAGTGTCCCAAGTTCCTAAGAAATACCAGAGAAGCACAAATGGCAGGGAAATCTGGCTGGAAAGTGATCTATGTGAGGCTGGAGCCACTGAAAGCCACTAAGCAGTGAGGAAGGAGTAGAGCATTGCCTGTTGGGAACAAGAACGGGCTGTTGCTCGTAGATAGACCTGGGGCCTCAGATCAGTGGGAGCTACTGTACAAATTCAGCCAGTCCTCTGCCTGACTCCACATGGAACTATAGAGCATAGCTGTAAATCTCTCCATGGCCCCTTTTTAGCAACAAGAAAAGCACTTTTTCCCTCTGCCTTTCCTATCCAGATTTTGCACTTTTCAGGGCACAGCCTGTTTCCATCTCCCCTTTTTACTTATCACCTAAAAAGATGAACTGCACTTACAGGTGCTCTCTTAAATCAAAAGCAGAAGAGGCAACTCCAAGAGTCCTTGGGTATATCTGAAATGGGGTCAGAGGTTGCTGGAGAGCAATCAAGAGAAAGGAGGTCACTTCCTCCAGACAAAGACAATGAAATTCCAAGACAAGTAGCTCTTGTTCCCAGAAATTATGAGCAGAGTATGTAACCCAGCAGTCATCTCACCTGGGCCTCCCCAGTCCTGAAAGGGGTTGCAGAGAAAGGCACACAGTTATGGGAACAGAGCCACTATTTGGTAAGTAAGAGACGTGCACAACAAACAGAAATGCCTGGGCTGGGAACCCACTCCTGGCATGCTTTAATCTCATTTTAATCATCCACACAAGGATTCTGTTGATGAAGCCTGTATCCCTCTAACAGGAACATTTCAATCCTGGATCCCTGCTTGTCTACACTTCTTGAAGTACCATAAAAGCAGATGAAGATTTTTTGTGTATGGTATAGGACTGTTTCCTCCCAGTATGACAGTAGCACAAAGGAATTAGCTTCAACAGCTTTCCATGATTTAAGTTTATTTTTTTCACCATGCTGAGTTCTGACAGAAGAGAGGTTCCAGTGAGGGCCATGCTTTATTCTACCTCCACTAGGATGCTATTGAAAATCTTAGGATGAATCAGGACAGCACAGATGCTGCAATAATGTTTGAGCATTCAGGGGACCTCAAAGATTATTTTTTGTTATTACAGTCTAAACAAAAACCAGAAACACTTTTCATGTTGACATTAATTTCTATAACATGGCTTTAAAAACAAAACAACCCCAAAATTCAATAGAGTGTACCCAGGATGGCAATGCCTCAAAATTTGAAGCAGCATGTTGGCATTTTTCCCAGGAAAAAAAATATATACCTGTGTATACACACACTCTTTTTTTTTTTTTTTTTGCAAGATCAATGGAGCTCTGGGGTTTATTCCCATCTCAGTCAGCCAGAGGCAAAGACAGGCTGGTCTGTGCAATGCCTGAACACTTGAGAAGGAGTTTGATTACCTGAACTCTCTGTGCATCAGAAGTAGTGAACAGCAAGGCTCTCTCAAATCCATGATGCTGAAAAACCTTATCCTTCCTACCCAACACAGAGACCTTAATTTGAGGGCTGCCTGTGCTTCCAGGACAGTTATTAGCCTGTAAAAAACAAGCTCCTAATAGGCTGATGAGATTAAAAGAATCCCTTTGGTCATCCCCAGCCAGTTGTGAATAGATTCCTGCACTAGCAGCAAGGCTGGCTAGGGTTTTCCTGTCGGATCAGGTTACAGAAGCTCCTAATCTTAAATCCTCCACCCAACCTACTGCAGCGATGTCTGCAGCTCGGTCTGAGCCAGCCGGAAGTGAGACTCATTTTCTGTGGTAAGAGATGCAGTTCCACACATACCCTTACACACTCCTGAAGAGGCATCTGAATGCTGTCCAAAACTTAATTACATGGCATGACAAGCTCTGACAATTAGCAAAGTAGACTGCTTGATGGCTAGGATTTTAAATAAGGATCTTTCAAGGCAGAAACTCTGGAACAGGCATTGCTACTGTCATAACATTCTGAGCTGTCGTGAAACCACAGGACCAACAAGACAACCTACAGGCTTCACAACTGTGACTGCAAAGGAAAGAAAATACCCTGGGGGAAAAGGACCTATTTAACTGCGCCTGTACCTCACATCCAACATCAGGACCTCAACCCCCTCCAAGAGGGCAGGAACATGGGAGGATTTGGGTCTGCTCTGGACTCCAGGTGGCCCCCATGAAGCAGCAAGAGACCAGGACCACCACCTGCTCTCACTGGAGCTGGAAGAGGCATTCTCTGTCAAACCACATCAGAGGTCACAGGCAGGTCAGTCCCCATAAAAAAGGCCCAGCACTTTTGACACCAGCTCGATCCGAAAGTGCACTGCCTCCAAAATCCCCCATGTTTACACTCCAAACAGCCCTGAAGGTTGCTGCTCCTCCACTTCCTCACTGAAGAGTTTTGGGAAAAGGCTTTTGCTGCCATGCCCCATTTGTGCAGATTCGTCTGATGGCTGCTCAAAGAAATCAGTGTTCACTCACACAGCTCCCACATCTTTGGGGTAAGAAAACAACGCTCCCACTTCTCAGATTTCTCACTTTGTGTGCAAAGGAGAGGGGCAGAGAGGCAAGAATTTCAGGATAGTAAATATCCAAAGTGACTTGACAGCAAGCAAATCATCACTTTATAGTGTTCATGGCAACAGCTTTTGGCATTGCAGGCAAAGAGACAATTCATTACACAACAAGTAAACTACAATCTTGTATTTGCAAGGCAGACATTCAGTGCAGCCAGTTACTGTACATGCTGTGGTGACTGAAAGTTTTATGCTACCTTTTACAGATTATCTATGAGATGACTTGGTTTTATCAGTTTATCATTTTTATGAAAAAAATAATCAGGGAATGTATTAAATAAATAGGGAAGATGGGTTTCAGTGGAAGGTGGGGGCCTGTTTTCCTTCTATACATGTAAAAATCTGTCTCTCACAAGTCTAGCAGAAACGTATTTTAGTCACAGAAAACATTGTTTCAAATATTTGCTTCACAATTTGCTGTTCTTCTATGATACATTGGTTGGCAGTTCCTTTCCCCTGACTGGATTACTCCAGGTTTCAGGTTGGTTCTGGATGTATATTTATAATGAATATATATAAATAAGCATGTGTCAGTATATACATTTTCACAGAAAGCTAGATTCTTAAGAACTTCACTGATGCCCCTGAGAAACAGATAATTTAATGATTTTTATATTTATTTTAAAACTTCTTATTTTGGGGTTGGACTTTTGTCAGGGTTGAGCGCCAACTTGCCAGCTCATTTTTCTTCTTTAGAATCAAGGATCAAACATCTCTCTAGATAAGAGCATTGAAGCACTGTTCACTTCAACTACATCTGCTTTTAACACCATATGCTAATTAACCTTTGAGTTCCAATACTAATCCCTCAGCGGCTCAAGCTCCTCAGTCATGATTCAGATGTGTAAGCAAGATTCTCAGACACTGCAAAACAACTTAACTACAAGTAAATCAAAAGCACTGGATGCTTACACCAATTGAGAACCCAGCCAACCATCTCAAAAGTGCAGAGGCTTCCACTCAGGTAAGCACCACCGCTGAAGTATTTCTCCCCCATGAATATGCTGCCTTTTTCATTCCTGTTGATGCAGTAAGAAATATCTGCAGCAGCACTTCTGAACTGTGCCCTGGGATTTGCTTAGAATCCTCCCTTTCTTTGAGCAGTTTACCCATTTCGGTTGATCTCTGCATGCCAACGTTCGACTCACACAGTTGGTATTGCTGGGGCACAGGTGAGATGCCCTTCCCCCAAGCTGTCACCACCCTCGCTGGAGAATCAGCTGCCAGGCTGGCCTCAGCATCTATGGGGGACCCTGATGTGTCACAGCGTTGGACTCCCTCTTGCTCCTCCATCTGCAAGCACAGCCATCCCCATTCCCTCTCAGGGCGAGCAGCCAGGAAGGGACACAAGTCCCTTCACACTGTTATTTGCTACCTGCCAATCCACGTACCAGAGCCAGCTTCATCTGAGAATCTGTCTTTTAGATTTAGTTTTCCTTCCAGGCAAAGGGGTAGCACGACACTGCTGCCAAGTATATGTTTTGTTATAGCCTCCCATTGCTGCTGAATGCCATAGTTTATTCTGTATCAGACTGTTCATCACAGCTCTGTTTTATGCTTTTCAAAGTGTTTGTGGAAGACACATGGTCTGAATGAAGACTGCCTAGGACACTGGGCAGTGCAATACAGCATGGAAACTTCCCTAAAGCAGATAAGAGAAAAAGAGGAGGAAGAACAGCTCCCTGGGATAAGGACCAACACGGCTATGGCAGTGAGAAAGCTATTGGGATTTATCAGCTCAGCTAGTGCTTATTCCAAAATTCAAATGTTCTTTTCCTTCTCCCTGTGTGGGCCAATCTAGCACACACTGAAGTCAGCGGGAGGTCTGCCTATGAGACTGAAGAACACATAGGCAAACTTTAGAGAAACTTTTTCATTTACAGAATAACAAAGTCATTTCCCTGTAGATGTGAAAGAGCTAAATATCAGACATCTGCAGCTACCTTACTGACAGCTGCCCTTCTACACTGAGCCTCTAGTGTTCAAAAACCTTCATATGCCTCCCGATGTGCTGAATGAGAGGATTAGATCTGACCTTTTGAGAAAAGAAGCAAGGGAAAGATGGAGGTCAGTCTACTTTGCACATGAAACAACAAAACAGACTAAGACTTTGTCCCTAAAGCTTACATAGGCTGTGAGACTGAAGCCATTTCAGCCATTCCCCTTCTTACACAATCTTCCACTGCTGGGTACAGAATTTAATCCCTGGGCTTCAGTTCTGCTCGCCAGCCCTATTTTTTTAATACTATCTCCCATCAGCTTCTTGAGGTTTCTAGGTAGCAGTGCAACACTACTACAGATGGACACGCTCTGTGATATAGCAAGAACAGCATTATGATAATGACAAGGAGGAGGTACCCAGCATACAACTGACATATGGTTATAAGCACAGGGACACAAACTCGTTAACACATAATGCATGCCAAGATGCTTTTTAATGGTGTTAGCGGGTAACAAGAAAGAGCTTTCCTAACTCTACTGCTAATTACCATTATAACAACTACTAGTCTTCACTGAAGTGTTTTCTGCTTTTACTAGAAGAGCAATTACATACAGTTAGTCATTCCAGTGTTACTTTGTGCTCAATCATTACACTGTCTGGATGAAAACTCACTTTAACCAGAACAAGTATTACAACCCATGTGTTGATTTGATTCCTCTGAGACAGGTCTGAAAATGGAAATGGAGGTCTCCCACATTTCCATTATCTTGGCATTGTCCTGAAGAAGTTCACTAACAGATAGCACTCAGTAGAAGTGAGAGAAAGCACCACAGAAATGGGGAAACACAGTAGGGACAGGTGGTGATAGTGAAAAGGAGTGAGACATGCTGTCATCACATAGGGAGTATTTTAACTTTGCTTAAAAAAACCCACATACCAAAAGGAGCTGCTAGCCACACAGTCAAAGCCAAGAATTTCATTCGATTTGGGCAAAAAATACAGAACAGCTTCATATTTCCAAAACATACAGCCTTTCCAGAGTGGCAGCTTCTGCATTCCCATCATGCTGATGAAAATCCACAGCACTGGACCCACTTGTCCCGAGGCCTCAGTCAATTGCAGAGAGTCTACCCCAAGCCCTGCTCTGCCTTTCCTCTCTCGACAGCCCCTGTCTCAAGATATTCAAGCATGTTTGCAAGAACGGAACAAGCTGTTGTTCAGCCACAATGACAAGTCTCCACACAGGAAGGGTTCACTTTTTACAGCTGATAGGTATGTATGTTGAAAAGGTGCAAACAAACCCCTTTGAAACCAACCACCCAAATGTTAATAATCAAGTTTAAAGGCTCAGCACGTTATTTCAGATGAAGTCAAAGAATTCTTTTATAATGTGTGCATGTGGAAGCACAATGCAATGTAGGTAGGTACTGCAGTACAAACTAACATTCACTAACAAGCTAGCATTTTCCAAAGGCCAAAGGACAGCTCTGCCACAGGGATACAACAAAATACAAGGACGCATCAGGTGGATTTTGGCAGTGGATGTTATAGCAAGTAAAGTATATATGAAATATGTATCAATAAATGCACCCTCCAGCTGCTCCTTGTTTTTACTCTGTCTTTGATACTGACGCTTATAATATAAAACAGTATCTTTTTGGCTCACAGGAAGATCTTGTTCCATCCACTTTTTCAAGGCATGCTTCATAAATCCTATTTGCAGCATAAATCATACCTTACAACAAATTATATTTAGTGGAAATAATCTCCAAAGGTAGTTGCTTAGTATATAGAATAAAGCCATCACTTATATTAAATTTCACATCTGTAATATTTTAGCATGCACAGTAGCAAACAAAGGAACCACAAACAAGTCCACTTAATGTATCTTTAAACAGCTTAAAAAATACTTTTCCCAATTTTTATTAATTTTTTTCCAAAGAGATGGAAAAGCAGAAAACCTTCATAGCCTCACAGTCCTAGAGCCTTTTATCATACTGCAAAGGTGAGAAATGCACTTCAGTTGGTTTCACCAGCACCCCCCATGTAAGACTGTCTTTTTAAAAAGTCCAGTAAAAGTCTCTTCAAGAAAGATGCTGCCAGAGCCTGAATCAAAGCTGATGGATAGGAATTATTTGATCAAAGCATGAGAACAGAAAAGCATTTTTATTAAGTGGTCTTATGCTTTAATGCCTTTGTACATTTACTCATTGATCTGGGCTTTAACAACAGCTCTCTCCAAATCTATTGCTGGTGAGAGACCTTTTGTGTATTGCACCATGTCACATACCCCACTGCAAGTAACAAAAGCCCTAATCAATAGAAATGCAACTGGATTTTTGGTCATGAACACAGTCACCATTTGGTCTTTTTTTATCATGCTTGCACACGCAATTTTCTTGGTACTCAAGTACTCAAGACAGAGTATTGGTCTAAAACAGTGGCTGCTGAGAGCCTTATGCCTGTAATATTAGGACAGAGGAGCTGTAATTACTATCTAAATGTGATAATTCATATCAAGCTACGAGGTTCCAGTTTAGATTGCTAATTTACAAATAACAAACACGGGGGGGGGGGGGGGGGG